>NC_083406.1:50812763-51120658 GCF_020745735.1 Hemiscyllium ocellatum | reverse complement strand
GGGGCATTTTGACTGTGTGAACCTGGTTTGAATCTTTTAGTGATTCTTTTAGTATATGACAGATAGATTAACTAATTCAAGAGAAACAATTCTGCAACTTTGACTTATTAGCTGTGATGTACAGTTTTGAAATTGTTCTACTTGTAATTAACTAAATGTTATATGTTATAATCTATGTTCTTGCAAGAATGATTGCACGTTCAGCAACCCTGAACAATGTTACTGTCAGCATTAGTAATGGGCAGGCAAAGAATAAAGTTAAGATTAGAGTAGTGCTGGAAAAGCACAGCAGGTCAGGCAGCATCTGAGGAGCAGGAAAATCAATGTCGGAAGCATTGATTTTCCTGCTCCTCAGATGCATTTGTAATGGGTAGCCCTAACAGAGACCAGAGTAGCTTTTTTGTGACACAGATATGGACAGCCCTAACAGAGACCATTTCCAACACTGACCCTTTTTCAATAACAGATGGAAGGGTACCAGGATGGAGTTTAGGTTATGTATAAAAGTTCGATAATAATTCAGCAACCTAAGCTCTGTTACAGATGTAGGAGGCGGGGCAGCTTTATTCATCCTCAGTTTATCTTTCACTGGTTATAACCCAGACTGTAGCCCAGAAGGTCACATGGGGTGACTGGAACACATTCTTTTCCTTCCTCAGTTGTATGCCCACCTTGGAGAAGTGTCTAAGGACTACATCCAAGTTCCCTCAGTTCTCTTTTTTGGTCTTCCATGTTGTTGTCAGGTCATCCAAGTAAATCACAATCTGTTGTTAACCTTTTAAAATGTTGTCCATCTTCCGCTAAGAAATGGCACAGGCTGATGATAGGCAGTCTTGTATATTGGTACAAACTGTTGTGGGTATTTATTGTAGCTTACTTCTGGAAATCCTCATCTAACCACAATTGCAGGTACACATGGCTCTTAAACAGCTTCATGAAGGACAACCGCACTGCCAGCTTCACTCACAAGTCCACAGTGCAAGGGATTGGGTATTTATCCAGCTGCGAAAAGCAGTTTCCCAGTAATGCAAACCAACCTGTTGGGTTGCACAATCAGTACGACCAGTGCTGCCCATTCAGCAAACTGTACTGGCTGATGATTCCTTTGCTTTCCAACCTCCTGATTTCTGTCTTTATTTTTGCACGTAAGGCCTCGCAGAATTGTGGGATTGCTTCCTGGTCATCATGCAAGGTGGTCTTGGCTCCTTTGGTAGTGCCACAACTTCCTGAAATATCTTCAAGTATTTAATTTGGACTTAACTCAAGCAGCCTTTTCCTAATTGAAAAATATTGAGCCAATCAAAGTGAATCTTTCTCAACCAATTTTGCTTGGGCCTGAGTCTTTTACGACAACTGAACCAACTGTTTTCCATACGAAACTAGAACCAAAGTTGAACCCTTCATCTGTAAAGATCCCCCCGCATAGGTTCTCATTCTAGCTGAAGTCTTACACAAACTGAAGGATTGGAGCCCAGAGCAAGTTTTGTTATAGACCAATTCAGCAATCACTGGTACAGTCATGCTGGTAAAAACCTCAATGAGAACTGGGTGACTCTTTAACCAGACATTTATTTTGATTGGTTCTGATTTGGATACTACCTCTGTTCAGTATATATCCTGAGTGGGGCTGTGCAAATGCCTTTACTCAAGTGGTGTCCCTCAAAGCCATTTGGAATACTCTGTAACTAATATGCTTCACTTGCTGCATTTTCTTTGAAAAAATCAGTTGTAGTGCCTGTTTGATGTCCAGTTAGGCTTCAGCTTTTAGACGCTTTTGTATGGTTACATGATCAATCCCATTCTCGTTGCCACTGAAATACTTTCTCAGAGCCAAGTTACCCTTTACTTACACATGCATTGTACTCGACACTGGTCAGCCTTACATAGAGGCAGCTCTCAGAGTGAACAGAATCTCTGACACCCCTGTTTATATCTGTCAGCCACAATCAGGGAACTCATTGTATGAAGTCCCCCTGTCTGACCTCATCATTACCATTATAGTCTGCTTTATTGTTTTGCAGAACAAAATGAAATTTACATTATCCATGTTGTACTTCAGCTGCTACATGTCTGCCAACTCAGTCAACTTGTCTAAATCACCTTGAAATGTCCTTGTATCCTCTCTGCAACTCTCAATCTTACCCATTTTTGTGTCATCATCAAATTTGGAAATATTATATTTGGTTTCCTCATCCAAATTATTTTTACAAATCATGAATAGCTTGATTCTTTTGATACCTCAACAGCCACTACCTGCCACCTAGATAAAGACATTTGTTCCCACTGTCTGTTTTCTATCTATCACCAATTCTCAATCCATGTCAATGTATTATTCTCAATCCTATATGTCTTACTGTTACCCACTAACCCCTTTAGTTGGGGCCTTATCATAAGCCCATGCTGGCTTTGTCCAATCCTGTTAATGTTTTTGAATTGTTCTGTCATCACATTTTCCTATAATAGGTTCAAACATCTTCCCACTACTATTGTTAGGCTAATTGGTCTGTAGTTCTTTTTTTGTTGTTTCTCTGTTGCTCCCTTTTTAAATACTGAAGTTGCATTTCCCACATTCCAATCTGTTGGAACTGCTCCAGAGACTACAGATAAATTATCATTAATGCATCCAATACTTCCAGAGCCATTTCAATTCTGGATGTAGATTATTAGGCCCTGATGATTTGTCAACTTTGAACCCTATTACTAACAGTAATTTCCTTCAATTCTGATCTCTCAGTAGACGGTTAGTTCCAAAACATTTATGGGTGGTTATTTGTGTTCTCTTTCATGAAGACAGAATCAAAGAATGTGTTTAATTCTTCAGCCATTTCTTTGTTCTCCATTATCCTTTCCCTATTTCCTGACTGTAATGGTCCTATGTTTGTCTTTTTTAGCTTTCTTTTCACTTCACATTTTTTCAAAGCTTTTCAAGTCAGTTTTTATAGTCCCTGCAATTTTACTCTAATACTTTATTCTCCCCCTCTTTAATCTCATTTGCTGAATTATAAAATGTTCCTCGTCCTCAACTTATTGCTCTTTCTGGCAATTTCATAAGTTTCCTGTTTGAATCTAATATTATAACCAATTCCTTTTAAAGTCATGGTTGAGCTGTTTTATTTATGCATCAGACAGGAATGAATTGAATTGAATTGAATTTATTGTTATGTGTATCGAAGCATAGTGAAAAGCTTTGTCTTGTGAGCAATACAGGCAGATCACATAGTTAAGTAGCATAGATAGTAAATAATAGGTAAACAGCGGCAAAAACAAAAACACAGGTACAGGCAAATGTTAAGAGTTTGTGTGTCCATTCAGTATTCTAACAACAAGATTAGATTACTTACAGTGTGAAAACAGGCCCTTCGGTCCAACAAGTCCACACCGACCCGCCAAAGCGCAACCCACCCATACCCCTACATTTACCCCATTACCTAATACTACGGGCAATTTAGCATGGCCAATTCACCTGACCTGCACATCTTGGGAAACCCACACAGACACGGGGAGAACGTGCAAACTCCGCACAGTCAGTCACCTGAGTCGGGAATTGAACCCAGGTCTCAGGCGCTGTGAGGCAGCAGTGCTAACCACTGTGCCACCGTGCTTCTGTACCTTCTCTGTAGTAGGGGTTGTAGAAAAACATTGCCAGGGTGGGATGGATCTTTTAAGAATGCTGGCGGCTTTTCCTTGGCAGCAGGCCTAGTAGATGGATTCTATAGATGGAAGGTTAGCCTTTGTAATTATCCGGACTCAGTTCACCACTCACTGTGACTGTCTCTGATCTGGAATGGTACAGTTGCCATACCAGGTAGTGATACATCCAGACAGAATGCTCTCAATGGTGCACCTATAAAAGTTGGGAAGGGTATTCGCCATCATTCCAAATTTGCTCAGCTGCCTGAGGAAGAAGAGATGTTTTTTGGGCCTTTGTAACCAGTGCATCCACACAAAGAGTCCAAGAAAGCTTTTTGTGGAAGACCACTTCCAGAAACCTGACACTTTCTGTGCTGTTAATGTGTAGGGGGTATGAGTAATGTCTCGCCAAAAGTCAATAATGGGTTCCTTGGTTTTGCTGGCATTGAGAACTAGGTTGTTCTCAATGCAACATTTTTCCATTTCTTGCATTTTCTTTAAATGTTAGTCAATCCATTGTCAACACTTTTAGTAAGGTAACCAAACCATTCTTGTCAATTTGTGCTTCATACCCTCTTAGGTGTGCAAAATGTGCTGCCCCTGCCCAGGAATAAGCATCATAGGACCCAGTGCTGCTCCAGATCTGGGCTCTTGACCTGTGCACAGGAGCCCTCGCCCCACCTCTCCAACCTGAGCACAATGGGCCTGCCCACCCCTGCACCCTGAGCACAGACCCCGAGAGCCCAGGCTCCCGGTTTTTGTCCCTGAGATATCCCTTCTGGCCTCTGATACTGGCACAGATATATTTAAATAGTTTGACCCTAGGGCAGGCAATGGGTCAGGACTGTAGATTCACTGGCAGAGCATGATTCCCTGTATCATTTGTAAAATTAAGTTATCTATACAATTATTGACATTACCTTTTTGTGTATTGGGTTTTTTTAATACCTGGATTGAATATCTGAAAATATATAGCAGTAAAGTTCTGATTACTGCAGATTTGTCATTGTCAATCATAGTTATAAAAACAGTTATAAAAATGGTGTTCAACCATTTTCCTTCAAGTAATTAGTCGATACTAATGAAGTGTTAATCAGTTTGGGTGGGGGATGGATATGTGTAATTTCATTAATCTTCAACCGTACAAGGCCAATCGTGGTGGCTTAGTGGTTAGCACTGCTGCCTCACAGCGCCAGGAACCTGGGCTCAAATCCTGTCTCAGGTAACTGTCTGTGTGGAGTTTGCACATTCTGCCCGTGTCTGCGTGGGTTTCCTCCATGTGCTCCGGTTTCATTCCACAACCCAAAGATGTGCAGGTCAAGTGAATTGGCCAGGCTAAATTGCCTGTAGTGATAGGTCCATTAGTCAGGGGGAATAGGTCTGGGTGGGTTACTCTTTGAAGGGTTGTTGTGGACTTGTTGGGGCAAAGCACCTGTTTCCATACTGTAGATAATCTAATCTAATGTCAACTATATTCTCTTCTGCTGCGAGTGCCTGGTTCACCACCTGAGAGGATCCAGTGTATTTCTGGAGTCCAAAATGCTGAGAGATTGGTGGTACCAGCCATTAATGGACACAATTGCTGTAGATCACCATTGGCAATGCTGTCATCATGGCATGACTGCCTCTTAGATCCAGGGAAATGAGGTGTTCTCCCAATGACTTGTCAATTTTCAGTGTCCAAGATTGCAGTGTAACATGCCAAATTGCAACATTTGCAATAAGTAGATGTTAATTGTTTAAGCATTAAATAACCTATTAATAATGACTAGTATTTTTTTAAGGAGGGATAAATAAGTAAAATGTTATTAGCAATAGAAGTTAATGCATTTTTATTCTTTTAGTTACAGGGTTCAATAAAAAGAAAGCTGGAAGGAAATGGTTCTCCCATAAACAGCGATAGACAAAATGGCATCTCCGATGGGTCTTTCCAAATGGCTATTAAGAGAATACGAGTGGATGAAGCTGGTCTTGCAATAGGCCAAAGTGGGCATCAGCTCAGTAATGGACAAGGTCAAACCATGGAGGTTTCTGTCACAATGGAACCCTCAATATCAAGAAAAGACAGCAGCTTGGTAGGAAGCACTCAAGCCAAGGATAGTGACATTAATTCTGATTTGAACTTGTCACTCAACAAAGAGATGAAACAGGAGCGAGTGGAGAGTGTTTCATGCACTGAGAACTTAAACAATCAAATCTCCAGCAACAGTATGTTGTTTGAGCCCAAAGATGATCTAGGAATGCAGCTGCTTGATCCAGATTTGCAGGATTTATTTGATGAGCTGACAAATATGTCAGGTGTTCCTCCACTGAGTGAAATTGATCTGGATAACATGCTAAACCCCAGCATTAGAAACGAAGAGTCATTCAATATGGACCTTGGTCAGCGCAACCAGAGCAATACACTGAAACCACATTCACAGTTGGAAAATCCAAAAGTTAAAACGGAATACTCATCTGGTTTTACCCAGGCAACAACAGGATCACCCCAAATCCGGCCTCCATCCGTTGGGCCACCATATTCCATCACAAATACGACCATGTCCACTCTTTCACCCAGTTCTTCAGCAACTCAAAGTCAAAGCCAACCACAGCAATCCTTGCCTTCTGCAACAAACAAAACCCTGTCCAATTGGCATGACATGTCTCATGCACAACAGCTGAAAAAGATTGCAGACAATCAGCAACAGCACACCATGCTCCAGCACCAGCAGCAAAGTCAGGCAGCTAGTTGGCCACCTGCTCCACAATCAGGTCCTTCATCAGGAAACTTTGTCCAGGAGAAAATGCCCAGTCCATCCCTCCTTCAACAGTCCTTCAACCCCCAAAATTCTCTCCCCACTGGGGTGTCAACTAACAGCAGTAAGGCCAAAAACATAAATAATTGCCTCTATAAGGTCCCAACTGCAGCACAGACTAGCCACATGGATATGATAATTCACCAGCAGCAGGCTCATAGTATAAATCACAGCATGATAAATACTAGGTCTGCATCACCAGATGAACTTTCGTATAATAATACTAAGCCCTTGTCTCATTTTGATCCAGAGTTAGGCCAGATCTCATCAATATTGGCTTCCCAAAGCAAACCTTCTGTCTTACATTATACTCAGCAGCAGCCTTCAGCACCAGCGCAACAACCACCGCCACCAGCAGGTCACCTCCAAAATCAAGCATTGCAGCGGGCCCAGAGCATACCAATTGCACTGCAACAAAAAGTGCTGCTGCAGAAGATGCAACAAAACCAACAGTCATCAGGGCTGCAGTATCCTCGGACTCAACACCGACAGGTACAAGTTAAGTTTTTTAAAATATCTGACTGCAACAGTGTCAATTTTAATCGAATGCTATATTCAACAATTTCTCATTTCAGTTGTTTATTACTGTTAAAACTGCTACTAAATTAATATGTTTTATGTATTGGCTGACTGGGGATTGACTGACTGGGGAAGTATATTGCTCATGTGTATTCTTTTTAATGTATCTCCTGCCAAAAAAAATAAGCACTTATCTTTGTCATGTTAATGATGTAATGATGGGTGCAATGTGGATATTTATGTCGAATATCCTCTGCCAACAAACTATTGATATAATTATTACAGTATTGTTATGAGACATTCTTGGGATTTTGAAAAATGTTTTCAAGTGCAGAGATTCTCTTATTGTGATTTGAATTAAGGTTTTTAAAGAATTTTTAATTAAAACATGATCAATTAAAAGTATTTCAATTGTGTGATTAAGTGTCAGTTCTAAAGTATATTGGGGGATATTCTACTGTAGGTTATTACAGAATAAGCTGTGCAAGTGAAGCTTTGGATAATTTAACAATTGTATGTATATGTCACAACAGTTCAGCCCCAATCATTCCATCCAATTCTGGGTACCAGTTGGTGGGAATGAGCATAGAAATTATAGAATCCATACAGTGTGGAAACAACAAATTTGGCACAACAAATCCACATCGACCCTCCAAAGAGTAACCCACCCTGACCAATTCCCCTATTATTCCATATTACCCCTGACAAATGCACCTAATTTACACATTCCTGAGCACTAAGGGCAATTTAGCACGGCCAGTTCACCTCAACTGACCATCCTATGATTGGAAGCCAGAAACCGGGGAAACCTAAGCAGACACAGGGAGAATGTGCAAACTCCACACAGACAGTTGCCCAAGACTGTAATTGAACCTGGGTCCCTGGTATTGTGAGGCCTCAGTGCTAACCACTGAGTCTCCATGCAACCCGTATGGTATTGAAGTTTCGGAGAAAGTAGAGAAAAGATTTACTGGAATGGCTGCAGGGTTTCGGAGTGCAATTTTGTGGATAAATTTGAAAAGCTGCCCATTTTTATCTGTAGTGAAGAATTGGTTGGAATTCGCTGCCTGGGAGACTCCAGCCGAGATTTCAGAAGAGAGTTGGATACATTTGAAAGTGTTGAATTTAGGGGGCTATGAAGATAGTGCTGGAGAATGAGACTAGCTGTGTAGTTCTTACAAGAGCAGGTACAGACATAATGAATTGAATGGCTTCCTTCTGTACTGTAAAATTCAATGGTTGCAAACTTAAGAAGAAATTTGACAAAAGTGTTCAAAATCATGAGAGAAGGAGAGCCGGGAAGAATTTGTGTTCATGCAGTGTTTCTTGTAAACTCTAAGTCCTCCTAAAGCCATTTCTGCAATGTAAAACTGAAGGATTTATGTAGAGTAAAACAATTTTTTTTGTAATGCTGAGGGGTCAGCAATAGGAGGGCACAAATATACGTTGATTGCGGAAAGGTGAAATCTAACATATGGTTAGGGTTTGCAAAGCGCTGTAATGTGATGTTGCAAAACCTCCAAGACCTTTCTAAGATCCAAGCGTAGGTTGAGCAATAGTCTTCAAAAAGGAATTGGATGAATAATTCTATAATTTTGGGAAGGGAACAGGGAAAAGGGATTAATTGAGATCCTGTTTGAAAGTTAGCATGGACTAGGTGGATAAATTGCTGCATTATTTGCTCTATTACGTTATGATTTCTATGAACTTAAGAGGTAAGCAAAAAGAGTAGAGAGGAAATGAAGTCTGGAATGTGGGACCAAGAGTAGGCGATTGTCCCCCTCAATTATGTTGGATCAATCAATGAAGTCATGGCTGATTCTTGACCTAACAGTATACTATAGTCCATGTCCCTTGCTACATTTAGAAAAGAGTAATCTGTCATTTTCAATTTTAAAATTAATAATTAGTTTAATTTTAATTGCCATTTTTGGAAAAGATTCATAAAGTTCTGCTACCCTTTGTCTGAAATCATCTGTTCGCTTAAATATTTTTAACATTTTCGACAAACCACTGTAGCATTCTGAATTTATTGGAACTTCACTGTAGTTTATGTAACCTCTCTTGGTATTTTAACCTTTTGGAGCCAGGAATCATTGAGATCAATGTATTTTGCCAAAGATGTCGATGCAGTGCACTTGGTATGAGCCTATCAGCAGTAAATGCTTGAGAAAGAAAGACCTGACATTAGAACAACAGCCTTTTGCAGACGCGTGCACCTATATTTGGAACGTTGAATCTGTGGATACATCAAGAGGCCTCATTGGCCACATTCTGGCCCCTCAGCTGTATGTTGGACAGATAAGGTTTAGAAAATATCCATTTAGGGCCACAGTGGAAGGCAGTAGCAAATAGTGAAATGCCGCAGTTTTGCCAATTCATTTTGTCCATCAATGTCTCGTAACTTCATAATGGAGCTGAGGACAAGCATTTTAGCAGTAGTTACATGAGGCAAGAATGAAAGTAGCTAGCAAGTGATAATTAATGGTATTTATGGCCATAACAGAATGAGGTCTAAAATTCATCTCAGAGTTAAGCAGGAAGTTCATCATCTGATTTGGCGATCACAAAGGGAACATTATTTAATTTCAAAGATTTGTACAAGTTATTCTCCCCCTGATTTGTCATTGGACAACTTAGTTTCAGAATATAGCTGACCCGCTATTATTTCCTTGTACTGCAGCCTCAATTTACCTTGATTTCTGAGGCCATTTCGAACTTGGATGCAGATACTCATGAGTCTGCACACTGACAGCAGATCCAAGCAGAAAACAGTGACATCATCCTGAGAAGCTTTGACCTGCAGGCCTCCACTGCCAGGAATAGTCACTCCTCTTCCGAATGGAGTCAGCAGAAGGCTCCATACAGCACAAACAAAGCAGGCAAATGGGCAGCCCTGCCTCACTCCAGATATGATTGTGAGGCTTCCTAATTCCCACCCATTGATTGAGCCTGCACTAAAACTCCAAATGAAGGGCTTATCCCAAAACGCCAACTCTCCTGCTCCTCGGATGCTGCCTCCTCGGATGCTGCTGTGCTTTTCTGATGCTCCATTTTTTTACTCTAATCTCCAGCATCTGCAGTCCTCACTTTCTCTGAATGATGTTGGTGTAGAACATTCAAATTCAATGCTGAAAATGTGTTGCTGGTCAAAGCACAGCAGGCCAGGCAGCATCTCAGGAATAGAGAATTCGACGTTTCGAGCATAAGCCCTTCATCAGGAATGAGAGAGAGTAGCCAAGCAGGCTAAGATTAAAGGTAGGGAGGAGGGACTTGGGGGAGGGGCGATGGAGGTGGGATAGGTGGAAGGAGGTCAAGGTGAGGGTGATAGGTCGGAGTGGGGGGGGGGGGGTGGCGGAGAGGTCAGGAAGAAGATTGCAGGTTAGGAGGGCGGTGCTGAGTTGAGGGAACCGACTGAGACAAGGTGGGGGGAGGGGAAATGAGGAAACTGGAGAAATCTGAATTCATACCTTGTGGTTGGAGGGTTCCCAGGCGGAAGATGAGGCGCTCCTCCTCCAGCCGTCGTGTTGTTATGTTCTGCCGGTGGAGGAGTCCAAGGACCTGCATGTCCTCGGTGGAGTGGGAGGGAGAGTTAAAGTGTTGAGCCACGGGGTGGTTGGGTTGGTTGGTCCGGGCGTCCCTGAGGTGTTCTCTGAAGCGTTCCGCAAGTAAGCGGCCTGTCTCACCAATATAGAGGAGGCCACATTGGGTGCAGCGGATGCAATAGATGATGTGTGTGGGGGTACAGGTGAACTTGTGGCGGATATGGAAGGATCCCTTGGGGCCTTGGAGGGAAGTGAGGGAGGAGGTGTGGGCGCAAGTTTACATTTCCTGCGGTTGCAGGGGAAGGTGCCGGGGGTGGAGGTTGGGTTGGTGGGGGGTGTGGATCTGACGAGGGAGTCACGGAGGGAGTGGTCCTTGCGGAACGCTGATAGGGGAGGGGAGGGAAATATATCCTTGGTGGTGGGGTCCGTTTGGAGGTGGCGGAAATGACGGCGGATGATACGTTGTATGCGGAGGTTGGTGGGGTGGTAGGTGAGAACCAGTGGGGTTCTGTCTTGGTGGCGGTTGGAGGAGCGGGGCTCAAGGGCGGAGGAGCGGGAAGTGGAGGAGATGCGGTGGAGGGCATCGTCGATCACGTCTGGGGGGAATCTGCGGTCCTTGAAGAAGGAGGCCATCTGGGCTGTGCGGTGTTGGAACTGGTCCTCCTGGGAGCAGATGCGGCGGAGACGAAGGAATTGGGAATATGGGATGGCATTTTTGCAGGGGGCAGGGTGGGAGGAGGTGTAGTCCAGGTAGCTGTGGGAGTCAGTCGGTTTATAATAGATGTCTGTGTTGAGTCGGTCGCCCGAGATAGAGATGGAAAGGTCTAGGAAGGGGAGGGAGGAGTCTGAGACAGTCCAGGTGAATTTCAGGTCGGGATGGAAGGTGTTAGTAAAGTTGATGAACTGTTCAACCTCCTCGTGGGAGCACGAGGCAGCGCCGATACAGTCATCGATGTAGCGGAGGAAAAGGTGGGGGGTGGTGCCAGTGTAGTTGTGGAAGATGGACTGTTCCACATATCCTACGAAGAGGCAGGCATAGCTGGGGCCCATGCGGGTGCCCATGGCAACTCCTTTAGTTTGGAGGAAGTGGGAGGATTGAAAAGAGAAGTTATTCAGGGTGAGGACCAGTTCAGTCAGTCGAAGGAGGGTGTCAGTGGAAGGGTACTGGTTGGTGCGGCGGGAAAGGAAGAAGCGGAGGGCTTTGAGTCCTTTGTGATGGGGGTTGGAGGTGTACAGGGACTGGATGTCCATCGTGAAAATAAGGCGTTGGGGACCGGGGAAGCGGAAATCCTGGAGGAGGTGGAGGGCGTGGGTGGTGTCCCGAACGTAGGTGGGGAGTTCTTGGACTAAAGGGGACAGGACCGTGTCGAGGTATTGGGAGATGAGTTCGGTGGGGCAGGAGCAGGCTGAGACAATGGGTCGGCCGGGGCAGGCAGGTTTGTGGATTTTGGGCAGGAGGTAGAAACGGGCGGTGCGGGGTTGTGGGACTATGAAGTTGGAGGCGGTGGATGGGAGATCCCCTGAGGTGATGAGGTCATGGATGGTCTGGGAGATGATGGTTTGCTGGTGGGAGGTGGGGTCGTGGTCAAGGGGGCGATAAGAGGAGACGTCCGCGAGCTGGCGTTTGGCTTCAGCCGTATAAAGGTCAGTGCGCCAAACTACCACCGCGCCTCCCTTGTCTGCGGGTTTGATGGTGAGGTTGGGATTGGAGCGGAGGGAGTGGAGGGCTGCACGTTCTGAGGGTGAGAGGTTGGAGTGGGTGAGAGGGGTGGACAGGTTGAGTCGGTTAATGTCACGGCGGCAGTTGGCTATAAAGAGGTCGAGGCGGGTAGGAGGCCAGCACGGGGTGTCCAGGTGGATGGGGTGTGTTGGAGGCGGGAGAAGGGGTCGTCAGAGGGTGGGCGGGAGTCTTGGTAGTGAAAGTAGGCACGGAGGTGAAGGCGGCAGAAGAATTGTTCAATATCTCGGCGCGTGTTGAACTCATTAATCCGAGGGCGTAGGGGAATGAAGGTGAGGCCCCTGCTGAGGACTGATCTTTCATCCTCAGACAGGGGGAGATCTGGAGGGATGGTGAAAATCCGGCATGGTTGGGAGCTAGGACCTGGTGTGGGACTGGAGCTGGGGCTGGGGGCGGGGTTAGGGGGCGGGGACAGAGATCGAAGTGGGGCGGAGTTAGACGTGGTGACGTTGCTCAATGTGGGGGCGGAGTCAAGCGTGGGGGCGGGGTCATGCGTCGTGACGGAAATAAGCGTGGGGGCGGGGTTATGCGTGGTGACGAGGGTTTGTCAAATTCAATTGCAGATTCATTCTCCAAAGCCCAGTTTGGACAGCATGTCCTACGTGTAGGTGTTCTATATCCTGTCAAAGACCTTCCCCTAGTCCAGATTGATGAGGCAAGTGCCCACACCCCTGCCTGAACAAAGGTGATTGTGTCCCTGAGCACTGTGATGCTGTCAGAGACTATTCTACCTAGTACAGTACAGGTTTGGTCAGGGTGAACTGATCCCATTACTTCTGGGAGTTTTACTCTTTACTAAGGACTCAAGGGTCTTGGTCAACTCAGGAACATCTGTGACCAATTTGAACTGGCCTCTAGGAGGCAAGAGCGAGGCCAGATTCTTTGGAACCTGGGTCAACTGATCCTTTATTCCCATAACCTTCAGGACAGATTACCTGATGGCGCTGGGAGTGTGGTTCGGAGGATCTGTGGCAAGCGCAAAACCTTGGGAGGAGTGTATTGCCAAGGTGAGGCAGAAACTGGGCTTTTGGAAGCACCGCTCCCTTTCCATTGCTGGTAAAAACTTGGTCATCATGTATGAGGTACTTTTTCTGTTGTTTTATTTAGCGCAAATCTGGCACATTCCCAGAACCTGTACCTTTGCAGTCATCCAAGCCATCTTCCACTTTGTCTGGAGATTTAAGCTGGATTGTGTCCACCAAGATACCATGTACAAAGTTCTGGACAAAGTGGGGGTGATCGTACCCAATATCACCCTCATTGTAATTGCCATCTTTGCTGTGGCTGCATCAAGCTGTGCATAGACCCTCAGTAGGAAGAGGGTGATGCTGGAAAAGCACAGCAGGTCAGGTAGCATCCGAGGAGCAGGAAAATCAATGTTTCAGGCACAAGCCCTTCATCAGGAATGCCTCATTCTTATTGAAGGGTTTATGCCTGAAACGTCAATTCTCCTGCTCCTTGGATGCTGCCTGACCTGCTGTGCTTTTCCAGCTTTCTCCTAGTAGACCCTCAGAATGCAAACACCAAACTGCTGAAGAATGGATCTGGTCACAGAATGCTCCAAGTAGTTGGATCATTCCATATTATCTGTCTTTTGTGGAGAAAATTGAAAAGCGAAACACCTTTGACCAGAAGTCCATTAGAAAGTTGTCAGTACATAGCATGCTGGAGACCCATGCTGGAGGGAAAAAGAGACAGTGAATTCTATTAGATTGTTATGTGAGCAGACTGTCAAAATCATTTGGCAGAATGCCTCATCACCAACTTTCAAACAAACACCAAGAGAAGAACAAATGCAGTTATATGACCCTATGATCTTTTACAGATAAATTTTGTGTCTAAGGTCTTCCTCTGTCACTAACACCTTGAAGAAAGAGCAAGGCATCAAAAGCCTGCATTTTCAAATAAACCTGTTGGACTGTAACCTGGTATCATGTGATTTTTGACCTAGTCCACCTTCACTGCATGTATAATCTTGTTTAAGTAAGCAACAACTAAGGTTTGTTTTTCTACATATAACAAGACTATTGAACTGCTATAGTTACTAAATAGATACATAACGATTTTTATGAATAAATTATACGGCACATTTTTTTTTATACATACAGAATGACACCTTGTTGTCTTCAGACAGTGTCATTACCACTTTCCACCAAAGTACTGTGTATATCCAATGCCAAGCAGTAGAGCATTTAAAGTAAGGATATGTTTTACAAGCTAAGTGTAAAGTATGAGTATAAATAAGTTGAATTAAGTTCACAACTTAAACTTGATCATTGTTTTTTTTAAATCATCCATACCATCCAAAAGCCAAAAGGTATGAATCTGATAAGCGCACTGCAGACATAGAACTGAATCATGCAGATCAGTTTAGGTATAGGTTTGTCTCCAAAACTGACATAACTGTTGTGCTCAGCAGACCCGCATAAGATGACACTTCGATACTTTACCAGTTTATATATTGTAAGTGCCA
Source organism: Hemiscyllium ocellatum (assembly GCF_020745735.1). NCBI lineage: Eukaryota > Metazoa > Chordata > Chondrichthyes > Orectolobiformes > Hemiscylliidae > Hemiscyllium > Hemiscyllium ocellatum. The sequence continues at coordinate 51,105,955 of NC_083406.1, read as the reverse complement.
CAAAATAAAAACAGAAAATGCTGGATAAAGCCAGAAAATCTGGTAGCATCTGTAGAGACAGAGACAGAGAGAGAGAGAGAGAGAGCGGGAGTTAACATTTCAATACCGATATGACTTTTAGAGTTATAGAGTCAAAGAGAAGTACAGCACAGAATCAGACTCTACAATCCAGAATGTCCAGGATGACCAGATATCCTAACCTAATCTAGTCCCATCTAGTTTAATCCAGCACTTGGCCCATATCTCTCTCAACCCTTCCTGTTCATATGCCCATCCAGATGCCTTTAAAATGCTGCATTTGTACCAGCCTCCACCACTTCCTCTGGCAGCTCATTTCATACACACACCACCCTCTGTGTGACAAAGTTGGCCCTTAAGTCCTTTTATATCTTTCCCCCTCACCCTAAACCTATATCCTCTAGTTTCTCCCCAACCCCAGGGAAAAAACTTTGTCTGCTGATGTAGTTCATGCCCTCATAATTTTATAAACCTCTATAAGGTCATTCCCTCAGCCTCCGACGCTCCAGGGAAAACAGCACAGCCTAGCTCAAATCTTCCAAACCTAGCAACATTCTTGTAACCTTTTCCAAATTCTTTCAAGTTTCACAACATCCGTCCGATAAGAAGGAGACCAGAATTGCACACAATATTCCAAAAGTAACCTAACCAATGTCCTGCACAGCCACAACATGCGACCCCTCCCAATAAAGAAAAGCACACCAAATGGCTTGTTCACTATCCTGTCTAACTGTGACTCTACTTTCAAGGAACTATGAACCTGCATTCCAAGGTCTCTTTGTTCAGCAACATTCCCTAGGATCTTACCATTAAGTGTATAAGTCCTGCGCTGAATCGCTTTTCCAAAATGCTGCACCTTGCATTTATCTAAATTAAACTCCATCTTCCACTCCTCAGCTCATTGGCACATCTAATCAAGGTCCTGTTGTATGCTGAGATAACCTTCTTCTGTCCACTAAACGTCCAGTACAAACTTACTAACTATACCGCCTAATGTGCACATCCAAATCATTTATATAAATAACGAAAAGTAGTGGACCCAGAACCGATCCTTGTGGCACTCCACTGGTCTCAGGCCTCCAGTCTGAAAAGCTCTTCAGAACCTTTAACTGTAACCATCACTTTCAATATTCAGGTTTACATTGAAGAATGATCAGTGTGGAGAGCAACTACAGGACAATTGATTTCAAATAAATTGTGCTTTGTGTTAATGAGGTCTACAGAAAATGAGAACATATCGGGAGATCAAGAAATAAAACAAAACTTAACTGAAAATATATTTTTAAAGAGTGAAAGCAGTCATTTATTATTTTCTTCATGTTGAGAACATTTTATTATCCAATCATGATTTGTTTCTTCACTAAAGGAGATTTCCATCATATGTGACCTGAAATTAAATTGAAAACCTGTTTCTTGCAAATGGATTTATGGTTTTGTTACATACAGAAACTGAAGAAATCCTGAAGAAATATTATTGAAATTGCGTTCTGTTGAGACATAAATTTACACCTTTTAGGTAGCAGCATTAATATGTGACTTTAGTGTCGTCCAGTACTTACTTCATTTTAGCCATACCTTGGATTGAATTTAATCATATAACTAATTTAAAATTTAAAAAGTATGCATAAGGAATTTAGTTACAATGAGGTTGTACACCTAAACATTGAGTAATATTTTCATTATGGAGGATGCATATTGCCCACTGTCAGATCACTGTTTACACAAAGCATAATGGGAAGATACAATAATCCTAGTGCAATATTTGGCCACAGGTGACTTAACAAAAACTAGTGCTGGGTTCACTATCGTCTTTCTCAAATTGAATTTTTCAATTTGAAGCATTTTACATGAAAATCTAAATGCATTCTAATATGGTAAAAGAAAATGGTATATTTATGTAAACATTCAATAACTATGAATCTTAATTTAGCTGTTATTCCATTCTGTTCAATGTCATATTAGGTTACATCACCTACTTATATATGTCATTGTTATATATCATGTCAACCAGTGCCTACTTTATTAAGTTCCATGGATAGTGATTAAAAAAAATCAGAAATATGCCAGGAATACATGGCAAGTCTATCAAAATCTGAAATAAGGAAAATTGGGTTAACATTTGAGATGGCAACTCTTCATTCAAATTCAGTGAGGTGTTGCAATTGACATCTGAATTGCTAATCTGTCTTCTCTCCTTTGAGTTATTCACAATTTTTGACAACATGCTGTGAGTTTAAGTATCAGCAGTTTAAATCATTCCTTGAATCAGAGGCCAAGCTCTGGTCAGACATTGGCTGTCAAAGAGTGTGGTGCTGGAAAAAGTGCAGCCAGTCAGGCAGTATCTGAGAGCAGGAGAGTCGACATTTCAACCATAAGCGCTTCATCAGGAATGAGAGGGCAGCCCAAGGAAGCTGAGAGATAATTGAAAGGGGAGTGGGGCTGGAGGAAGGTAATTGGGAATGCGATAGATAGATGAAGGTGGGAGTGAAGGTGATAGGTCAGAAGGTGGAGCGGATAGTTGAGAAAGAAGATGGACTGGGAGGACAGCTCGAGAGGGCGCTGCCAAGTTGGAAGGTTGGATCTGGGATAAGGTGGGGAAGGGGAAATCAGGAAACTGGTGAAATCCACATTGATTTTGTGGTTGGAGGGTCCCAGGGTGGAAGATGAGATGTTCTTCCTCCAGGTATTGGATGGCTAGTGTTTGGCTGTGGAGAAGGCCCAGGACTTGCATGTCCTTGATGGAGAGGGAGGGGGAGTTAAAGTGTTCGGCCACAGGGCAGTGGATTGTCTAGTGCAGGGGTCCCAGAGATGTTCTCTGAAATGTTCTGCAAGTTGGCATCCTGATTCCCAATGTAGAGGAGACCACATCGAGCACAATCGACACAGTAAATTACATGTGTGGAAGTACAGCTAAATCTGTTGGATGTGGAAGATTACTTTGGGGCTTTGGATGGAAGTGAGTGGGGCAGTGTGGACACAGGTTTTGCACTTCTTGCTGTGGCAAGAGGAGATGCCAGGAGTGGAGGATAGGTTGGTGGCGGCGTGGACCTAACAAGGGAGTCACGGAGAGAATGGTCTCTCCAGAACACAGATAGGTGTGGGGGGGGGTGGGGAATATATCCCTGGTGGTGGTGTCTGTTTGTAAATGGTGGAAAAGGTGGAGAATGATGTGATGTGTCCGGAGGTTGGTGGAGTAGAAGATGAGGACCAAGTTTTTGGGCCCTTTTGGGAGGGTCTTCATTGTTCACCAATTGTTGTGATTGGAGGAGTGGGGTTCAAGAGCAGAGGTACAAGAAGTGGAGGAGATGCTCTGGAGGGCATCTTTGACCACATGGGAGGGGAAATTGCAGTCTTTGAAGAAGGATCTGGAATGTCCTATGGTGGAATTGGTCCTCTTGGGAGCGGATGCAGTGGAGGCAAATAAATTGGGAATAAGGGATAGCGTTTTTACAGGAGGCAGGGTGGAAGGAGTTGTGATCAATGTAGCTAGGGGTGGGTTTGAAGTAGATGACTGTGTTTTTGGTCACCGAAAATGGAGATGGAGAGGTTCAAGAAGGGGAGAGAGTTGTCTGAGATGGTCTAGGTAAAATTGACGTTGGGGTGGAAGGTGCTTTATAGGCTGCCTCCTGTCAAAATACTATCCCTTATTCCCAATTCGTCCTCCTCTGCTGCATCTGCCACACTCTTTGACTCTGATCTCCAGCATTTGCAGTCCTCACTTTCTCCCAGAAATTGGCTGCATTCATTTGTTGTGTTCACTCCTGCATTGCTGAGAAATAGCAACTCACAGGGGCCATGTAATAATTTGTCAGATGGTGATGCTGACTGTTGTGCCTGATACACAGTGTGTTTTAACTCATATTGAGCAGAAGAATGGTGAGCTGACCCCTAAAATTAATAAATAATAGTATTCATTTATTTGACACAATTAATAATATTACAAAAACTGCACTATAAGTTAACAATTTACACTACCAATGTTTATCTTGTGCTTTAACTTAACTCCGGATGATCGTATATCACCACACTAGAACTTGGCTGTGTTCCATATGGTGATGTCATCTAGTCTTCTTCTCCTGATGATCTCAAGAGTGCCTTCTCTTAGTGGTTGGTCTTGAGTTACCACACTTGAGCTACTGTGCTGAACGTGGTGTTGCAGTGATTCTTATATTCTAAAGTCTTTGTGCCCTTTTGGGAGGGTCTTCAGCGTTCACTAATGGATTGATCAAGCTTGATCACCCTGATCGATTGGACCCACCCAGGCATTGGCATGTTGATGACAGGGTGGTCCTTTGGTCTCCATTCCTGGAGGTGCTGGGCACGTGTAGCCTCCTTCAAATCAGGGAGTGAGGCACCTCCATATCTGGTACACACCTCGATGCTTCCAATCACCCTGGGTGACATTCCATTGACTCCATTCAAACCCAAGTTTGGGTGTGTATTGTAGGGTCTGCAGCTACCAGGTTGTTTGTAAACTGTCTGTTGGTGATTGTTGCCTGTCTGGATTCTATACCATGTTTACTAGCACAGTCATGTTGTTCAAAGCTTGCCTTAGTTTCCCAGCGTGCCATAGTCATTATCCAATCTTTGTAAATCCATCATAAATTCATCAATTTGAGTGGCCTGTCTGGCCACATTCCCTCCTCTTGATCCTGAACACGAAGCATGATGGATCACATATTAAAGACCAATCTCTGTACAGTGACTACATGACCATCCAGGCTCAAGCTAAGCACAATATATACTTGAACAACTAAATTGTGCAGTAAATTATAATAAATAAATGAACCAAGACAGAAAAAAAACATAAAGCCAGAGAATATTTTACACAAACAGTATCTGAATGGAACAATAAAAAGCCTCGTACTTACAGCTGATCAAGCAAATGTAGTAAATTAAAATAAATAAGACATTGGAGAAATAAAGAAATACAAAAAAATTGTAATAAGAAAAATATTCATAACGAAAATCGAATCCAGAAAATATTGTTTACTAACAATGGGATAACTAATATTTACTAAGCTAACAAATATTTATCTGTTCGGTGTCTTATGTGTGTTGTTCCCGATAATGATGATGATCCCAATGAGATATGTCTTGATTGTGTTTCATGCAGTCGTGGTTGTCCTGAGGAGAGATCAAGGTTATGTCTGTTGTTATCCTTGTCTAATATCTGGATAGTTTTGAATTAATATAATACATATGTATGCATATGCCCTAAACCTGCCCCACTTTTTTTTCAAAAACAATTTTTGAAAAAAGGCACAGGAATGAGAACCCCATGTTAAGTTGAGTTTAGGCTCCAATCCCGGTTTCTAGTGGTAAGGATTAGGGTGGTTGAAACGACTGACCGAAAAGTGCTCAGGGAAGCTTGAAATGAGGTGGTCATGATGACCAATGATATAAAGACAAGTGAAAATGATGATGGAAGCTGTGATGACCAATGATTTAAATATAAATGAAAATGAGCGGTAAACCGAAGATTTGTGACCTGGTTAATGCCATCAGCACATATAGGAATAAAAGTTAGAATACTTGTGGGGTGCATGTGAGTTTGGACCATCAGAAACAGTTGCTGGCTGTCAGGAGCTGTTTCATCACCTAAAGCAGTGAATGAGTGCATTGCCAACTAAGCATCCAACAGAGACTCATCAGTGTGTTCTGAATCCTCTGTCTTTGGGGGTGTGGCAATATTGAATCATTCCAGTTCCCATGTTTGTGTTCGGTCATTCCCTCTACTGGTGACACCCGGAATGACTATTTAGCAGTCTGAGTTAATCTGTTCTTCCATTGTCTGTACTTGCCTTTTTGTAGTGTTATGTCTCCATGGGGCGGGTACATTGTTTGTGGTGTGAGTTATTGTGAGTCGGAGATTTTCGATCTGCCAGGCACTTATCGGGGAGTCATGTCAGTTCGAGCCTGTTATGAGTGTGTAACTTGTCCATGTTAGTTACCAACAAGTCATTCCAATTCGTTAGAAGGTCTTTCATTGAATCATTTAAAGTGTCAAGAGGCCTGTTGAACATTGAAGCTGCAGTTGGTGGCAGTGATGGAACGGTATAGACTCCATCAAGAGCACGGCCTGACTGTGAGGCTATATTTGGGATTGTCCATGGTCTGTCATCTGCTCTGGGGCAGTATCATCAATCATACATATATTGAGGTGGTGTGAGTGGCTGCGTATGCCATAAGCTTTTAACTGGTGTACATGGTAACAGCTGATTTTTCCCGTGGGGCTTTTATACAGCCACAGCGTGTGGACTCGAATATTTAGGGGAAAGAAAGGAACTAGGGTTATTGATCTGTAGCTTTGCTTGCTGTCCCATGGGATATTCAACAGATTTAACTTTGCTGTTGAAGTAAGCTTTACTTACTTTCTTTCTAGTTCCTAACCTGAGTTAGACAAGTAGGAAGCTGCACGAACACAGCAAGCCAGGCAGCATCAGGAGGTGGAAAAGTCAACATTTTGGGTATAACCCTTCTTCAGGATTGCAAGTGGCTATAGCGGGAGCTGCAGATCAAAGGGAGAGGGGGGACAGGGTGATGAGGTGGGGATAGGTGAACGCAGGTAGAGGGTATGACCTGGTTGGTTGATGGAAGGAATGGCAGTTGCTGCTAACTAAGTGGCCTTGGTATTTCTGGTGAGCTGCTGCACTGCTTTTTTTGTGGATGAGGGCATTGAGGGCAGTTTCTATGAGGTCAAGACTGAACAGGTCGTTGACTCCTTCCATGGGTGTCCCTGTCATTAGGATATGGGGGTATATACCCTATGTTGTGGTTCTGTTCGCCGAGCTGGAAGTTTTTGCTGCAAACGTTTCGTTCCCTGGCTAGGGAACATCATCAGTGCTATTGGAGCCTCCTGTGAAGCACTGCTTTGATGTTTCTTCCGGTATTTATAGTGGTTTGTTCTTGCCGTTTCCGGGTGTGAGTTTCAGCTGTAGTGGTTTGTATATGGGGTCCAGGTCTATGTGTCTGTTAATGGAGTTTGTGGATGAATGCCATGCCTCTAGGAATTCCCTGGCTGTTCTCTGTCTGGCTTGTCCTATGATGGTAGTGTTTTCCCAGTCAAATTCATGTTCCTGGTTGTCTGAGTGTATGGCTACTAGGGATAGCTGGTCGTGTCGTTTTGTGGCTTGCTGATGTTCATGGATGCGGATTGTTAGCTGTCTTCCTGTTTGTCCTATATAGTGTTTTGTGCAGTCCTTGCATGGTATTTTGTAAACTACGTTGGTTTGGCTCGTGCTGGCTATTGGGTCCTTTGTTCTAGTGAGTTGTTGTCTGAGTGTGGAAGTTGGCTTGTGTGCTGTTATGAGTCCTAAGGGTCGCAGTAGTCTGGCTGTCAGTTCTGAGACGCTCCTGACGTATGGTAGTGTGGCTAGTCCTTTTGGTTGTGGCATGTCCTCGTTCCGTGGTCTATCTCTTAGGCATCTGGTGATAAAGTTGCGTGGGTATCCGTTTTTGGCGAATACCTTGTATAGGTGTTCCTCTTCCTCTTTTTGCAGTTCTGGTGTACTGCAGTGTGTTGTGGCTCTTTTGAATAGTGTCCTGATGCAGCTTCTTTTGTGTGTGTTGGGGTGGTTACTTTCATAGTTTAGGACTTGGTCTGTGTGTGTTGGTTTCCTGTGTACCCTTGTGGTGAATTCTCCGTTGGGTGTTCTCTCTACTAACACGTCTAGGAATGGGAGTTGGCTATCCTTTTCCTCTTCTCTCGTGAATCGTATTCCTGTGAGTGTGGCGTTGATGATTCGGTGTGTTTTTTCTATTTCTGTGTTTTTGATGATTACAAAGGTGTCATCGACGTATCTGATCCAGTTCCAACCAAAAACCAAAAACAACCAATGATGTATTCAGAGTACTGGACTGCCCAAAAGACTGTGAGAAGGTGTCGCTCACATATAGAAAACCCTAGTTCCACAGGCTGTAGGACTCTGGAGGCGTAGGCCACTGGGCCTACCTTACCATGCCGCCCTTGTAGTAGAACAGCAGCTATCGTCTGGTCTGTGGCTAGAACTTTTAGGGTGTATGGTAAGTCAGGGTTCAGCACTAATAAGGCAGGTGTTGTTGCAAGGATATGTTTTAAAGCAGTTACTGCCTCTGTGTGTTGGGATGTCCAATTCCAGGCAGCATTCTCTTTCAGAGCTGAAAAATGTATTGCTGGAAAAGCGCAGCAGGTCAGGCAGCATCCAAGGAGCAGGAGAATCGACATTTTGGGCATAAGCCCTTCTTCAGGCTTATGCCCAAAACGTCAATTCTCCTGCTCCTTGGATGCTGCCTGACCTGCTGCACTTTTCCAGCAACACATTTTTCAGCTCTGATCTCCAGCATCTGCAGTCTCCACTTTCTCCTAGCATTCTTTTTCAGTAATTCTGAGGGGGGGGGGGTCTGCCTTGACAGCAAAGCCTTCAATGTGGTTCCTGCAGCATCCTACTAGACCTAGGAAAAATCAAAGTGCACTGATGTCTTGCGGGAGTGGGTGTCGTTCTGTGGTCTCTATTCACTTTTGGTCTATCTCCCTTTTCCCATGGGTGACGATTGTCCCCAAATATGTAACCCTAGGCTGTAGAATTTGTGGCTTTTTTAGATTTATTTTGCATCCTGGCCTGTGTAATTCGAGTTATTCACCTTGGAGCTGAATGTGTTCCTCCTTTATTTCTTTCTGTAGAGGTAAGTCATCTACACATTGTATTAGGCAGTCAGTTCGGGTCTAGTCCCTTGGCTAACCTTCTGTGAAAAATCAAGGGTGAGCTATGAAAATCTTGGGGTAGACATATCAGGTGTACTGTTCTTCCTGGAAGGTAAAGGCAAATTTGTACTGGCAGGATTTGGAGATGCCGGTGTTAGATATAGATGCCGGTGTTAGAACTCTGAGCTCAAAAACTGCATGAATTTATGTAAAACTCTGTTATCTCACTTTTTAGATTAGAATCAATCTAAACATCAGGTCATAGACAGAGAACACAGGGGACTAACACCTTCAACATATTGTCTAGCTATCACCATTGTTAAGAGCTAACCCACGAATGCAACTTTTAAAAAAAGATTTTGTGATTTACACATGAAAGAAGTGAAACTATCACTGTATTCTAACAGATGAAAGGCTTAACAGACAATCAATTTTTCAATGTATAATTTCAGTTACATCACGCTGCAAATTTTTGCTATAAATTCTGATCGAACCCTCCACTATCACCTGATGAAGGAGCATCGCTCCGAAAGCTAGTGTGCTTCCAATTAAACCTGTTGGACTATAACCTGGTGTTGTGTGATTCTTAACTTTGTACTGGCAGGACTGATTCAGGGGTATGGACCAGAAACGATTAATGATATCAAGTACTGTGGAGTACTTGTTTCATTATTGTGACTGGGCTGGTAAGCTACTATTGGTGCAGTGAGGGGAGTGACTTTACTCAGTTCCCTATATTTGATGGTTAAATGCCATGAACAATCTGGTTTCCTGACCAGCCAAATCAGAGCAGTATTAGTGGAGGCTACAGGTCGTAGCATTCCTTGCTTTAACAGAGTGTCAGTCATCCTTGCCACCTCCCCTTCTGCCTGTATGGAGAAACTGTGCTGTCTTTGTGGTTTCAGGTTGGGCTCATCAATCATTACCTCTCCCGGGATACACCCACAGTCATGCTGGACGATTACCCTTTGTGTTTCACTGTCAGCTTTCTCATAGATAGATCCTTGGTCTTTGTCAGGGGATTGTACCAGAGCTCTCTTATTGTGCTGATTCCATTAGCATAACTGCCTGCCGAAATGATGGGTGGGACACCGCTAATCAGAAACAGTTGTTACATGCAGGCATTCACTGGGTCAAAAGTACAATTGCACCTGGTCTTGTAATCGAACCTGAGGATGCGTTCTGCATGTTGCCTAAGATGCTGGCATATAATGTAGCCGAGTTTAAATTCTCTTGGTTCTGTTATGTACCCTTCCTGTTCATGGCAAGTAAACTCACTTAAAATAATAGTCCCTGTGGTCCATCAGGGTAGATGATTAAATTTCAAGTTTCAGGATTGTGTGGGAACCTCCAGTATCCCAAAAGAACTCTGTAGGATGGCCTCCTACCTTGCCAATGATTAGTGATCTTCCTACACTATCCCACTTCATGTCACAGACCCACACTAGGGAGGCAGAAGTCTGCCACTGTCGTGTAGATGCCTTGTAGATTGAGAGTGGAGAGTACATGGGTTGGCTTGTGTAAAGACATGTCAAGTTGGGCCTTTTAACAGATGTTGGTGATTCTCTCTATCATCTCTTGGTCCTGATCTGGCCGGTGGGTCCCTGTGACTGTGACTGCAGCCACGTATGGGCTCTACATTCTTGCACGTTGTGTCCTGTGTACCCACAGTGATAGCATCATGCTGGCTGCCAAGTGTTTCCCCTGCTGTGTCCCTCTATCTCTCCCTCTGGCTGTGTGCGGTGGGGCTTGGTTCCTTTAAGAGGTCCCCTCGCTTCCGACATTCGTCCACAACGGACCCTGGTTGGTATGGAAAGAAAGCATTTTCCCTCCTTTCTCTGTTTAACTTTTGTTCAATTCATGGGCTTCTTTCTCCCACACCCAGGACTTGCTTTTCAGTATCTATACGTTATTGTGGTTTGGCTCTGTGGGATCAAAATTCACACAGGTCTTCCGGCTCTCTTCGGTGTCATGGGAATCTGAAGTCCTAGCTCACTTAGCTGAGTCAGCCTCGATTAACCCCGTTTAAGTCTCTGTAGACGCCTGCAAAGTCCAGCCATAAATGACAGGCAAAGGTGGTCAGGGGTTCCCCCTTCTTTTGTCTGCACTTGTCTATGGGGTCTCCTTTATTGTACCCAATTGCTCTTAGGATTGCGTTTTCATATTGACGAGGGTTCCATCTCCTACATTTAGTGGTGCTGGAATCACAGACTGCATTTCCTGACTTAATCACATGACGAATTTGCTTCCTCTCTCATCTAACCAATTTAAAACCTTCTGCCACCTGACCCTTTCAAAGAACATTGAAATTAAGGGATGGTAGGTATAGGACAGATGTTAGCGTAGATTCTTTACTTAGCGAGTCGTGAGTTCATAGAATGCCCTGCCAGTAGCAGTGGTGGACTCTCCCTATTTATGGGCATTTAAACGGGCATTGGATAGGCATATGGAGGATAGTGGGCTAATGTAGGTAAAGTGGGCTTGGATCGGCGCAACATCGAGGGCCAAAAGGCCTGTACTGTGCTGTATTTTTCTATGTTCTATGTTCTATGTTCTAACTTAAATGAATCAGCTGATGATTCAAAATCAGGAGTCTTTGTCACAATCTCTTTTAATTGTGCCACTGTAAATAGGCTGGTGCATGTAATTGCTGGGGCTTCGGCATCTTCGACCCATTTTTCATAGTGGTCAGATTCATTGCGACGAGGGTGTCCCCAGGGGAACTGAAGGAGTTGACTCTTCTGGAAAGGATGGGGGCACACCCCAATTCTCTGTGCACATGGCATACTGCTGTGTGTCTTCCCTGAACTCATCCCAGTCTATTCCCTGTTCGTCTCCTTCCTCTCTAACCTCTCCATATTATTCCATGGTGGATTGAGAACTGCACTTTTAATTTCTCCATTTGGTGTGGTCTGTAGCTACCGGTTTCTTTTCTCTGTCTGCTGCAATATGCTGACTGCTACTTGCAGATTGGTACATTTATTTCTCAACTACCTTACTTCCTTCTTTGTGGCTTCTTTAGCTGACACTGTGTACTGGGCATCTTGGTATGCTCTTTCACCCTGGGTTTGGATTTGCACCATGTGTAGTATGTTTGCGTGATTTCTCTGGTCCTGATCTGTGTTTTTCAACTTTAACTTAGTAATTTCCCATTTTGTGTCCTCTGGTTCCTTACAGATTTTTAGATTAAGATTACTTACAGTGTGGAAACAGGCCCTATTGCCCAACAAGCCCACAAGTGCTCTGAAGAGCAATCCACCCAGACCCATCCCTACATTTACCCCTTCACCTAACATTACGGGCAATTTAGCATGGCCAATTCACCTAACCTGCACATTTTTGGACTGTGGGAGGAAACCGGAGCACGCGGAGGAAAGCCACGCAGACACGGGGAGAATGTGCAAACTCCACACAGCCTGAGGCGGGAATTGAACCCAGGTCTCTGGCGCTGTGAGGCAGTTCGTGTTCAGTTGTCCATCAAGCTGGAGCAATTCAATGTCCACCAGCGCCTTTAGACACCAGTGGGCACTATAGAATGTGATAACTTGAGTTGATTTTCATAAATTTCCATTCTGGCTCTTGAAGCTTCTGTTGACCATTTTTTAGATTAGATTACTTACAGTGTGGAAATAGGCCCTTTGGCCCAACAAGTCCACAATGACCCGCCAAAGCACAACCCACCCATTCCCCTACATTTACCCCTTTACCTAACACTACGGGCAATTGAGCATGGCCAATTCACCTGACCTGCACATCTTTGGACCATTGTTTTTGACCAGGGGCTATCTAACTCAACTGTTTTTTTTAAAGAGTAAAATGGAGGACTGAGGGTTCACGTGGTACAGGGATAGTGTCCCTATTCCTGAGTCAGGAGGCCTGGGATTTAGTGCCACCTGCTTCAGAAGTCATACAGAGATAGAGTCATAGAGTCCTACAGCAGGGAAATAGGCCCAAACTAGTCCTTGCTGACCAAATTGTCCATCCACACTAATCCCATGTCCCTGCACTTGGTCCATATCCTTTTAATCCTTTTCTATCCATGTATTTGTCCAATTGCCTTTTAAATGTTGTTCATGTACCCACCTCAACCACTACCGCTGGCAGGTTATTCCATGTGTGTGCCACTCTCTGTGCAAAAAAGTTGCCCCCTCTAGTTCTTTTTTATTCTTTCCCCTCTAATCTTAAACTGGTCCTCGATTCACCAACTATAGGAAAAAGACTGGTTCACCCTATCCATGCATGTCATGATCTTATACACTTCTGCAAGGTACCCCCTTCAGTCTCATATACTGTGAAGAAAAAATGTCCTAGCTTGTCCAACCTCTCTCTTTAACTCAGACCATTGAGTTTTGGCAACATTCTTGTAAATTTCTTCTACACACTTTCCAATATAATAACATCCTTCCTATAACAAGGTGACCAAAATGGAAAACAATACTCCAAATACAGCTTCACCAATGTCTTGCATAACTGCAACACTACTTCCCAACTTCTATACTCAATGCCCCAACTGCTGAAGGCCAGTATGCCAAAAGCCTTCTTCATGCCCTGTCTAAATGTGACTCCACTTCCAGAGAACTGTCATCCTGAACCCTCTGTTCCACTGCACTCCTTAAGGCTCTATCATTCACCATTAAACTCTTCCCTTGATTTGACTTTTCAAAATGCAAGAACTCATATCTTTTTGTGTTAAATCTGTTTGCCATTTCTGAGCCCACTTCCCAGCTGATCAAGGTCCTGCTGCAATTTCTGATAACCTTCCTCACTGTCCATGAAACTGCCTGTTTCAGTGGCCTTAGCAAACTTGATAATCATGCCTTGTACATCCTCATCCAAATCATTGATATAGATAAAAACAGTAATGGGCCCAGCACCAACCTTTGAGGCACTCCACTAGTCACAGGCCTCCAGTCCGACAAGCATCCTTCCATTATTACTCTCTGTTTCCTACCATCAAGCCAACTTTGTATCCACTTTGCCATCTCCCCCTGGATTCATGTGATCTTAGCTTCCAGAGCAGCCTACCATGTGGAATCTTATCAAAGGCTTTACTGAAATCCACACAGATTTCACAGATTGCCCTGCCCTCGGCAACCTTCTTGATCAATTCATCAAAGAACTCTAACAAATTTGTGAGCCATGATGTCCCACTCACAAAGCCATGCTGACTATTCCTATTCAAACCCTGTCTTTCCAAATATCTTATCAGAATCTTCTCTCATGACTTACCAACCACAGATGTCAAGTTTAGTGGCCGAGAGCTCCCAGGTTCTTCTTTGCAGCCCTTCTTGAATAATGGCACAATATTCACTATTCTCCAATCTTCCAGGACCTAACCTGTGGCTAACAATGATGCAAAAATATCAGCCAGGACCCCTGCAATTTCTTCTCTAGCCTCTTGCAGTGTTCTTGGATATAGCTGGCCAGGACCAGGAGATTTATCCACCTTCATACATTCTAATACATCTAGGACATCCTCTATTGTGATATGAACTGTCCACAAGATATCATCATTAACTTCCCCAAGTTCCCAAGTCTTCATGTCGTTCTTCACACAAAGTGCTTGGTGGCTTCTTTAGCTGCCTCCAATAGCACTGCATTATTATTACCTATATTTCAAAAGAATCAACCAACGCATAAATCACAAGTTCAAATCCTCACCATGGCAATCTGTAACTTATTTAAGGGGCATAATGATGCTGAACCAGAACTGAGCAGCTGAGGCCAATATAGACACAAATCCAAATCCTACCATACCCTGTGGACAGCGCTCGTTGCTACGTCCAAGCATTCTAAACAATGGGGAAAATTCATTCAGTTCGCGATATTTTCAGTTTGCGAACTGGATTCCGGAACGGATTAAGTTCATAAGTCGAGGCGCTACTGTAATTGCTAATTACATAGATATTATGACATCCCGTGTTTACCGTGAAGAACGACATGAAGACTTTGGAACTTGGGAAAGTTAGAGGTGTTCAAACAGGTTGATTTAAAAGCTTTAGAAAGTGGAAGCACTCCACTGCAAATATTAGCCAGTATGGTGGTTTAGCAATGAGGGTGAGGGTGAGGTGATGGTTTTTAATTCCTGCTTGGTCCCTAATAATTGTCCTAGACAGCTTAATGATCCGTCACTGAACAACTATAGTTTACTCCAAAACTTTCGCTTTCTCATTAGTCTACTGATAACTAAAAAAACACTTGGAAAATCTTTCTGAAAGCATTTATAATTTTACTACATTTGTCATCGAGGAATGTTTTCTTTGCTATGGTTATCTTTGCATTGCGATACGTGTAATGCCAAACTGTATCAACTCATCTTCAATCACAATGTAATCCACTCACAACACAAACATGGGAAAGCATTTTATATGGGAATGTAGGTCTACAGATCACTGAAAGTGGCAGCGCAGGTAGATAAGATGGTTAAAAACAAGTGCCTATGGCATGCTTGCTTTCATTGGAAGGAACATTGAGTATAAGTTATGCTGCAGCTTTATTGAACTTTAGTTAGGCCACACTAGAAACATTACATCCAGTTCTGCTTACAACACTACCAGAAGGATGTGGATGTTTTGGAAAGGGTACAAATAAAGTTTACCAAGATGTTGTCTGATATGGGGAATTTTAGCTATGAAGAAAGGTTGGAAAAACTGCTTTTTGTCACTGGACCACATCGTAGTCATTATACATTGGTGTGGTGAAAGTTTGCTGTGTACAAACTAGCTGCTGAAATTGCCTGTACTGCAACATTGACTAGACTCCTAAAGTGAGTCGATTTTGTCTGGTGATCATAAAAAGTGAAAATACAAGGACATCTTTTATTTTCCTAATTCTGAATTACATAAGCACAAATTAAAGCTCAAGGCTAAAGAAAAAGTCTCTGTACTTTGAATTACTTTATAGTTATGAAATTCGAATAGAACATTTTCGGAGAATTTGAATGGCCAGGCATTTTCTAGCTTTAAAGATTATGCTCTAAATCTGTCTGGCTTGCTAATATCTAAGTGGATGTGGTGACAAGCCTGCATTAACTTTAGAGGAAATTAAACTCTTTTCTCATGGTAAACAGACACATAGTTAATAAAGTCTTTAGAACTTTCCATAGTGACACCACAATTCTGCTATGAGTTGGGAAGAGACACAAGCTGGAAGCCGTTTAAATCTGTTTAGATGTGCAGACCTGATGTTGCCATTGGGCACAACATAAATTTTAACCGAAGGCTTAACACCAGTGATGCTTTTCTGCCAGTGAGAAAAGGAGTCAGTTTTAAAATGGTCCAAAAGATATTTTCTCTTCTGTATCAAGTCAGATTAAGCAATCCTGATTTTACTGAGTTAAAAATCACACAACGCCAGGTTATAGTCCAACAGGTTTAATTGGAAGCACACTAGCTTTCAGAGCGACGCTCCTTCATCAGGTGGTAGTGGAGGGCTCAATACTAACACAGAATTTATAGCAAAAATTTACAGTGTGATGTAACTGAAATTATACATTGAAAAATTGATTGTCTGTTAAGCCTTTCATCTGTTAGAATACAGTGATAGTTTCTCTTCTTTCATGTGTAAATCACAAAACCTTTTTTAAAAAAGTTGCATTCTCGGGTTAGCTGTTAACAATAGTGATCGCTAGACAATATGTTGAAGGTGGGTTTTTACCTAATATGTTGAAGGTGTTGGCCCCCTGAGTTCTCTGTCTATGTCATGATGTTTTGATTGATTCTAATCTAAAAAGTGAGATAACGGAGTTTTGCATAAATTCATGCAGTTTTTGAGCTCAGAGTTCTACATGAATGCATGCAGTTTTTGAGCAAAGTACAATGTAAGCCTGCAAGTACAAATTCACCCCACAAAATATATGTGTGCATGTGGGTCTTTGTCTGTGTGTGTGTGTGTCTGTCTGGGTTGGGGGTTGTGAGTGTGAGAAAGTGTATGTGTGTATGTGTAGTGAGTGCAGAGTGTCTTAAGTCTGTGAGGGGGTGCATGTGTGAGTGTGGGAGTGCGTGTGTCTGTAAGGGTGTGTGGGTGTCTATGTGCACGAGTGTGTGTGTGTGTGTGTGTGTGTGTGTGTGTGTGTGTGTGTGTGTGTGTGTGTGTGTGTGTGTGTGTGTGTGTGTGTGTGTGTGTGTGTGTAGTGCAATGGTGGTCACCAGTAGTGTGACATGTTCCGAAGTCCGCCTTGGAGGATGGTCACCTGAAGGCCCGATGTCGAATGTCCATCACTTCAGCAGCCTTCAGGACAGGCAGCAGCGGCTGATAGCTAAGTTTGATGCCCATTGGGAGGGCCTCAACCGGGACCTTAGGTTCATGTCACACTACTGGTGACCACCATTGCACTATACACACACACACAGACACTCCTACATTCACGTGCGTGTACGCACACGCGCGCGCGCACACACACACACACACACACACACACACACTCTCTCACACTCACACGTGTATCCTCTCATAGACTTAGGCCCCTTTACACTCAAGCACACATATACACACTCTCACACAGACACTCTCAACCCCCACTCCAGACACACTCACACGCAGACATTCCTACAGACAAACACACACCCACACTCACACATAAACCCCCTCACAGACTTAGACCCCTTTACAGTCTCTCACACACGCTCACACTCTCTCTCTCTCTCTCTCTCTCACAGACACTCACAACACCCCACCCCAAACACACATACAAAAACCCACACATACACATACACGTTTATGGGGTGAATTTGTACGTGCAGAGTTACATTGTACTTTGCTCAAAAATTGCATGAATCCATGTAAGACTCTTAACTCATGTTTTAGATCAGAATCAGTCTAAGCATTATGGCACAGCCAACAGCGCACAGGGGGCTAACATGTTCAACATATTATCTGACTGACACCAATTGTTAAAGTTAACCTAAGAATGTAACTTTTTTTAAAAAATGTTTTGTGATTTACATATGAAAGAAGTGAAACTAACATGGTCACTAGAACAGATGAGAAACTTAACAATCAAGGTATTTTTCAATGTATAATTTCAGTTACATCACACTGTAAACTTTTGCTATAAATTCTGTGTCTTACAATTGTATGCTAGTGCTTCCAATTAAACCTGTTGGATTACAACCTGGTGTTGTGTGATTTTTAATTTTGTACACCCCAGTCCAACATCGGCATCTCCAAATCATGATCCATCTTGGCCTTCTCCAAAGATGCCCATTGTCACAGATACCATTCTTCAGCCAATTTGATTCACTCTAGGTGATTTCAAAAGATGGCTTGAGTCAATGGATATTGCAAAGGCCTTAACAGCATTTTGGCAATAATGCTTAAAACATGTTCACCAGAGCTTGTCACATCCCTAACCAAGTTGTTCATGTACAGCTACGACACTAGTATCTACCTGAGGGTATGAAAAATTGCCCCGGTATGACCTGTGTACAAAAAGCAGACAAATTCCAGCCAGTAACTACACCCATTACGATCATTCGTAAACTGGTGGAAGATGTTATTAACCGTGTTATCAAGCAGTACCTACTGAACAGTGCCTACTCACTAACCCTCAGTTTGAGTTCTACTTAACTGTTGATCTCATTACGGTCTTGGTTCAAACATGGATAAATTCCAGGGGTGTGGTGAGAGTGACAACATTTGACATCAAGGCCACATTTGACTGTGTGGCCTCAAGGAACTCTAGGAAAAATAGAGTCAATGGGAATTTGGGGATACTCTCGACGCAAATTGGAATCATACCCAAGCACGAAGGAAAATGTTTGTGGTTTTTGGAGGTCAGTAACCTTAGGTCTAGGGCATTGACTCATCATAAAGTCAATAATGGGGTGTTCACTGATGACTGCCCAGTGTTCAGTGCCATTCCTAACTCTTAAGATACTGAAGCAATCTGTGCAAATGCAACAAGACATAGACAAGATCCAAGTTTGGACTAACAAGTGGCAGTTGACATTTATCTGTATAAGTGCTAGGAAATTAATTTCTCTCACAAGAGAGAATCTAATTATCAATGACATCACTATTGCTGACTTCCCACTGTCAACACCCTATAAGCAATCAATGACCAGAAACTGAATCGATTGGCTAAATAAATGCTATGATTAAAAGAGTGTGTCAGAAGCTCAATGCTGAAGCATGTAACCCACATCCTGACTCCCCAAAGTATCTCTACCATCTATAGAAGTCAAAAGTGAGAGAAAATGCTCCCAGTTGTCTGAAGAAGTGCAGCTCCAACAACAACAACACAAGAAACTTGACACCTTCTAGAATAAGATGGCCCAATTGATTGGCACCGCATTAGCAAACTTTTGCTGTCTCCATCACTGATGCTCATTTACAGCAGTGTGTGCCATCTAAAAGATTTATTTAGGATATCTGGCCAACATGGGCGATTTGGACTGACGGGTCTGTTTCCATATTCAATGTTTCTATGATTCTATTAGACTCCAATGATTTTCTTCAACCTTGTGTTCCTTGTGACAATACAAGTCTGTTCATTGGTACATTACTAGGTCCAACAGGTCCACAAGGAAGGAAAAATGGTTAGATCGAAATAGGATAATTTTGACCTTGATAAGACATCATTAGTTTACATTGAAACCAAATCTATTATTCATCATTCTTGATGTTACTTTCCATTAAAGTCAATGAAATTGAAAGCAAGTAAGGTACACAATAGGTGCATTGTGGTTAATGACTCAAAATCAAGCTTGCGCACGGTCTTTTTCCAGACACAACTAATAACTTGTATTTAAAATGTTTTTACTTAGAACTCTCTTTTCAATATGCAGATACATAAGAATATTTAAGTAACAGACCAAGACCATTAAGCCCAAAAATCTTGTGGCTTTTTAATCTTCTATTAACCTCATCAATAAACAATCTGATTCTCTGTTGAATCTGTGTATTACATTTTGCAGTGACTCGACATGATTATTTCAATTTACCCCTCGCTCCTGGTTCCCTTAATTATAATGTTATTCCCTGCTTTTTGGATTTGTTGCCCAGAGGCATTTTTTTGTTGCAGATTCTTCCATAAAGTGATGCTAAATAGAACTGAAATTTCCAGGTGTCACTCTTCAATTTTCATGTAACAGTGGACATTCAACTCTCAAGGAAACATCCTAATAATAGGATCAGCCCTGAGGCGTTACAAGGATAACTAAATTAGCACATCCACTGAAATAATTGAGCAATGCAGACAGGAAGAACTTGAACTTGATGTGCACTCTGTGCTGAGTCAATATAGCATCAGTCAGGGTCTTTTTAACTGCAGTACCCCTATATTAGGAAGGGAAATATGACGCAGGGTTCATCTCTTGACTGCTCTCTACTGGAAATCGTGATGATATGTGCCTTTAAGAGGGATTTTTTTCTGTCCTGTTTCTCTTGAAGAAGGATGTTATCAACCTGGTATCAATTCCATGAACAGCAAAAAAATAATTTTAGGTTTCTTTTAAATTAGACATAAGAAGCAAGAGTAGGTGGAGTCAAGCTCGCATCAACCATTTAATTTTGCCCACAGTTGTTGAAGTTGAGGATTTAAAGTTGAAACTGCTCAATACAGCTGTCTCTCTGCTGCTAGGTTTTCATTTTTCTTTTTTCCCCTTGTCTCTGATGAGCTTTCTTAGCACCCTATATTCAGCACAAATACACATAGAATGCTGCAGCAGAGAACAGGCCCTTAATGTTGCACTGGCCTGTGAAACCAATCTGAAGCCCATCTAACCTACACTATTCCATTTTCATCCATATGTCTATGCAATGACCAGAAGAGAACATCTTTTCTAGCAATGTGTCAGACACTGAATTGAGAAGCTGAACCTCAAAGATGATAATTTTTATATTATTACTTGAGTACATGCAAATTAGCAGAGGGTAAATCAGTTTAGTTATTGCATGAAAGAAATGTGGGGAAAGTGGTTTTGGTACTGATTGGATAGTCTTCACCTGAACCATGCTGGGGCCAATGTTCTTATAAACTACATAACTAGGTAAGCAGAGAGAATGTTAAATAAAGTAGGTGCAAAAGATTAAATTTGGAAAGATGTGGGAAATTAAAGAGTAGAGTCAAGGCAAAGGGAAGAACATTAATATGGGAACTGATAAGCAGACTCTATCAAGAAGGAACAGAGAGTATGAATCCAACACTCAACCAACAGATAACAGTAGAATTCACAAAGCCAGTAAAAACATAAACTTAATGGCTCTGTATCTAAATGCCTACAACAAAAAAAAATTAAAAATACTGAGAGCACAAATGGAGATCAATGAGTACAATTTGGTCATTACAGAAATATGGTTGCAGGATTACCTGAATATTGAACGGTACATGGGATTTAAGAATCATAAGAAACTAGGAAATGATGAAGGGGTGGCTTTTACTTATGACAGCATTAGCATAATAGTGAGGGTTAATCGTATTTCAGGAAACCAAGATGTGGTAGCAATTGGGTGAAAATGAGAAATGATAAAGGCAAGAAGCCACCTGTGAGAGTAGCTCCTCATCAGTCACCACAAGGTGAGATGGAGCAGAATAGAAAAAAATAGCAGAGGCTTGACAGAAAGGCCTGGAAATAATCATGTATGATCTTAATCAACACATTGACTGAAAACGTCAGATGGGTAGCCTTGATGAGAATTGAATTAGAATATGATCCCTACAGTGTGGAGACAGGCCCTTCATCCCAGCAAGTCCACACCAACCCTCTGAAGGGCAAGCACCCAGACCCATTCCCCCACCCCACATTTACCCCTGACTAATGCAGCTAACTTACGCCCTGAACACAATGGGCAATTTAGCATAGCCAATTCACCCAACCTGCACATCTTTGGACTGTGGGAGGAAACCAGAGCACCCAGTTGGAGGGAATCTTAATGTACAGGATTTACACATATTTGGAAAGGCAAGGACAGATTAGGAATAGTCAACATAGCTTTGTGCGTGGGAAGTTATGTCTCACAACCTTGATTGAGCTTTTTGAAAAAGTAACAAAGAGGATTGATGAGGCAGAGCATTTGACGTGATCTATATGGACTTCAGTAAGGCGTTCGACAAGATTCCCATGGGAAACTGGTTAACAATGTTAGATCTCATGGAATATAGGGAGAACTAGCTATTTGGATACAGAACTGGCTCAAAGGTAGAAAACAGAAGGTTGTGGTGGAGGGTTGTTTTTCAGACTGGAGGCTTGTAACCTGTAGAGTGTTAGAAGGATTAGTGCAGTGTTAATTATTTTACATCATTTATATAAATGATTTGGATATGAATATAGGAGGTATAATTAATAAGTTTGCAGATGACACTAAAATTGGAGCTGTATTGGACAGCAAAGAAGGTTACCTCAGATTACAACAGGATCTTGATCAGATGGGCCAATGGGCTGAGGAGTGGCGGATGGAGACTAATTTAGATAAACGCAAGGTGCTGCATTTTGGGAAAGCAATTCTTAGCAAGACTTATACACTTATGGTAAGGTCCTAGGGAGTGTTGCTGAACAAAGAGACCTTGGAGTTCAGGTTTGTAGCTCCTTGCAAGTAGAGTTGCAGATAGATAGGATAGTGAAGAAAGTGTTTGCTATGCTTTCCTTTATTGGTCAGAGCATTGAGTATAGAAGTTGGGGGAGTCATGTTGCAGTTGTACAGGATATTGGTTAGGTCACTTTTGGAATACTGCATGCAATTCTAGCCTCCTTCCTATTGAAAGGAAGTTGTGAAACTTGAAAGGGTTCAGAAATGATTTACAAGGATGTTGCCAGGATTGAAGGATTTGTCACTGATAAGTCCATTAGATTACTTACAGTGTGGAAATAGGCCCTTTGGCCCAACAGATCCACACTGACCCTCTGAAGAGCAACCCACCCAGACCCATCCCTACATTTATCCCTTCACCTTACACTTCCCAATTCACCTAACCTGTACATTTTTGGACTGTGGGAGGAAACCAGAGCACCCAGAGGAAACCCACGGGGAGAATGTGCCTGAGGTAGGAATTGAACCCAGATGTCTGGCGCTGTGAGGCAGCAGTGCTAGCCACTGTGCCACCCACATTCATTTCTAAATATAAATAGATCCTATCCCTCAGTACATTCTCGAGCAACTTTCCCACCACTGACATCAGGCTCACTGGTGTGTAGTTACCCGGAATATCCCTATGACCGTTCAGGGGGACAACGTGAGCAACCCTGCAGTTCTCCGGCACTTTACCTGTATTTAAGGATGTTACAAAGATATCTGTCAGAGCCCAGCTATTTCCTCTCTCACCTCCCTCAGCAACCTTGGATAGATCCCATCCGGTCCTGGGGATTTGTCCACCTTATTAAGCTCTAGCCTATCCAACACATCTTCCCTACTTATGTCAACGTGATCCAGACTAATCAAACTTCTGTCTCTAATCTCAACATTCATCATGTTCCTCTCCTCAGTGAACACTGATGCAAAGTAATCATTCAGAATCTCACCCATTCTCTCAGGTTCGGCACACAGCCTTCCTTCATTATCCTTTAATGGACCAATCCTTTCTCTAGTTACCCGCTTGCTTCTTATATAAGAATAAAATGCTTTGGGACTCTCCTTAATTCTGTTCGCTAAAGCTATTTCATGACCCCTTTTAGCCCGCTTGATTCCTCATTTAAGACTTGTCCTACTCTTCCGATATTCTGCTCTTAGCTACCTAGACCTTATGTTTGCTTCCCTTTTCCTCTTGGCTAGTCATACAATTTCTCCTGTCATCCACGATTCACAAATCTTGCCCTTCCTATCCTTTGCCTTCAATGGGACATGCCTATCCTGCACGATCTTTAACCTATCTTTGAAAGCCTTCCACATCTCAAATGTGGACTTCCCTTCAAATTTTTTTTAGATTACTTACAGTGTGGAAACAAGTCCCACACTGACCCTCCGAAGAGCAACCCACCCAAACCCATTCCCCTACATTTAACTTTTCACCTAATACTACGGGCAATTTAGAACATAGAACATAACAGCGCAGTACAGGCTGTTCGGCCCTCGATGTTGTGCCGATCTGTCATCCAATCTGAAGTTCATCTAACCTACACTATTCCATGTACGTCCATATACTTGTCCAATGATGACTTAAATGTACTTAAAGTTGGCGAATCTACTATCATTGCAGGCAAAGCATTCCATACTCTTACTACTCTCTGAGTAAAGAAACTGCCTCTGACATCTGTCCTATATCTATCACCCCTCAATTTAAAGCTATGCCCCCTCATGTCGCAGTCACCATATTTGAAAAAAGGATCTCCCTGTACATCCTATCTAACCCTCTGATTATCTTATATTATCTTAATAGAGACCTATTAAGTCATCTCTCAACATTCTTCTGTCTAACAAAAACAGCCTCAAGTCCCTCAGCCTTTCCTCATAAGACCTTCCCTCCATACCAGGCAACATCTCAGTAAATCTCCTCTGCACCCTTTCCAAAGCTTCCACATCCTTCTTATACTGCGGTGATCAGAACTGTATACAATACTCCAAGTGCGGCTGCACCAGAGTTTTGTTACAGCTGCAGCATAACCTCATGGTTCTGGAACTTAATCCCTCTATTAAAGCACTGTATGCCTTCTTAACAACCCTGTCAACCTGGGTGGCAACTTTCAAGGATCTGTGTACCTGGACACCAAGATCTCTCTGCTCATCTACACTATCAAGAATCTTACCATTAGCCCAGTACTTTGCATTCCGGTTACTCCGACCAAAGTGAATCACCTCACACTTGTCCGCATTCAACTCCATTTGCCACATTTCAGCCCAGCTCTGCAGTTTCTCTATTTAGCATGGCCAATTCACCTCAAATGCACATTTTTGGACTGTGGGAGGAAACCGAAGCACCCGGGGGAAACCCACGCAGATACGGGGAAAATGTGCAAACTCCACACAGACAATTGCCTGAGGTGGGAATTGAACCCAGGTCTCTGGTGCTGTGTCCAATCCACATTTCCGAGCTCCTGCCTAATTTTGATATGATTGGCCTTGGCCCAATTTAGTACTTTTCTCTGAGGACCACTCTCTTCTTTAACCACGAGTATTCTAAAACTTACAGAATTGTGGTCACTGTTCCCAAAGAAATCCCCCACCTCAACTTCTACCACCAGTCCTGGCTCGTTCCCCAGTATCAGGTCCAATATGGTCCCTTGCCTCATCAGACTATTGACGTACTGCTCTAGAAAATTCTCCTGGACCCTTCTTACAAATTCTACCCCATCCAGACCTCTGACGCTAAGTGTATCCCAGTCAATGTTGGGAAAATTAAAATCTCCCATCACCACTACCCTATTGCCTCTACATCTTTCCATAATCTGTTTACCTATATGTTCTTCTACCTCATGCTCACTGTTGGGAGGCCTGTAATACAGCCCCAACAATGTGACTGCATCCTTCTTATTTCTCAGCTCCACCCATAATGCCTCATTACCCAAGACCTCCACAGTGTGCTCCTTTAGCACAGCCGTGATATCGTCCCTGACCAGCAATGCAACTACACCCCCACTTTTACTTCCCTCCCTGTCCTGTCTGAAGCATCTATATCCTGGAACATTTAGTTGCCAATCATCATGTCTTTCCTTCAACAAGTCTCTGTGATTGCAATAACGTCATACTCCCAGGCACCAATCCAAGCCCTAAGTTCATCAGCCTTGCATTAAAGTAGATGCATTTCAGGCCACCAGTTTTTTTGCGCTCATCTGCCCTCTGCCTACTCTTCCTCTTATTAATGCTATCTACATAATTCTTACAGTCTCCACCTCACTGCTTACTTCTTTTCTCTTCTGGTTCTCAGCCCCCTGCCACATTAATTTAAAACCTTCCCAACAGCAGTAGCTGCAACAAGAGGGCATAGGTTTAGGGTGAGAGAGGAAAGGTATAAAAGGGACCTGAGGGGCAACTTTTTTCACTCAGAGGGTGGTGTATATATGGAATGAGCTGCCAGAGGAAGTGGTGGACGCTGGTTGAAATGCAACATTTAAAAGTCATCTAGATGGGTATATGAATATGAAGGGTTGAGAGGAATTTGGGCCAAGTGCTGGCAAATGGGAATATCTGGTTGGCATGGACGAGGTGGACCTACGGGTCTGTTTCTGTGCTGTATATCTCTCTGACTCTATGACTCTATTAATTGTTTTACAGTGAAGATATACCAGGTAGCTGTGGCCATGATATGGTTGCACTTTACATTCAGTTTAAGAGGGACAGGAAAGGTTCCAAGACTACTTTTTTTATTTAAATGGAGGAAAATTTGAAGGAGTGGTGGCAGATCTGGCTGAAGTGAATTGACAAATTAGGGCCCTGGCTTTGCCGCTCCTCTCCCATGTAAGTTGATGTTTCTCTGTGTACAACTGTTAATGTTAATTATTTTGTGAACTGTATTTTGTAATAAAGTATATTTAAAATGCCCTCAGCGCTATCACACCGGAGATTACCAGGGCGGGCTGCCATAGAGGTGGCCAGAAGGTGCAAAGAAGCGGTTAGGGAAGCCGGAAGGTGGGTATGCCATCCTGATTGCTGTCATACTGAGGGGGTTGGAGAAACAGGATAGGCTGTCAGAAGATGTGTCAGTACGGATCAGGAGGCAGACAGGTCATGGGACGGACTGAGAGCTGGATGGGTCGTGGGGTGCTCTGTCTTCAAGTGGCTGGAAAGTGAGAGGGACAGGTAGGTTGCTAGCGAGTGTCTGGATTTTATGCACTGTTTCTTACCTAATTGGACTGTGTTTTATGTATTTGTTACTGTTACTGCAAGTGGAATTTGAGGTTTGTCCTCATTTTCCTGAAAACTGATTGAACAGTGGGATTTGGGGTCTGACTTTGCCACTCACCTCCCTTGTAAATTGCTGTTTCCCTGTGTGAAGATGTGAATGTTAATTGTTTGTAAACTGCACTGTTTAATAAAATAAGAAAAACAAAACATTCTCACTGCTGTCACCCTGGGAAGGTAAAAACTGCAATGCTGGAAACCAGATTCTGGATCAGTGATGCTGGAAGAGCACAGCAGTTCAGGCAGCATCCAACGAGCAGCGAAATCGACGTTTCGGGCAAAAGCCCTTCATCAGGAATAAAGGCAGAGAGACTTAAGTGTGGAGAGATAAGCTTGGCTAGGTTGAGAGTGGGGAGAGAGTAGCATAGAGTACACTGGGTGAGTGGGGGTGGAAATGAAGGTGATAGGTCATGGAGGAAAGGGTGGAGTGGATAGGTGGAAAAGGAGCTAGGCAGGTCGGACAAGTCCAGACAAGTCATGGGGACAGTGCTGAGCTGGAAGTTTGAAACTAGGATGAGGTGAGGGAAGGGGAAATGAGGAAACAGTTGAAGTCCACATTGATGCCCTGGGGTTGAAGTATTCCGAGGCGGAAGATGAGGCGTTCTTTCTCCAGGCGTCTGGTGGTGAGGGAGTGGCGATGAAGGAGGCCCAGGACCTCCATGTCCTCAGCAGAGTGGGAGGGGGAGTTGAAATGTTGGGACACGGGGCGGTGTGGTTGATTGGTGCGGGTGTCTCGGCGATGTTCCCTAAAGCGCTCTGCTAGGAGGCGTCCAGTCTCTCCAATGTAGAGGAGGCCACATCGGGAGCAACGGATACAATAAATGATATTAGTGGACGTGCAGGTAAAACTTTGATGGATGTGGAAGGTTCCTTTAGGGCCTTGGATAGAGGTGAGGCAGGAGGTGTGGGCACAGGTTTTACAGTTCCTGCGGTGGCAGGGGAAAGTGCCAGGATGGGAGGGTGGGTCGTAGGGGGGCGTGGACCTGACCAGGTAGTCGTGGAGGGAACGGTCTTTGCGGAAAGCGGAAAAGGGTGGGGAGGGAAATATATCCCTGGTGGTGGGGTCTTTTTGGAGGTGGCGGAAATGTCGGCGGATGATTTGGTTTATGCGAAGGGTTGTAGGGTGGAAGGTGAGCACCAGGGGCATTCTGTCCTTGTTACGGTTGGAGGGGTGGGGTCTGAGGGCGGAGGTGCGGGGTGCGTTGGAGGGCATCTTTAACCACGTGAGAAGGGAAATTGCGGTCTCTAAAGAAGGAGGCCATCTGGTGTGTTCTATGGTGGAACTGGTCCTCCTGGGAGCAGATACGGTGGAGGCGGAGGAATTGGGAATATGGGATGGCATTTTTGCAAGAGATAGGGTGGGAAGAGGTGTAATCCAGGTAGCTGTGAGAGTCGGTGGGTTTGTAAAAAATGTCAGCGTCAAGTCGGTCATCATTAATGGAGATGGAGAGGTCCAGGAAGGGGAGGGAGGTGTCAGAGATGGTCCACGTAAATTTAAGGTCAGGGTGGAAATTGTTGGTGAAGTTGATGAATTGTTGAACCTCCTCGCGGGAGCACGAGGTGGCGCCAATGCAGTCATCAATGTAGCGGAGGAAGAGGTGAGGAGTGGTGCCGGTGTAATTACGGAAGATCAACTGTTCTACGTAGCCAACAAAGAGACAGGCATAGCTGGGGCCCATACGTGTGCCCATGGCTACCCCTTTGGTCTGGAGGAAGTGGGAGGATTCGAAGGAGAAATTGTTCAGGGTGAGGTCCAGTTCTAGGCCAAACGAATGAGAGTGTCGGTGGAAGAATACTGTTGGGGACGTCTGGAGAGAAAAAAACGGAGGGCTTGGAGGCCCTGGTCATGGCGGATGGAGGTGTAGAGGGATTGGATATCCATGATGAAGATGAGGCCCTAAAGGAACCCCACCCCCAACCTAGCCAAGCTTATCTCTCCACGCTTCAGTCTCTCTGCCTTTATTCCTGATGAAGGGCTTTTGCCCGAAACGTCGATTTCGCTGCTCATTGGATGCTGCCTGAACTGCTGTGCTCTTCCAGCACCACTGATCCAAACTCTGGGAAGGTACCATAGCTGACTGTCCTGGAGGTGGCCAGGTGTGTTGGGGCAGACTGAGAGCTGGAAGGGGCATGGACTGAACACCTGTTTTTGCTGGGAGGTGAGCATTTGTTGCTTCTGACAATGAATCCTACCTTCGAGAATGGACCAAGACCTGTGAGTTAGCTGCACTTTTACTATGAACTATAATCCTGTGAATGGGCCTGGTGTTTTGTGGATGGACCAAGCCTCCCTGGAGAATGAACACTGTGTGTGTTGTGGAGAATGTATTTGATGTCTGTTGGAGCAGACTCTGCTTTGGATGTGGACTCTGCCTTCAGACGTGGACTCTGCCTTTGGACATGGACCTCACCTGGGTGCTGAAGCATTTATTGTGAGAATTTTGTGAATTCTGTTACTATACATCAGTTTTGTAATTAATTGTGTCCAAATGTGGGCCAGAGTGGGCTAGTATGTGGGAGCTGGAGGGTCAATGACCAGCCTTGGGGAAAATGGGCTGGTGGAGTGGGTGATCTGTTAGTGCGCAGGGTGGCTAGGGGCTAGGCAGACAGCAGCATGCCCGTAGGAAAGCTGGTCAGGGGAGGGGCAGCCAGTACACAGGCTGGCTGGGGGCCGGATGGTCAATCACAAGTCTGGAGAAAGCAAAATGGGAGGGGCCTGTCAGTACGCGGGGTGGGCAGGGCCAGGCAATTGATAGCGTCCTCGCAGGAAAGCTAGTATAGGACAGACTGGTCAGTACGCGGGAAGGCTGAGCCCGCTGGCTGACAGCAGCCGGTAGGAAGGCCCACTGGGGGAGGACCAGTCAGTACGCAGGGAAGCCAAAGACCGGAGGATCAACAACCTGCTTGTAGTAAAGCTCATTCCAAACACGTACCACCCTCTGCATGAAAAAGTTGCCACTTAGGTCTCTTTTATATCTTTCCCCTCTCACCCTAAACCTATGCCCTCTAGTTCTGAACTCCCCAACCCCAGGGAAAAGACTTTGTCTATTTATCCTATCCATGCCCCTCATAATTTTGTAAACCTCTATAAGGTCACCCCTCAGCCTTCGACGCTCCAGGGAAAACAGCCCCAGCCTGTTCAACCTCTCCCTGTAGCTCAGATCCTCCAACCCTGGCAACATCCTTGGAAGTCTTTTCTGAACCC
This sequence comes from Hemiscyllium ocellatum, assembly GCF_020745735.1. NCBI lineage: Eukaryota > Metazoa > Chordata > Chondrichthyes > Orectolobiformes > Hemiscylliidae > Hemiscyllium > Hemiscyllium ocellatum. Next base: position 51,076,280 of record NC_083406.1, on the reverse strand, counting down.
TTTCAAGTTTCACAAAATCTTTCCGATAGGAAGGAGACCAGAATTGCACGCAATATTCCAACAGTGGCCTAACCAATGTCCTGTACAGCTGCAACATGACCTCCCAACTCCTGTAATCAGTACTCTGACCAATAAAGGAAAGCGTGCAAACACCTTCTTCACTATCCTATCTACCTGCGACTCCACTTTCAAGGAGCTATGAACCTGCACGCCAAGGTCTCTTTGTTCAGCAACACTCCCTAGGACCTTACCATTAAGTGTATAAGTCCTGCTAAGGTTTGCTTTCCCAAAATGCAGCACCTCGCATTTATCTGAATTAAACTTCATCCGCCACTTCTCAGCTCATTGGCCCGTCTGGTCCAGATCCTGTTGTAATCTGAGGTCACCCGCTTCGCTGAGCACTACACCTCCAATTTTGGTGTCATCTGCAAACTTACTAGCTGTACCTCTTATGCTCACATCCAAATCATTTATGTAAATGACAAAAAGTAGAGGACCCAGCACCAATCCTTGTGGCACTCCACTGGTCACAGGCCTCCAGTTTGAAAAACAACTCTTAACCACCACCCTCTGTCTTCTACCTTTGAGCCAGTTCTGCATCCAAGTGGCTAGTTCTCCCGGTATTCCATGAGATCTAGTCTTGCTAATCAGTCTCCCAGGATATAAATGCTACAGGAAGGATAGAAAGGGAGGCAAGAGAGAAGAGGGAGTGGCATTTTTGATAAAGGATAGCATTACGGTTGTGCTGAGGGAGGATATTCCTGGGAAATACATCCAGGGAAGTTATTTGGGTGGAACTGAGAAATAAGAAAGGGATGATCACCTTATTGGGATTGTATTATAGATGCTGCCTGACCTGCTGTGCTTTAACCAGCAACACATTTTCAGCTGTGATCTCCAGCATCTGCAGACCTCATTTTTTTACCCTGTATTATAGACCCCCCAATAGTCAGAGGGAAATTGAGAAACAAATTTGTAAGGAGTTCTCAGCTATCTGTAAGAATAATAGGGTAGTTATGGTCAGGGATTTTAACTTTCCAAACATCAACTGGGACTGCCATAGTGTCAAAGGTTTAGATGGAGAGGAGCTTCTTAAGTGTGTACAAGAAAATTTTCTGATTCAGTATGCGGATGTACCTGCTAGAGAAGGTGCAAAACTTGACCTACTCTTGGGAAATAAGGCAGGGCAGGTGACTGAGGTGTCAGTGGGGGAGAACTTTGGGGCCAGCGAACATAATTCTATTTGTTTTAAAATAGTGATGGAAAAGGATAGACCAGATCTAAAAGTTGAAGTCCTAAATCGGAGAAAGGCCAATTTTGACAGTATTAGGCGAGAACTTTCGAAAGCTGATTGGAGGCAGATGTTCGCAGGTAAAGGGACGGCTGGAAAATGGGAAGCCTTCAGAAATGAGATAACAAGAATTCAGAGAAGGTATATTCTTGTCAGGGTGAAAGGGAAGGCTGGTAGGTATAGGGAATGCTGGATGACTAAAGAAATTGAGGGTTTGGTTAAGAAAAAGAAGGAAGCATATGTCAGGTATAGACAAGATAGATCGGGTGAATCCTTAGAGTATAAAGAAAGTAGGAGTATACTTAAGAGGGAAATCAGGAGGGAAAAACGGAGACATGAGATAGCTTTGACAAATAGAATTAAGGAGAATCCAAAGGGTTTTTACAAATATATTAAGGACAAAAGGGTAACTAGGGAGAGAATAGGGCCCCTCAAAGATCAGCAAGGCTGCCTTTGTGTGGAGCCACAGAAAATGGGGGAGATACTAAATGAGTATTTTGCATTAGTATTTACTGTGGAAAAGGATATGGAAGATATAGAATGTAGGGAAATAGATGGTGACATCTTGCAAAATGTCCAGATTACAGAGGAGGAAATATCTTGAAACGGTTAAAAGTGGATAAGTCCCTAGGACCTGATCAGGTGTACCCGAGAACTCTGTGGGAAGTTAGAGAAGTGATTGCTGGACCTCTTGCTGAGATATTTGTATCATTGATAGTCACAGGTGAGGTGCCAGAAGGCTGGAGGTTGGCAAATGTGGTGTCACTGTTTAAGAAGGGTGGTATAGACAAACCAGGGAACTATAGAGCCTGACCTCAGTGGTGGGCAAGTTGTTGGAGGGAATCCTGAGGGACAGGATGTACATGTATTTGGAAAGGCAAGGACTAATTAGGGATAGTCAACATGGCTTTGTGCGTGGGAAATCATGTCTCACAAACTTGATTGAGTTTTTTGAAGAAGTAACAAAGAAGATTGATGAGGGCAGAGCAGTAGATGTGATCTATATGAACTTTAGTAAGGCGTTCGACAAGGTTCCCAGTCAACTGCATTTTTCCAGATGAACTGTTCCTCTGTGGGTGGGTCAAGGCCTCTGTGGATTGACCAAGCCTCTTTCGAGACTGAGCACCTGTGTGTGTTGCTGTGGAGTGTGTATTTGCTGCCTTCTGGAGGGGACTCTGCATACTGGAATGGATTCTGTTTTTGATAATGGATTCTGCTTTATTGTTGATTGGTTTTATCACCTACACAGTGTCTTGTGTGTCCCTTGGTCTGGCAGGCCTTACTGTGAGCTGGGAGACTCATAGGTCAACCCGAAAGCTGTCACCCCAAGGGCTGGAAGTTGGGGAAGATGTCCCGAGGGCCGGAAGTTGGGTAGGCCTTCCCCAGGGCTGGAAGATGGGTAGGCCTTCCCGAGAGCCAGAGGTTGGGTAGGTCGTCCTGAGCACCATTGTACCAAGGAAGGAACAGACTGGCTGTCCCAGAAGTGGCTGAAAGGTGTGTCAGGACAGACTGAGAGTTGTGTTGGGGTGGGCTGAGGGCCAAGAAGTCTTGTTGGCCATCCTGAGTGCCATCATCCTGCGAAGGGATAAGGGTGGCTGTCCTAGAAGTGGCTGGAAGGTGCGACAACACAGTCCATGGGCCAGGTGGTGCATTGGGACAAGTGAGAGCGAGACGGTACTTCAGGGCGGACTGAGAACTAAAAGGTGGGTAGGCAGTCTTCAGTGCTGTCGCCTCGGGAAGATACCGGGACAGAGGTGGCTGGGAAGCTGGAAAGTGGGTAGGCTGTCCTGATCGCCATTGTCCCGGAGAGGGTGGAGAGTTACGTGACAGGCTACGCTTGAGGTGCAAGGGATGGACCAAGAGCCAGAAGGGGCTTATGGGGTGGGGGGGGTGGGGGATGGTGGAGTTGGTGGAGGGGATCTACCTTGAGGCTGGAAGCTGTGAGGGGTGGGTGGTTGCCAATGGTTTCTTTGACATAAACACTGTTTTATCGTTTGGTTGATCAGACTATTTTATCTGTGTTTGTGTCTACTGTTTCCTTTTATAGTGAGATAAGGTGGGATTTGAGGTTCGTCCTCGTTTTCCTGTGAACTAGTCATACAGTGGGATTTGTGGTTTGGTCTTGCTACCCCTTTCCCTGTAAATTGCTGTTTCTTGTAAACTGCTGCTTATTGTTATTGTTAACTGTTTGTTCGTATTTTGTACAGTTTGATAAAATAAAAAAATGTATAATCAAGGCATTTAGAATCTCCTCAGAATTTCTTCCTTTCATCCAACTCAGTATCGTGTTCTCATTTTGTCTCTATAGCCTTTCATTCTTTTAGCTCTAACAACTATATCTAACTCCTTCTTGAAAACATTCATGTTTAGGCCTTAACTGCTTTCTGTGGCAGAGAATTCCACAGGCTCACCACTCTGTGGGAAAATAAATTTCTACTCAGCTCAGTCCTTTAATGGCCCACTCTGTATTCTCAGACTATGATGCCTGGTTCTGGACTTGCCAGTCATTGGGAATGTCCTCGCTGTCTTTAGCTTGTCTAATCCTGTTAGAATTTTATAGGTTTTTTATGAGAATTGCCATCATTCTTTTTACCTTCAATGCATATAGACTTAAGCAATCCTGTGTCTCTTCACATATCAGTCTCAGGAATCTGTTGTACTCAGTCCATAGCCAGATCATCCTTCCTCAAATAAGGAGACCAAAATTATGCACACTACTCCAGGTGTGGTCTCATCAAGGTCCTATACAATTACAGCAAGACATCTCTGGTCCTGTACTGAAATCCTCTCATCATAAAGGCCAGCATACATTTGCCTTCATGGTCACCTACTGCACTTTCTTTCAGTGTCAGGTCATTGGTGAGGTGCAGATTGTTTTGTAATGGCAGATGTTGAGCTTCTTAAATATTTTGGAGTTGCAGTCTCTCCAGACAATTGAAGAGTATTTTATCACACACAACCTTGTAATTAGTGGTCAGACTTTACAGAGAAGAAGGTGAGCTACACATTACTTTCTCACAGAGTAGTTTTGATACGCCCTGTTTCAGTGTCCAACTTGCATGGTGAACAAATAACTGAGCCCTATTTATGTGGTATCTAATAAAGCAAATCTTATAGCATGTGGTGCTGTAGGAATCTAAACAAAAGGCAGAGTCCACTTGCCAACTAATCTGCATTCTCCTCTCATACATCTTAATGTTGGTTTTCCTCTTAAATTGATATCTCTCGCTAAGTAACCTGATCAGTGCAAGATTGAAAACTTTGGTAAAATGTGCCTTTTTCAATAATCAAACTCTAATAGCATTTCACAGGAACTTCTTAAGACAAAATATAGCACCTCATCACATAAGGATATATTTAGTCAGACTACCAAAAGCTTCTACAAAGAGGCAGGATTTAAGATTTGTCCTGGAAGAAGAAAGCAAAAAACAAGGGAGAGAGACATAGAATGAGAATTCAAGAACTTGGGGCCTAAGCAACAGAACACATGGCCACCACTAGCAATGTACAAAAGGCCTGAATTAGAATGCAGATAACTCAGAAGATTGCGGGGCAGGAGGGCATTATAGAAATAAGATGTTGCAAGACCATAGGGGTATTTGAAAACAAGGTTTTGAATTTCAACAAGAGATTCTTTGATCTGGAGCCAATATTAATCAAAGAATGTGAGTGTAATAGTTTCCGTAATCCATTTCAAGATATATTTAAAAGTAAGCCCATTTTTCTTCACTAGAATCCTACAGAATTGAAAATAAAGAAATGTCAACTCCAGTGCTTGTGGAATTTTGATACTGGGCTGGTAACAAAAAAGAAATATTTGTATTTCTGATTGTTATCTCAGAAAAAGGTGTTGTTTTACCAAGAGCATGAGTTCCCTTCATTAAAACCAGAACTGGGATACAAAGCTAGCAAGCAGAATTGCTCAAATTATGTGGTTACTGATACCACTAAGGTGCTTTTCAATGCTGTTACTCTTACCTCGGTGCACCTTCTGAGATGAGGTGTTTTGAAGTTATTTGGTCCAAACCTTTTATTTCTGAAGTTTGAAGAAGAACTGCTCACTAGGGGTTACATGTGTTTTAAAAAAAACTTTTTAAAAATTATTGTTAATTTAAAATGTGCCATGTAAAAGCAGAGAACTGTGCTCTCCACTTAGTTTTCTCAGGTTCATAGGAATAATGCTAAAAAGAAAATATGATAAATGTGATTGTATTCTTCACATAGGCTAAAATTGTCTATGGGTGAGTGAGTGAGGAAATTAGTAAAATGTTTGAGAATATTTGATGGTAGTCTGAACATTCTGTCGATTTCCTGGGAATGATAGTTGCTGCCAAGTTGACATGCCTAAGTTTTCCCCAGGGAGCAGCTTATGCAAAGGAAAGGATCCAAATGCTGTGAGAAATGAGGGAGACAATGATTTGGATTGTGATCTTTGTTTCTGGATCTGTAAAAGCTACAGACTTTTGTGTATATTTGCACTTGCAATACCTCATTGTACAGCTTTCTAAATTGAATACAGGAAAGCTTTTGTCAAAAAAACATTGATTTTTTTTCTACAATTTGTAATGTTAGTACTTTTTAAATTTTAATTTAATATTAATAAAATTAGTTCATCATTTTTTTCAGCAAAGCAGTCATATAGTCTGTGTTTCATCTCTTCAGTGTTGAAGAGGTCACATTGCAAGCAATGAATACATAGAACATAGAACATAGAAAAGTACAGCACAGAACAGGCCCTTTGGCCCACAATGTTGTGCCGAGATTTAATCCTAATGTATAATATAGTAACAATCTATGCACCCCTCAACTCACTGCTATCTATGTGCATGAGCAGCAATCGCTTAAGTGTCTCCAGTGACTGCTTCCACCACCACCATTGGTAACACATGCCATGCATTCACAATTCTCTGTGTAAAAAGACCTACCTCTGGTATCTCCTTTATACCTTCCTCCTAATATCTTCAAACTATGACTTCTCATACCAGTCAATCCTGCCCTGGGGAAAAGTGTCTGCCTATTGACTCTATCTATTCCTCTCATTATTTTGTACACCTCTATCAGGTCTCCTCTCTTCCTCCTTCTCTCCAGAGAGAAAAGTCCAAGCCTATTCAACCTTTCTTCATAAGGCAAGCCCTCCAGTCCAGGCAGCATCCTGGTAAACTTTCTTTGCACCATCTCCAATGCCTCTGTATCTTTCCTATAGTAGGGCGACCAGAACTGGACACAATATTCCAAGTATGGCCTCACCAGGGATTTGTACAGCTGCAGCAAAACCTCTCGGCTCTTAAACTCTATCCCCCTGTTGATGAAAGCCAAAACACCATATACTTTCTTAACAACCCTACCCACTTCAGTGGCAACTTTGAGGGATCTCTGTACTTGCACACCAGATCCCTCTGTTCCTCCACACTGCCAAGAATCCTGTCTTTAATCCTATATTCAGCATTTGAGTTTGACCTTCCAAATTGCATCACTTTGCATTTATCCAGGTTGAACTCCATCTGCCATTTCTCAGCCCAGCTATGAATTCTGTCTATGTCGCGCTGCAGCCTGCAGTAGCCCTCTGTTACTATCAACGACATCTTCAATCTTTGTGTCATCTGCAAATTTACTAACCCACCCCTCAACCTCCTCATCCAAGTCATTTATAAAAACTACAAAGAACAGAGGCCCAAGTATCCCACTCAACACTGTCCTCTAGGCAAAATACTTTCCATCTACAACCACTCTCTGCCTTCTGTCAGCCAGCCAATTCTGAATCCAGATAGCCAAATCTCCCTGTATCCCATACTTCCTGACTTTATGAATGAGCCCACCATAGGGAACCCTATCTGAAATCTATATATACCACATCCACTGCTCGACTGTTGTCGACCTGGCTTGACACCTCCTCAAAGAACTCAGTAAGGTTTGTGAGGCATGACCTGCCCCTCACAAAGCCATGCTGACTGCCTTTAATCACACTATGCTTTGCCAAATAGTCATAAAATACAGTAGACTAGATTGAGTGAAATACAGGTAAATTGTTGCTTCTTCTGGAAGGTATGTCTGGGGCCTTGGATATTGCAGAGGGAGGAAGTAAGTGAGCAGGTGTTACACCTTCTGCAATCGAAGGGAAGGTGACATGGGGGATGTGGGGAGATGTTGGGACTGGAGCAGGAGTGGACCCAGGTATTCTGGAGGGAACAGGTCCTGTGGAAGCCTGACAAGGGAAGGGAGAGGAATATGTGTCTGGTGGTGGCTCTGTCTGCATGGGTTGGCATTTAATGGAAAACGTAGTCCATTGTATTTTACTGTTTTATATAAATCATTCCTGAGAGTTAAGTGGTCCATGATGAGTCATTGATCATGAGCTCATTATTATTAACTTAAAAAAAGTCAAAAACGTCAACCTGATGAGACATATTGTGCTTGAACAATCGGCATGCAAGATAATCTATGGGTGAAATACATGGTCAACATTCTTCATACACATAAAATGCATGAGACAAGTCTCAATCTCCTTGTGACAACATTGAAGAGCGTTAAAAATACAGCTTCCTATCAAGCAGAGAAATTCCTCTTGAGAGGCCAGTTAGCATTACCTGAGAAAGACAAATGATCAGTCTGTGTGTATGCAAGGAAAGGTCAAAGGCATTTTGTCAGAGCATTAGAAGTTCCCTAATATAAATTGGGACACAGCAGACTCCCACCCCCAACCCGCCCAACAGAATTGAATGTGTTTAAACAGTTTTCAAAGCTATGGTTTCTAAATTCAAATGTGTCTGCTGCAGAAAGGCAAGCAATTAATGTGTCAGGATTAATAGTAGAAGTATGAAAACCTTCCCCCAAAATTTAAAAGATCAATTTAGAGTCAGATGAACCATTTGTATTAACCTAGTAGAATTAATATATTTTTGGCACTTCATGAACAGAAGAGGAGAAAAAGGTGCAAACATGACTTTTGATACTTGATGGCAGGCAGAGTCATTGAGTTGGTGATCGTAGCCAACCATAAGTTTTCTAGAAAGATTTGTTAGACAATCATGAAGAATGAACATGAGCACAAAATAAGCTTTGCAGATTGACAAGGCTTTCAGGTTTCAAGTACAAACTTGATGATTGAAGCAATCACAGAACATGAATGATGTAGCCTTCTGCATGCCCAAGGAATCCCAGGTTTAAATCAATTTTACAATACATGTGACAGGAAAGGCGATTGGCTCAAACAGTGCACTGATGATCTGGACTTTGCAAAATGATTACTGTAAGGGCACAATAGAGGTCACCAGGTATCTAAATGAGATAAATAAATGAAGCAATTGACAAATCAGAATGTCACTGAGACAAAGAGTGGTGAACACCCGGTTCACATTGTCAACTCTTGAGAAAAACACATGTCATTCAAACATTACAAAAATTGCAGAATTGTAGAATTACAAAAATTCAAATTACTATCATTAAAAACAACTGGTAACTGTTCGTTGTTGGCTAGGATAAACACAGTGACAAGTATCAATATATTACTCCTGCACATTTGAAAAAGCACATGCCACAAACGTGAGAAGACATGTCAAAACATAAAAATGTAAAACATTTTAATATACAAAGTTCACAATTCCATGTTCATGTTAGAGTGTCAATATAATCAATATAAGCCCTTCCTGATGAAGGGCTTATGCCCAAAACGTCGAATTTCCTGTTCCTTGGATGCTGCCTGACCTGCTGCACTTTTCCAGCAACACATTTTCAACTGTCAATATAATCAATCCACCAAAGTGTCACAGATATTCTACATTGTAAATACTGCTAGTCCAGAAATTACAGGTCAACCAGCATGCAGTGAACTAACACTATTCACAATCAATGGAACCATTCAAATATCAGAGATGCAACAGAAATTGTTACAGACCATTCAAGAAACAATTTCAGAACTGAATATAAAGGAAGAATGTAACACTTCCTTCTAAGTTAGTCAAGCTAATATTTCACCTCTCTGCATTGGAAAGAAAAATGCAACAGGCAAAGGCTGAACAAGTAGCTCAAATACAACTAAAACTTGAGAATATCACTTCTGTGATGATGAGCTATTTAGGAAGATTCTCTGCTCAGCCTCAAAATATGAATGAAAAGCTAGAAGGGAAAGAAAGGAAGCAGGATGAGCTTCAAGCTCTGTATTGTCAAACAATGCTTTGATGATTCACTGGAAGATCTGAAGCAACTCATACGTAAAAATGATAAACCTCAACATGAACAAAAACAAAAATGTTGACTTGAATTTGAGTGATGCTGGAGAAGATGATAGATCTTCAAAAACTGCTGGAGATCTGGACCACACATAACAAGGATCTGCAAATCACTCTTTCTTTTTACTTCATTTTTTTATAGGGATGTAGGCATCACTGGCACGGCCAATATTTGTTGGCCGCCCCTAATTGGCTGTTCAGCAATTTTAAAGAGCAGTTATAAGAAGTGCATTGTTGTGCATTTGGAGTCACAACCAGGCCAGACCATGTAAGGACAGCAGATTTTCTTCCCTAAAGGACATTAATGAACCAAATGTGTTTTGCAATAATTGGCAATGGTTTCCTGGTTAATGTTTGATGAGATTTTCTTTTTAAGAATGATCAAATTTATTAACTGAATTCAAATGTTCCCATGAAACATAGTGGATTTATATCCATGTTCCATCCCATTAGCCTAGGCATCTAGATTATTCGTCCAGTGACAAAGCCCTTAAACCATTGTAATGACACCCTCCTGAGACAGTCCTTTCAAAAAAGGAGGCCAGCAATTTTATTCCAGTGAAAAATTGAAGCAGGACAGAGAAAGCAAACAGCCTGTGAAGCCAAGTTGAAGACATCGAAACTTCAAAGAAAGCAAAAAAAACTTGAAAAGCTAGACAGTTATTGAAGCCATTTACGAATGAGAAAACATACTGAACTGCAAGAAGATTAAAACGTCAATTGAATTCGAAGAATTCAGGTTGTAAAACCATTTGCTTCAAAGTGGACTGAAGTTTTTGAGAAACATAATAGTAAATGCCTTGAAGATTTGAACTAATTGAAAATGCTTGAGGACATAGATCAATCAGTGGATAATCTAGAACAAAGTTTTATGTCAGAATAAACAAATTTCAGAGCAACGACTACGGTCCATGAAAGAAAAATTGACAACTCCTAACAGGAATAATCAGCAATCACACTGATACTGTGGAAATTAATGGTACCTTCAGATAGAGTCACAATTGTGCATTCTGGTCAGATCAGCAAATTGTGTATATGTGCTAGAGGTCAGAAACTCATTTGTTATTGTAATTAGTTAAACTTCCTTTTGAAAGAGGAAAATATTGTATGTGTTCACTGCCTTCAAGGGAATTCACCTTAAAAGAACTCCTATGTGCTGTTTGTTTTCAATATTGCAACTCTGCCTGACTTTTAGGTTTGCCAGCAATGCATACAAATGTCATCTGCTTGTAATACATTTTACTGCTTTAAATTAGCTAATCCAGAGAGCGAATCAATCTCTGACAAGCAATTAATTGTTAGCCCATTGTCATTAATGTAACAGTAGACTTTTCTCTCATGATTAGATGCACACCATGATGATGATGGGTACATATTATCATTAAAGGAAATGATCTTGAGAATTTCTTCCTGGAAGGCAGCATGCTTTGCTGAAATGGTTTTGAATAGAGATGAAGTTTGATTGTTTGTGGAGGCTTTTTTCGCCTACATTAGTTTCTCTAATACCCAGGCACGAATATAGAAAACAAAACGTGTATGAAATGTGTGAAGCTCTATTAGTAGAAGAAGGCATTGGTCACTGTGTGAGGCCTATGGTACTTGTCCTGCGCTATGTGGCAGTTAATGGTTAATGGTTAAATTGACCAGCACTGTCAACTTTCGCCAGCAAGCCGGCTACACCTTTTTATATGGCTTGCTATGATGAGTGCTCAATAATCCTGCTCTTCTGAACCTGACATCCATCTATTAATGCATCAGAGATTGGAATTCCTTTCTACTATTCACAATCCTGAAGCTGCTCCTCATTCAGCCATTCCTGTAAGTTTTGATTGTACCTGGCAGCAGTCTTTTAAGGACAGAATGAGTAGCAGTGAACCAAACAAAAATGATCCTATGTTCCAAACTTTCTATCTGGGCAACTACAGCCCTAGGAGGAATTTGTAATAGATTAGTGGCTGGTTCACATTTTCAGGCAATATGTTATTAGCTCAATAATAGGAGAAAAAGTTAGAGACATGCCTGCTAAATTACAAACATAGGTATTGTGAAACATGGAAATGTCCGATGAGCACTCTGGATCCTCCAGATGGTTATTGCGCTCAACAATATTTCACTTTTTTCATATATTCTTGTCTCAATATTGAACAAGTTTGTGAAAAAGCTGCAGATGTTATTGAAGAGAAGTCTTTACCTGTGAATAATTCTGAAATGATTTCTGATAGGACATCGAATCATCAAGAATATCTCATGTCATCAGGATAACTCAAAGATTTCCATGCAAAATTAGTTAATTTTTGAATTTGGTTGTTTAACAAGCAAGCCCAAAGCCAATTTGCCCAGGTCAGAGTCCAGCAAACAGCGACAAGGATAAATTTTCAGTGAAATATATTTTCTGAACACTGGAGATTATTATTATTTTTATTATAGATGCTCAATCCCCAATGACTACCTTCTGCCTTCCAAAAATCTAATTCACATCGTCCTCTTTCAGTTACTCAGAAATAGATATATGATAATCATTTCTTACTTTTAGAAGTGTTGGGGTAAGGTGATTTAAATCAATGTTGATTTTAACTGTAAATATTAGTACACATTAGAATTAATATTTTTTGAGAATTTGGAAGATGTGTTTCGATTAGATTGGATAACAATCCATGGATCTATTTCAAGGTATTTGAGGTAGGGAAATGAAATGACTAGAACCATTATTCTAACTATTGAAGCCAGGTTATCTGTTGGATATGTATTCATTTCAGAGTGATTTTGTGAGTTAGCAGTATTGGAGCATTCATGGACTTTTTTGGCAGTGTCCTTAAAATTCCTCTCGGAAGAAATGCAGTTTAGAGCAGAATAAAGTGCAGAATTGTCATTAATAATGTCCACCTTAATGGTTGCACAAGGCAGTGGAAACATTTGGTAAGAGACCATATGAAGCAGAGCAGGATGTGACCTAAGAAAGGAGTTGACTGTTTTTGTTCTGCACAGTGCTTAAAGTGCACTCTACATTCTACTTCATTAGACATCCTGGAAAAGAAAAATCAACATCTGGATTGCAGAAGGAGGACCATGAGAAAGAAGTTCTATTTCAGGCAGTGAATCTTCTGCAGACCACAAACTTGTTCCAACCAAGGATGTTTGCCTGAGTCAGTATATCATGGATGAATTATGCCTTTTCCTGGAACTAGATCTGTGACAGTAACTAGCCTGTAATGGTAAACATGATTCAACTGTTTCTTTGCAATAGTTTAGAGCTTCAGCAAAGAATGAGCATTCTATGGTTTATCTCAGCATAATTGTGGTCATATATATCGCACTTCAACATACCAGTAACAATGCCAAATTTAACTGTCGGGTGGAGTAGGCTGTTCACACAAGACTTCAGGAAATGTACGAGTACCTAACATGATCTACTGGAAAATGTGTCTTGGAAGTACTAACGAAACATTCTTTAAAGTTTAGCAACAGACAAGAATATTATTCTATATGTATCACATAGTTTTTTTTTACGGATCATTGTACCTATTGATTTTCTCTAATTTTCTTTGCAGTCCACAGTGATTTGTTTCATTCAATTATTTTGTTCTGTGGTGCTCATGCAGTACTTTAAAGAGGCTACTTGGGAACTTTCAGATTACTGTCTATCTTTGAGGGAATAGTGATCTTTATGCATAGTTTCTAGAAATTGTCCATGGTGCTATGACTTAATGGATTTGTGAATGTCTGATATGTTTCTAAGAGATAGATATGACTCCGTTTATTGTCTTGAATGTGAATAATCAACTTGAAATATGAGTGCACTGCAATCCCACTCAGAGTAAATTCAATAATGCAACATTTGCAAGGGGTAGGAAGCTCAGCAAGCAAAGAATTGGCAGCTGAAGCAATGGCTTTGATATTCAAAATACAAATAAGGTGCTCTTGATATCGCAATAATATGAATGATACAGAAGTACAACATGCCTTGGACAAAGACCAGCAACAACTTTGTCAAAAAAAAGTCAAGCAATTCACAGCTGGAAGACCAGAGTGTGTAAATCATTCCAGTTAAGTAGCTGTTTAACTGAGTAGGATTGCCTACCTGGGTCCTAATGCAAAGATTAAGGAGCCATAAGTAAAATAAACTTGATTTGAGATGCTGGTGTCACGTCCATTGCTTTGAAAAAAACAACAGAGATCCAAACTCAGAGTGGCTCATTCAGTATTCTTGATTGAGATGAACTATCTCTGCTCAAACTTGGAACCAAGGTTGAATTCTCCTTGTCAGTTTGGCTATGTTTTCAACTGTTCTACTGGACAACTGAAGTTGAATTCTAACACATAGGTCTGCCAATATTCGTAATGTGATATTCCCATAATTTTCAAATTTTTGAAAAAAAGCAAGAATTTGGAAATTGTTACAGAAAGGTAATAATTACTAGGACATTGCTTTGTGCTATCTAATTGGAATGACTTAGATTAGACTTACAGTGTGGAAACAGGCCCTGCGGCCCAACAAGTCCACACCGACCCGCTGAAGCGCAACCCACCCATGCCCCTACATTTACCCCTTACCTAACACTACGGGCAATTTAGCTTGGCCAATTCACCTGACCCGCACATCTTTGTGACTTATGTTATCCTCTTGTTTCTTGATACCTGAAGCTAGAAACCATGCCGATTAAAATATCGATCATCATTTTCCCTTTGATTACGTAGAACATAGAAAAATACAGCGTAGTACAGGCTCTTTGGCCCTCGATGTTGCGCCGACCCAAGCTTACCTAACCTACACTAGCCCACTATCCTCCATATGCCTATACAATGCCTGTTTAAATGCCCATAAAGAGGGAGAGTCCACCACTGCTACTGGCAGGACGTTCCATGAACTCACGACTCGCTGAGTAAAGAATCTACCCCTAACATCTGTCCTATACCTACCTCCCCTTAATTTAAAGCTATGCCCCCTCGTAATAATGACTCCATACGTGGAAAAAGGTTCTCATTGTCAATCCTATCTAAACCCCTAATCATCTTGTACACCTCGTATCATCCGCAAACTTGCTCACCCAACCTTCTAGCCCCTCCTCCAGGTCATTTATAAAAATGACAAACAACAATGGTCCCAAAACAGATCCTTGCGGAACACCGCTAGTAACTGCACTCCAAGATGAAACTTTACCATCAACTACTACCCTCTGTCTTCTTCCAGTCAGCCAATTCCTAATCCAAACCTCTAACGCACCCTCAATGCCACACCTCCATATTTTTTGCAGTAGCCTACCATGGGGAACCTTATCAAATGCCTTACTAAAATCCATATACACCACATCTACCGCTTTACCCTCGTCCACCTCCTTAGTCACCTTCTCAAAGAATTCAATAAGTTTGTGAGGCATGACCTGCCCTTCACAAAACCATGCTGACTATCCTTGATCACATTATTCCTATCCAGATGTTCATAAATCCTATCCCTTACAATTCTCTCTAAGACTTTGCCCACAACAGAAGTAAGACTCACCGGCCTATAGTTCCTAGGGTTATCCCTACTCCCCTTCTTGAACAAAGGAACCACATTTGCTATCCTCCAGTCATCTGGCACTATTCCTGTAGACAATGAGGACGTAAAAATCAAGGCCAATGGCTCTGCAATCTCCTCCCTTGCTTCCCAGAGAATCCTAGGATAAATGCCATCAGGCCCAGGGGACTTATCTATTTTCACCCTTTCCAGAATTTCCAACACCTCTTCCCTACATACCTCAAAACCTCTAATTAATTGTGACTCAATATTCACATTGGCACATTCACATTCTGAGAAAAAAAACAACCATGGTCACCAGGTGATTAGTATCTGCAAAAGGGTGAAATGGGCTGCAATTCTTACAACACAATCAGACTTTCTTATGAATGTTATGAAGGTATGGGTGTACTGTACCTTTAAGAGAGTAAAAGTTAGCAGTGACTGCACCAAGTGTTCTCAACAAGACACAATATAATGTGCTCCAGCTACTGTAGTAGTAAGTTGCCTGGAAACAACAAAACAGATTAGAATTAGGCCAATCAGTTTAAATTATTACTCCGAAAAATACCAAATTCCAATCAAGTTTGAGTTGAGTATATTGACACCCTTAAAAACTAATGACACAATCTGATGCTTTGTGGTATAAGACAGGGGAAAATTGAACAGTTGGGAGGAGAACTGTCACAGGACCAACAACTGTAGACCGCTAGTCAGAACTCTGAGAGGCACCTGTCTAGAGAAGGAGTTCGCACAGAGAAAAATCTCAACACTGACCTGGAGAGCCAATCTACTGATGAACATAAAGAGAAGATTTGACCGCTGGCTGATTTTAAAATTTGAATTTTCCTGTAAATCATAATTGAGTTTTATCGGACTAGTATTATAGAAGGGAAGGTAACAGGTTAAAGTAAGGCATCGTAGATAGTTGTGAGTTAATTATTCTCTGTTATACTTAAAGTTGTTAATTTTAACTTTACATAGTTCTTGGCCACTCAAATTTTTACACGTTGCAGCACAGGATGAATCTTTTCTGTGTTGGTGGTTTTAAATTAAGCAGGAGGGTTCACACTGTTGTAACATGGATAGTGCCAACAGGAAAATGTGTTTGAATTCCAATTAATCAACATAACCTGTGCATCCTTGCCTTACCATAGAAAAATACAGCACTACAGACAGCAATTGACTTGACAAATGACTGGTGAAATACAAGGAAGAGATGAAAGTAAGACGATATTGGAAGTATAAATTTGAAAATGAATAGACTGATAATGAAATGAGCAAAGGATCATGTAAGAATAATACTGTGTCAAATTGGAGACATTTTGAGAATTGGAGAAACACTTTTCACTACTCCTCAAATATATATTGAGCTGATGTGAGGCATATCTATCTCTCCTTGATATTTAATGACATTACCAATGTTGAATTCCCCACTCAACATCCTGCAGATTACCACTCTACAGAAACTGAACTAGATCAGCCATATGAAACGCTCGCTTCATTGGTGGGTCAGAGCAACATCTCCTGTCCACCCCTCCCATGTCTCTTCATCACCTACGAACAAAAATTGCAGTTTTGGGAAGAGCTGGCAAAATAGCCTTTTGAAGGATGATAATTGCAGCTTGTGGATTGCCATGGTGTGCCAGTGCAGGAGAGTGAATGTGTCAGGTGGTTGAACTGGTGCCAAAGAAATCACCTGCTTTGTCCTGGGGTGGTAGCAAAGTTTAAGAGTATTGCAGTTTTTCCTTGAATACTGCACATTATTCCAAATGAAGTTAAGAGTAAGGGCAGAAGGTTTAAAGGAATTGAGAGGAATTTTATTTTACCCAGAGAATCTAGAATTCACTGCCCGTAAGTGTGGTAGAGGCAGCAACCCCCATAACATTTAAGAAGTATTTAAATGTGACCTTTCAATGCAAAAGCATGCACGCTATGGGCCAAGTGCTAGAAAATTATATTAAAATAGTTAGCTCCTTGTTTTTAACCAGTGCAGACTCAATGGGTTAAAAAGGGCTTTTCCTAAGCTGTGGACTTCACTGACTATAACCAGGAATCAAGCTATACTAGTATGTTCCCCTCGATCCCTTGTACTCTAATTCTGTTTGCTGAACACCTTTTTGGGACCATATCAAAAGCCTTCTGAAATTCCAAATACACAACAATTACTGGTTCTCCCATTGCTACAATTAACTTCGTCAAAAAACTCTAATTGTTTTGTCAAACATTACAACCATATCATAAATTCATTATGATTCTGTCCAATTTCACCAATCTTTTCTGAATGTTTAATTCAGAAAATTAAAGATCCCTTTTATAACAGATGTTATCATTTTTCCTATTACTGACCCCAAACTAACAGACCAGTAGTTCTCTATTCTCCTTTGGCTTGCCTCCTTAAATGGTGGGGTTACATTCACCACTTTCACGCTGGTAGGAAGTTGGGAACCAGGGCTACATATCTGAGAGGTAGATGGGGCAGTGACAGGATCTAGTGAATCTGTCAAGGAAGTTTTTCATGTGATGAAACAAAGTGATCGGTTAAAGTGTGTCTGCTTTAAGGCAAAGAGTGTCAGAATAAGAGTGATGAAATTAGAGCATGGATCATTACTGGGACTATGATGTTGTGGCCATAACAGAGACGTGGGTTTCACAGGGGCAGGAATGGTTGCTAGATGTGTTCCCCGCCCCCAATAGCAGTAGGGAGATCAAAGAACTCATAGGGCAGCAGATGTTGGAAAAATGCAAATGTAGTAGGTTTGTTATGGGTGACTCTAACTTTCCCAATATTGACTGGAACCTCCTTAGTGCAGATGGTTTAGATGGAGCCATTTTTGTCAGGTATGTTCAGGAGGATTTCCTTACTCAGTATGTAGACAGGCTGATGAAGGGAGAGGCCATTATGCATTTGGTGCTCGGCAATGAGCCAGGACAGATCTCAGATCTCTGGTGACAGTGACCACAATTGCCTCACATTTACCATAGCCATGGAGAGAGAAAGGAGCAGTTAGCATGGGAAGATACTTTATTGGGGAAAAGGAAATTATGACATTATCAATTGGGAGTTAGGAAGTACAGATTGGGAGCAATTGTTCCACAGAAAGGGCAACAACAGACATGTGGAAACTGTTTAAGGAGCAGTTGTTGAGAGTGATGCATATGTTTGTTCCACTGAGACAGGCAAGAAGGGGAATCTTGGATGACGAGAACAGAGGAGCTTCTTGTCAAAAAGAAGGCAGCTTATGTAAGGTAGAGGAAGCACGGATCTAGCACGGCTTTAGAGGATTACAGGCTTGCTAGGAAGGAGCTCAAAAAAATGGACTGAGGAGAGCCAGGATGGGCAATGAAAAAGGCTTAGCAGGAACAATTAGGGAGAACTCAAAGGTATTTTCCTCATACGTGGGGAATAAGGGAATGATAAGGGAAAAGATAGGACCAGTCAGGGATAAAATAGGGAACCTGTAGGTGGAGTCTGAGCAGGTAGAGGAAGCCCTAAGTGAATTTTTGCTTTGGTTTTCACTAAGGAAAGAAATCTTGTGAATGAAAACTTTGAGGAGCCGCGAAACAGGCTTGAACAGATAGAGATTGAGAAAGTTGATGTACTGGAAATTTTGGCAAATGTTAAGATTGATAAGTGCCCAGGGCCAGAACAGATTTATCCTGCGTAGCTCCAGGAAGTGAGAAAGGAAGTTGGTATGCTATTGGTGAAGATCTTTGCTTCCCCACTCTCCTCAGGTGTTGTACTGGAGGTTTGGTGGGAGGCAGATGTTATTCCTCTTTTCAAGAAGGGTAATAGGGAAATCTCTGGCAATTACAGATCAGTAGGTCTTACATCGGTGGTCAGCAAGGTTTTGGAAAGAATTCTGAGAGATAGGACTAATGACTATTTGGAAAAGTGTAGTGTGATTAAAAGTAGTCAGCATGGCTTCGTGAGAGACAGGTCATGCCTCACAAATCATATTGAGTTCTTTGATTAGATTAGATTACTTACAGTGTGGAAACAGGCCCTTCAGCCCAACAAGTCCACACCGACCCGCCGAAGCGCAACCCACCCATACCCCTACATTTACCCCTTACCTAACACTACGGGCAATTTAGCATGGCCAATTCACCTGGCCCGCACATCTTTGGATTGTGGGCGGAAACCGGAGCACCCGGAGGAAACCCACGCAGACACGGGGAGAACATGCAAATGCCACACAGTCAATCGCCTGAGGCGGGAATTGAACCCGGGTCTCTGGTGCTGTGAGGCAGCAGTGCTAACCACTGTGCCACCATGCCGCCCATGAAGTGGTGGGTGGTGACAAGACAGGTTGATGAAGGTTGAGCAGTAGGTGGGGTTAATATAGACTTCAGCATGGCATTTGATAAGGTTCCCCATGGTAGGTTCATTCGTAAAACCAGGAGGTACGGGATACAGGGTGATTTGGCTCTTTGGATTCAGAATTGGTTTGCTGACAGAAGGCAGAGAGTGGTTGTAAATGGGAAGTAATCTGCCTGAAGGTCAGGGGTGAGTGGTGTTCCACAGGGCTTTGTTCTTGGGCCTCTGCTCTTTGTATTTCTTTAAATTACTTTAAGGAGGTTGAGGGGTGGGTTAGTAAATTTGCCGATGACACAAAGGTTGGAGGTGCCGTTGATAGTATCGAGAGATGTTGCAGGTTATAACACGCCATTGACAGGATGCAGGGCTGGGCTGAGAAATGGTAGATGGAGTTCAACCTGGATAAATGTGAAGTGATGCATTTTGGAAGGTCGAACTTGAATGCTGAATATAGGATTAAAGACAGGATTCTTGGCAGTGTGGAGGAATAGCGAGATCTTGGTGTTCAAGTACATAAGTCCCTCAAAGTTGTCACCCAAGTGGATAGGGTTGTTCAGAAAGCATATGGTACTTTGTTTTCAATAACACATGGAATATTGTGTCCAGTCCTGGTCGCCCTATTAAAGGAAAGATGTGGAGGCTTTGGAAAGGGAGTAAAGATGGTTTACCAGGACATTACCTGGACTGGAGAGCTTGTCTTACAAAGAGAGGTTGACTAAGCTCACACATTTCTCTCTGGAGACAAGGAGGAAAAGAGGTGACCTGATTGAGATGTACAAGGTAATGAGAGGTGTGGATAGGGTTGATAGCCAGAGACTTTTCCCCAGGGCAGAATTGACTGGCACGAGGGGTCATAGATTTAAGATATTAGGAGGAAGGTATAGAGGAGACATCAGAGGTAGGATATTTACGCAGAGAGTTGTGAACAAATGAAATGCATTGCCAGCTGTGGTGGTGAAAGCAGAGTCATTAGAGACATTTAAGCGAATGCTGGACATGCACATGAATTGAGGGGTGCATAGATTAGATTATTTTATTTTAGTTTAAGATTAATCCTTGGCACAACATTGTGGGCTGAAGGGCCTGTTCTGTGTTGTATTTTTCTATGTTCCATGTTCTAGTTTACAGTTTGCAGGAAGCTTTCCAGAACCCATCAAATTTTGGAAGATAACCATTCAATATATTCACTTTCTTTAACACTCTGCAATATAGCTGATTTGGTTCAGATGATACATCACCCTCAATCCAGTCATTTTTTATCAAGTACTACCGTTTGATTAGTAAGAATTTCTTTAAGATTTTCACTTTCACTGCTCTCTTGGTTACCTAGTATTTCTGGAACATGTTTTTGCATTTTCTCCGCTATTAATTTTCCTGTCTCTATTGATCAACATTTTTGCTAACTTTAATTAATGTAAACAAGTAATGTAAATGTTGGTTGCAACAAATAATTCCTCTGGTCTTGGGACCCTTTTTTTGAACAGAATCCCTACAGCGTGGAAACAGGCCCTACAGCCTAACAAGTCCATACTGACCCTCTGAAGAGTTATCCACCCAGACACATTCCCTACACATCCCTGAACACTATGGGCAATTTAGCATGGCAAATTCACCTAACCTGTGCATCTTTGGACTGTGTGAGAGCACCTGGAGTTTAGATCAGAGTAGTGCTGGAAAAACACAGCAAGTCAGGCAGCATCCTAGGAGCAGGAAAATCGATGTTTCGGGCAAAAGCCCTTCATCAGGAATAGAGGCAGGAAGCCTCGAGGGTGGAGAGATAAATGGGGGGTGGGGCTGGGGAGAAGGTAGCAAAGAGTACAATAGGTGAATGGGAGTGGTGTCGGAGGTGATAGGTCGGAGAGGAGGGTGGGGGAAGGTAGCAAAGTGTACAATAGGTGAATGGGGGTGGGGATGGAGATGATAGGTCAGAGGGGGGGGTGGAGCTGATAGGTGGGAAGGGAGATTGATAGGTAGGACAGGTCATAAGGACAGTGCTGAGCTGTACGGTTGGGGAGGGGAAATGAGGAAACTGGTGAAGTCCACATTGATAATCTGGGGTTGAAGTGTTCCGAGGCGGAAGATGAGGCGTTATTCCTCCAGGCGTCGGGTGGTGAGGGAGCAGCGATGGAGGAAGCCCAGGACCTGGATGTCCTCGGCAGAGTGGGAGGGGGAGTTGAAATGTTGGGCTATGGGGCTGATTGGTGTGGGTGTTTCAGAGATGTTCCCTGAAGCACTCTGCGAGGAGGCGTCCAGTCTCCCCAGTGTAGAGGAGATCTCATCGGGAGCAACTGCAGTCCTCACTTTTGCTCAGAGCACCCGGAGGAAGCCCACGCAGAGACGACGAGAATATGCAAACTCCACACAGAGAGTTGCCTGAGGATGGAATCAAACCCAGGTCCCTGGTGTTATCAGGTAATTGTGCTAAACACTGAGCCACCATGCAAACTGCTCAGATTCAAATACCTGCTCAATTGACGTATCACAAGTCACCAGATGAACCATGGCACTGCTATTTTCTAGGTGTTCCTTGTAAGGATGGAGCATCACCCAGTCTTTGGAAGGAGTATGATTTCAGGGGCAGTTACAGAGAAACCACACTATGGAGAAATCCCAAATCTTTACCTCCATGAGGACATGACATTTCCTTGAAATAGGGAAATAATCAGAGTTCTTAATGGAAGGTACAGAAGAGTTTTAAACAAGATTTTCAAATCAGCTCACATTCATGAAAACTGAAAAGTATATAACAACACCTCACCTTGGACAATACTTCCTTAAACCGCACAAACTCCACTTATGGTTTACTGGAGGTGCTGGATTTCATGGCTGGATAGGGTTAATCCATCATTTCTGCAGGGGTACCATTGGTGCTTTTTTCCCTTCCTGAAAGCCATGCCTTGTGCTGACAGACAATTGACATTTCAAATACGTAGAAACTCTGGTTCCCCCTTTCCAGTGCTCTTTCTTTATAAGACAATTTAGAGAGAGTTTGCATGGACATATTACACTCAGCAACCATTGAGTGTCAGGGAAAGGGAAGATGTTTTCTCCAGAGGGCGGAGAGGAAATTTGGAGCACAAATTAATCAAGGGCACTTTTACACTTCTTACAAAGTTAGACACATAAAAGCAATATCTTGAGTTTTGGTAGATTTTATTCTGCCCAACCAGCATGGCAGGATAGTCAGGCACACGATTTACAATTCAAGACATTTGAAACTTTGTAGATAGCAGGGACACAACCATGGTTTTAGTCCTTTTATCCAGAGCTGCGCAAAGTCTTTCTGTTTTGTGTTTGCAATGTAGAATTCTGAAAATGTGGGCCATTAATTAAAAATACTTGTTTGTGTGTGATTTTTGGGTGAAAGCTCTAGTTAAATCTACATTGCTACCATGCTCAACATTCTTAATGAATAAAGGAATTTATTGAAAACAATTTCAAAAATACCTATTTCAGAACTTTAATGTGAAAATGAATGTCCAGTAAAGATCAAACGCCACAGCCACAACTTTTGTTTAAACAAATTATGCTTTGTTCCACTTTGTCCAATAGTAATTGTAAAAATACCATATGTATTCATAATCAATTTGGAAATAAAGCATGAGCTTCAGATTTGACAATGTGATGAGAATTGAATGAGACTTTTAGTTGGCATTACAGGATGACTGCTGAGACTCAAATACATGCTGAAGACATCAAAGTGAGGCCTTAGATGTATGAAACTGTGAGCTACAGACATCAATCAGCACTCATGATTAGAGTTGTAGAACCTTCAGGACTGGTTTGATATCTCCAGAACGGAAAATCAATCTCTCAGATATTGCTATGTGCAATCCTGAAGAAAGATCTCAAAAATGGGGGAAACAAAGACTGATAATGGCAATTGAGTTTGTTTTCAGTTCATTAAATGTAAAGGCAATACTTCCACCTCACTTAAGCAGATATCCTGCCCAAGTATTAAAGTAAACTAGGGCAAACTGGCTCACCATTGTTAAGCTTCTTTGTTCAGTGGAAGTCAGAACATATTGATTAATGTTTCTTACATTTCAACAAAGACGATGCTTTAAATTAACTTACATGGGTGAAATCACTGAGATGACCAGAGGTCATTAATTGAGAGATGTCGGTGTTGGACAGGGATGTACAAAGTTAAAAATCACACAACACCGGGTTATAGTCCAACAGGTTTAATTGGAAGCACACACTAGCTTTCGGAGCGACGCTCCTTCATCAGGTGATTGTGTAGGGCTCGATCATAACACAGAATTTGATTGTCTGTTAAGCCTTCTGTTTGAATACAGTGATAGTTTCACTTCTTTCATGTGTAAATCACAAAACCCTTCTTTTTAAAGTTGCATTCTCAGGTTAGCTGCAAATGTGTTGCTGGTCAAAGCACAGCAGGCCAGGCAGCATCTCAGGAATAGAGAATTCGACGTTTCGAGCATAAGCCCTTCATCAGGAATAAGCAATTCCTGATGAAGGGCTTATGCTCGAAACGTCGAATTCTCTATTCCTGAGATGCTGCCTGGCCTGCTGCGCTTTGACCAGCAACACATTTGCAGCTGTGATCTCCAGCATCTGCAGACCTCATTTTTTACTTCTCAGGTTAGCTGCTCACAATGGTGATAGCTAGACAATATGTTGAAGGTTCTGGATTAGTGGTGCTGGAAGAGCACAGCAGTTCAGGCAGCATCCAAAGTGCAGCAAAATCAATGTTTCGGGCAAAAGCCCTTCATCAGGAATAAAGGCAGTGAGCCTGAAGCATGGAGAGATAAGCTAGAGGAAGGTGGGGGTGGGGAGAAAGTAGCATAGAGTACAATAGGTGAGTGGGGGAGGGGATGTAGGTGATAAGTCAGGGAGGAGAGGGTGGAGTGGATAGGTGGAAAAGGAGACAGCAGGTAGGGCAAGTCACTTACTCTGCCCTGAAGCTCTTCAACCATGTTGTGAAACAAACTCGGTACCGCAGCCACATTTGCTTCCTCAGTGCCTGCCTCCATAACCAACTCATTTGGGCGGCACGGTGGCATAGTGGTTAGCACTGCTGCCTCACAGCGCCTGAGACCTGGGTTCAATTCCCGACTCAGATGACAGACTGTGTGGAGTTTGCACGTTCTCCCCGTGTCTGCGTGGGTTTCCTCCGGGTGCTTCGGTTTCCTCCCACAGTCCAAAGATGTGCGGGTCAAGTGAATTGGCCATGCTAAATTGCCCATAGTGTTAGGTAAGGGGTAAATGTAGGGGTATGGTTGGGTTGCGCTTCGGCGGGTCGGTGTGGACTTGTTGGGCCGCAGGGCCTGTTTCCACACTGTAAGTAATCTAATCTAATCTAATCCCACACGGGCTCCGGACCACCTTTAAACCAGCAGAGTTCGGACCCGAACAGGACAAACAGTTCAGACTAAGATTCAAAAACACCAGCAACAGTTCTCCTTCAAGATCCTCTGCTCCACGCTCGCAGCAATGCACCGGCACCTAACCTCTCTACAGTCAGCCCTGCCTCAGCTGAGAGCCACACTCTCTCAAAATTGCAAAGGACCCACTCTGTACTACAGCCTCAGGAGAATTCATACTCTCAACAAACAGTATTTCAATTCCATCTCAAACATCAAAAACTGTAAGTACAACAAACTTTTATCTATCCACCTCCATAACCAGCGCTCCTCAAACATTCCAGAAGATTCCCCTGGCCTCGGAAACGACTCAGATGCCATTAGCCATATGGCTGATGCAGCTACCACCCCACACTGATTGTTGATGTCACTTCCGCCCTCATCACAGCTACTCCCACAACCACTTCCGCCCCTCACAATTCCTCATGCATCACATGTGATATCATATCCACCCCTCACATCATCGCTGGTGCCACACGCTCGATGACTTCCGTCACCCCTACTGCGTGGTCACCACCACTTCCGCGCCCACCTGCGCCACTCACCTGCATTCTGCTGACACGCCCCCCCCCACAGACCCCACTGTCACTATCCCCACCTCCCAGAACCCCGAGGGGAACACTACCTCTGCTCATGACTCCACCCCCATTCACCCCACCATCACACCATCAGTTACTGGCTCTGACCCCACTCCCAGCTCCACACCCACACCAGATCCCAGCTCCCAGCCCTGCCGGGTTTTCACCATCCCTCCAGACCTCCCTCTCACTGAGGAAGAACGATCAGTCCTCAGCAAAGGACTCACCTTCATACCCCTCCGTCCATGCATCAATGAATTTAATACACGCCGTGACGTCGAACAATTCTTCCGTCGCCTCTGCCTCCGAGCTGACTTTCACAATCAGGGTCCCATCCAGCTTCCGAGGACCCCTTCGCCCACCTCCCACACACTGCATCCACCTGGACACCCCGCGCTGGCCTATTACCTGCTCTCGACCTCTTCATTTCCAATTGCCGCCGGGACATTAACCGCCTCAACCTGTCTACCCCCTCCCCCACTCCAACCTCTCTCCCTCACAACACACAGCCCTCCAATCCCTCTGCTCCAATCGCAACCACACTATCAAGCCAGCGGATAAAGGGGGCCATGGTAGTCTGGCACACTGACCTCTACACCGCTGAAGCCAAACGCCAACTCGAGGACACCTCTTCCTATTGCCCCCTCGACCATGACCCCACCCATCACCAAACCATCATCTCCCAGACCATACAGAACCTCATCACATCAGGAGATCTCCCACCCACATCTTCCAACCTCATAGCCCGGGAACCCCGCACTGCCTGGTTCTACCTCCTTCCCAAGATCCACAAGCCTGACCACCCTGGCCGACCCATTGTCTCAGCATGCTCCTGCCCCACTGAACTCATCTCTACCTACCTCGACACTGTCCTATCCCCCTAGTCCAGGAACTCCCCACATACATTTGAGACACCACCACGCCCTCCATGTCCTCAAAGACTTCCGTTCCCCGGCCCCCAACACCTCATCTTCACCATGGATATCCAATCAGTCTACACCTCCATCAGCCATGACCAGGGCCTCCAAGCCCTCCGTTTTTCTTTCCAGAGGTCCCCAGCAGTACCCTTCCACCGACACTCTCATTCGTTTGGCTGAGAACTGGTCCTCACCCTGAACAATTTCTCCTTCGAATCCTCCCATTTCCACCAGACCAAAGGGGTAGCCATGGGCACACGTATGGGCCCCAGCTATGCCTGTCTCTTTGTTGGCTACATAGAACAGTTGATCTTCCGTAATTACACCGGCACCACTCCCCACCTCTTCCTCCGTTACATTGATGACTGCATTGGCGCCACCTCGTGCTCCCGCGAAGAGGTTGAGCAATTCATCAACTTCACCAACACATTCCACCCTGACCTTAAATTTACGTGGACCATCTCTGACACCTCCCTCCCCTTCCTGGACCTCTCCATCTCCATTAATGACGACCGACTTGACACTGACCTTTTTTACAAACCCACCGACTCCCACAGCTACCTGGATTACCCACCCTACCTCTTGCAAAAATGTCATCCCGTATTCCCAATTCCTCCGCCTCTGCCGTATCTGCTCCCAGGAGGACCAGTTCCACCATAGAACACACCAGATGGTCTCCTTCTTTAGAGACCGCAATTTCCCTTCCCACTTGGTTAAAGATGCCCTCCAACGCATCTCATCCACATCCCGCACCTCCATCCTCAGACCCCACCCGTCCAACCGTAACAAGGACAGAACGCCCCTGGTGCTCACCTTCCACCCTACAAATCTTCGCATAAACCAAATCATCCACCGACATTTCTGCCATCTCCAAAAAGACCCCACCACCAGGGATATATTTCCTTCCCCACCACTTTGCGCCTTCCGCAAAGACCATTCCCTCCGTGACTATTTGGTCAGGTCCACGCCCCCCTACAACCTACCCTCCCATCCTGGCACTTTCCCCAGCCACCGCAGGAACTGTAAAACCTGTGCCCACACCTCCTCCCCACCTCTATCCAAGGCCCTAAAGCAGCTTTCCACATCCATCTGACCTGCACATCTACCAATATTATTTATTGTATCTGTTGCTCCCGATGCGGTCTCCTCTACATTGGAGAGACTGGACGCCTCCTAGCAGAGCGCTTTAGGGAACATCTCCGGGACACCCGCACCAATCAACCACACTGCTCTGTGGCCCAACATTTCAACTCCCCCTCCCACTCTGCCGAGGACATGGAGGTCCCGGGCCTCCTTCACCACCGGTCCCTCACCACCAGACGCCTGGAAGAAGAACGCCTCATCTTCCGCCTTGGAACTCTTCAACCCCAGGGTATCAATGTGGACTTCAACAGTTTCCTCATTTCCCCTTACCCCACCTCATCCGAGTTCCTAACTTCCAGCTCAGCACTGTCCCCATGACTTGTCCGGACTTGCCCTACCTGCCTGTCTCCTTTTCCACCTATCCACTCCACCCTCTCCTCCCTGACCTATCACCTACATCCCCTCCCCCACTCACCTATTGTACTCTGTGCTACTTTCGCCCCACCCCCACCCATTTTAGCTTATCTCTACACACTTCAGGCTCACTGCCTTTATTCTTGATGAAGGGCTTTTGCCTGAAACATCAATTTCGTTGCACTTAGGATGCTTCCTGAACTGCTGTGCTCTTCCAGCATCATAATCCAGAATCTGGTTTCCAGCATCTGCAGTCACTGTTTTTACCAATATGTTGAAGGTGTTAGCCCCCGTGTTCTCTGTCTATGACCTGATGTTAAGATTGATTCTAATCTAATAAGTGTTTACATAAATTCCTGCAGTTTTTGAGCTCAAGAGTTCTACATGAATATATGCAGTTTTTGAGCAACGTGCAATGTAACTGTGCAATACAAATTCACGACACACACACACACACACATAGATATGTGTGCATGTTGCAAGGGAGTGCATGTGTGAGCGTGAGAGTGTGTGTGTCTATAAGGGTGTGTGTGAGTGTCTGTGTGCACGCCTGTGTGTACCTGTGTCCGTGTGTATGTGAGAGTGTGTGTGTGTGTAGGAGTATCTGTGTGTGTGTGTGTAGTGCAATGGTGATCACCTGTAATGTGACATGAACCCAAGGTCCCGGTTGAGACCCTCCCTATGGTACCGCACTTAGCTATCAGCCTCTGCTCGGCCACTTTCCTCTGCTGCCTGTCCCGAGGTCCACCTTGGAGGATGGTCACCCGAAACCGAGCAAAGGCTACGACAATAGATGAATGGGCACCACACAACAATCAACAGACAGGAGGGTTCCCTCCCAGTTGGGGAACACCTCAGTGGTCCAGGACATTCAGCCTCGGACCTTCGGGTGACCATCCTCCAAGGTGGACTTGGGGACAGGCAGCAGAGGAAAGTGGCCGAGCAGAGGCTGATAGCTAAGGTCGGTACCCATAGGGAGGGCCTCAACCGGGACCTTGGGTTCATGTCACATTACAGGTGATCACCATTGCATTACACACACACACACACACACACACACACACACACACACATTCCTACACACACACACACACACACACACATTCCTACACACACACATATTCCTACACACACACACACACACACACACATTCCTACACACACACACACACACATATATTCCTACACACACACACACATATTCCTACACACACACACACACACTCTCACATACACACAGACACCCACACACACCCTTATAGACACACACACGCTCACACATGCACCCCCTCGCAGACTGAAGACACTCTGCACCCACCACACACACACACACACACACACACACACACACAGCCAAAGACCTACATGCACACATATATTTTGTGTGGTGAATTTGTATTGCACGTTGCTCAAAAACTGCGTACATTCATGTAGAACTCTGAGCTCAAAAACTGCAGGAATTTATGTAAAACACTGTTATCTCACTTATTAGATTAGAATCAATCTAAACATCAGGTCATATACAGAGAACACAGGGGGCTAACACCTTCAACATATTGTCTAGCTATCACCATTGTGAGCAGCTAACCTGAGAATGCAACTTTAAAAAGAAGGGTTTTGTGATTTACACATGAAAGAAGTGAAACTATCACTGTATTCAAACAGATGAAAGGCTTAACAGACAATCAATTTTTCAATGTATAATTTCAGTTACATCACACTGCAAATTTTTGCTATAAATTCTGTGTTATGATCGAGCCCTCCACAATCACCTGATGAAGGAGCGTCGCTCCGGAAGCTAGTGTGCTTCCAATTAAACCTGTTGGACTATAACCTGGTGCTGTGTGATTTTTAACTGAGGTCATTAAGTAAGCGTGCCATATGAATGCAACACATTTCAAAACACTGATATGCTGGGACTTTATCTACTAGCTGGGAAGTCAGGTGCATCCCACCTTGGCTGGTCTAGACCTTAGATGGAAGGGAGTGATAGTGATTGATGTGGAATCCCTTTCCACTGAACAGCATGGGCCCTCTGTAGGCCACAGGATTCCTTATTGCGGCCTACCCAACACCCCCCTTTCCACTTCTGTTCTCATGATCCCCACTGGTAGATGGTCAAACGTTATCCACCAGTATTCCTACATGGTAGAGCACCCACCCACAACTGTAAGTATTCATTGATTACTAAAAGGTTGACCCCTGTACTGGACAGTTATCTTCCATGTCCTCTACCTCTGGTAAAATACCTGTGGTAGCTGGAATGCAAGGAGTAGGCAATTCGTCTTTCTCCCCATCCTCCCACTAAATTATTCCCTTTCCACCCACTGGACTCTGTGCAGGTCCTGGTGGATTGGAAGACAGTGAATGTCACATCACTGTTTAAAAAAAGTTAATAGGGAAAAGGCAGGAAACTATAGCTTAACCTCTTCAATCAGGAAAATGCTGGAGGCTTTCATTAAAGCAGAAATAGTGAGACATCTGGATGGAAAGATTCAATCAGGCAGATGCAGCATGGATTCAGGAAGGGAAGGTTGTGTTTGACAAACTGATTGGAGTTCTTTTGGGATGTAACAAGCACAGTGGATGCAGGGGAACAGGTGGATATTGGATTTCCAGAAGGTGTTCAATAAGATGCCACATAAAAGACTGATCCTTAAGATAAGAATGCATGAAGTTGAGAGGAATTTACTAGCTTGGATAGAGGACTGGTTAACCAACAGAAAGTTGGGATGTTTCTCTGGTTGGAGATCAGTGGTGAGCAGAGTGCCACATGGGTCGGTGTTGGGCCTGCAATTGTTCATGATATATATAAATGATTTGGAAGAGGAGACTGAGTGTAATGTGTCCAAGTTTGCTGAGGACACTAATTTGAGTAGAAAGGCAAACTGTGCAGAGGATGCGGAGGGTCTGTGGAGAGGTTTAGACAGGTTATGTAAGTGGGCAAGGCTCTAGCAAGTGGAGTACTATGTTGGTAACTCTGAGATCATCCACTTTAGGAATAAAAATAGTAGGTCAAAGTATTATTTAAATGGTGAAAGATTGCAGCATACTGTTGTGCAGATGGACTTATGTAGATGAATCAGTAAAAGTTGATTTGCAGGTACAACAGGTAATCAGGAAGGTAAACGGAATATTGGCTTTCATTGCTAGAGGGATTGCATTTAAGAGCAGGGACGTTCTGTTGCGATTGTGTAAGTATTGCTGAGGCCACACCTGGAGTATTGTGCACAGATCTGGTGTTCTTATTTGAGGAAGGATATACTGGATTTGAAGGTGGTGCAGAAGAGGTTCACTAGGTTGATTTCAGAGATGTGGGACCTACCCAATGTGGAGAGATTGAGCTGCCTGGAACTGTGCTCGCTCGAATTTAGAGCACTGTGAGGGGATCTTATAGAAACATCTTAAATTATGAAAGGGACAGGCAAGTTGTTTCCGCAAGTGGGGTGAGATGAAGGCTAGGGGACATGGCCTCAAGCTTAGGGGATGCAAATTTAGAACATAGAATAGCTCAGGCTCTTCAGCCCTTGATGTTGTGCTGACCTCTTATCCTACTGTAAGTTCAGACTAACCTACATACCCTTCATTGTACTTCCTTTCATGTGCCTATCCAAGAGTTGCTTAAATATCCGTAATGTATCTGACTCCACCACCACCGCTGGCAATGCATTCCTCACACCTACCAGACACTGTGTTTTTGCATGTAAAGAACCTACCTCTGACATCTCCCCTAAAGCTTTCTCCAATCACCTTAAAATTATGCCACCTCTTGATAGACATTTCCACCTTGGGGTAAAAGTCTCTAGCTATCCACTCTATCCAAGCCTCTCATCATCTTGTGCACCTCTATCAAGTCACTTCTTTGCTCCAATGAGAAAAGCCCTTGTGGCGTCAACCTTTCTTCTTAAGACATGCCTTTCAGTCCATGCAGCATCCTGGCAAATATCTCTAGAGCTTCCACATCTTTCCTACAGTGAGGCAACCAGAACTGAACATAATAATTCAAGTATGGTCTAACCAGGGCTGTATAGAGCTGCAGCATAACCTCGAGGCTTTTAAAGCTGAAAATGTGTTGCTGGAAAAGCGCAGCAGGTCAGGCAACATCCAATGAACAGGAAATTCGACGTTTCGGGCATAAGCCCTTCTTCCTTCGCCCTCCAGCATCTGCAGACCCCACTTTCTCCTCGAGGCTTTTAAACTCAATCACCCTGCCAATGAAAGCCAACACGCCATGCACCTTAACAACACTATCAACTTTGGTGACAACTTTGAGGAATCTGTAGACATGGACCCCAAGATCTCTCTGTTCCTCCACACTATCAAGAATCCTGCCTTTAACCCTGAATTCTGCATTCAAATTCGATCTTCCAAAATGAAACACTTTACACTTTTCCAGGTTGAACTCCAGCCCAGTTCTGCATCCTGTCAATGTCCCATTGCAATCTACCACAGCCCTCCACACTATCCATAACTCCACCAAATTTTGTGTCATCAGCAAACTTACTAACCTACCCTTCTATTCCCTCATCCAATTATTTTATAAAACTCTCAAAGAGCAAAGGTCCCAGACCCCACTGGTCACCAAGCTCCAGGCTGAGTACTTTCCATCTACCTGTCTTCTATGGACCATCCAATTCTGTATCCAGGCAGCCTGATTTCCCTGTACTCCACTCCTCCTTAATTTCTTAATGAGCCTACCGTGGGGAACCTTATCAATCTCCTTGGTAAAATATATGTCCACCACATCCGTTGCTTTACCTTCACCAATGTGTTTTGTCACATCCTCAAAGAATTCAGTAAAGTTTGTGAGGTATGACTTGCCCCTCTCAAAGCCTTGCTGCATTTAGTACAGGGATGAGGAGGAACTGCTTTTCCCAGAGAGTAGTGAATCTATGGAATTCTCTGCTGAAGGAAGCAGTAGAGGCAGTTTCATTAAATATATTCAAGACACAGTTGGATGGGATTTTGCATGGTAGAGGAATTAAGGGTTATGGGGATAATGCAGGTAGGAGGAAGTAAGATGATGGATAGATCAGCTATGACCTTAATGAAGGGCAGAGCAGGCCCGATGGCCAAATAGCCTACTCCTGCTTCTATTACTATGAAACTTTGACCTCCACAACCCACTCCCTCAGGCTCAGTAAAATCCCAGCTGTATTTTCCCCCATCCCAATATTTTGCATCCATTTTAAATGGGTTGTACTCTATTTACTGCTTTAGTGAAGATGCAAATGATTTGGTGTAAAAACCACAAGACTATCCCCAGATGTGATTCATACCTCATTAATTTTAAAATAGCGGTCCTCACTTCTCAGAACTTACAAGCCACCATATGGCACAATTTTATTTGTAAATTTTCTGAATTTTTTTTAGTACTGTCAATATCTTCTATAATTCTAGAAAGCTAACCATGATTCTATTTGGGTGGAATACTGCAGTAGAAAAAAAGGTTTTACCTTTTAGTAAAGGTGTCCTTTAGGAATAAAACTAGAACTTTGCTATGTAGCAGTAACAGGAAGCAGGCTTATTCCCTGCTTGAACCTTTGAGAAGGGAATGCCAAACTGTGGATGCTAGAAATCAGATACAAAAACAGAAATTGTCTGCAGAGTGAGAATACCAGTGGTTGAATCAGCCTGGGTTCTTGCTTATGTTCACTTGTGGTTGAACTTTGAGTGAGTAACTTCCATGATTTATTATAATAATATAGTATAATAAAAGGTGGCATTTTTGACATATAAGATAGCTAGATACTGTAATGACAGAAGAATATGTAATCTTATTATAAAAGCTATAGGTACCATTCATTTCTCAGATGGCTGATAGTGCATGCAACAATGTTAGTGGCCTTGGTACAAAATGTTAACACTGAAATCTATGTTATATCACTTAATAATTCTTCAGTTGAGCTTAAATCCATCTTTTAGCCCTTTCTATTTAGTACAATTTTTCTTTTCCTAAACATTGTCTCTTTCTTTCGAAGCTGTATGCCTTTTGTGAATACATGCAAAACGAAGGGAAAATGAGTACTGAAATTGGTATGATTAAGTTGCCAATACTGTTGCATAAAAAAAGACAAATCTCTGTTTGTGGGAGGAATGTCCCAACATGCAACAGGTATTTGGACCAGTATGTGTATCTGGCACAAGTCCCAGGAAGAATGGATTTCAGCTGCAGCACAAACCCAGCTTGTTTTTGTAAAGGATCAGGAATGATTTTAATGAGATGAAGCAAACACAATCAGTGGTTGTGTGAGCGAAAAATAGCTGGTTTCAGAAAAATATCAGTTCTTAGATCATTTGAAATAACGATTTAGCAATGCAGTTGAACTTTTTGAAGTCTCACTAATAAACTATGCAGATGTCTAACCTCTATTTCACATCTTTGTTGTTACAGATTAATATAAGTTCATTCACAGCTTTTTTATAACAGGAAGTCAGCGCCATTATCATGACTGACATTTAAGATGTTTTTTTCTCATTTTCTTTAAACTTTCACTATTTTTATCCAGGCAACGAAAAACACAGAAGGTTGATGAAGCCAGTGATGACTTGTCTGATCCCAATGGGATCTCGAACTAGGTACATCAATTCTCCCCTCAGACTGTGTGACATTATCAGACTGGGTGGAGCTTAAATTTTCTCTAGCATTAACTCTCTCAAAACCATTTCATTTCATAACATCTCTCCCTAAGCTCTTTTACTCATAGTTAATTTACACATTCTGATATATAACTTTTTAATATTTACTCCCAGCCCTTCTGCCACTAAATTTCTGACTTCATGAATTTTGTCTGGTACTTCCCCAGTTTCCAGTACACGCTTCACACCCAAAAGACTGGTAGGTATTTGGCTTGAGGACCATTGACCCGGTCCTGATTATCTGTAAATTATTTCTTCACTAAAGGATGTTTTATTACTTTGAAGTTCTTTGCAAAGGACATTTTTCCTTTAAAGCCGTTTACATTTCTACAGGACCTTTAGCTCCTGAATTGCCTTTGCAGAGGAACTCTTCCCTGTTAACACACATAGTTGGCCCACAACATCATGTGGGGAATCTTATGTCCATCATGGAAGATGGCTGTTACGTTGAAACAAGTACTTTTTTCCTCACTGTATCCTAGATCTCTCAACCAAATGATATATGCTTCCAGATCTTATCTTGAATCTGTAGGCATTAGTCTGGTTTTCATGGAGCCACATGCAGATTATGGTTTTTTTTAACAAATCTTTACTCTTAATCTGCTGATAATCTGCAATAAAGTAAACATTTTACTTCAACTTAGTGAGTAGGTTGGATGTCTTCGTTCATCTTCTATGGCAGTGTTGGTGGTGATTTATCCTCAGTCTGCGTTACTTATCATCAGTCATTTTGTATTAGAGGATTGCTACTGATTTAGCATTATCCCTGTTACTAGAACTGATTATTCTTCTTTGACAGACCAGGGATTGAAATGTTGTTTTTCAGCATGTGTTGACCCATTATGTAACATCAAAATGAGATTTGCTGCATCAGTTTGTACAGATGAATATACGATGAAAAGCTTTGATAAAATGTATCCATTTTCAGCAATGCTCATGTTCTTTACTACCAAGTGATGATAATTCAAGTTGTATTTTGTTTATACTCCAGGATCTCTGGAATTGGCAGGATAAATATTGCTGACATGGCAGCTAGGTGATCTGTGTATTTGAGCCAAGGATCAAGCTGTGTAGGAATTGTTATAAAAAGCTGTAGACTGTAACATTATACTTTGACAAATGAATGAGCATCACATTAAAACTGCAGAGGTCTGTAATCAATAGGTCAGAACAAAAGAATCTCACTGCCAGAATTTGTGTACTTGAATATGAATGCTCAATATGCAATTCCAAATTTAACCAAGCTCAGTATTTTGTCCAGGAGCTACAGCTTGTGTTAAATGAACTAAGTCTGTTTACATTTCACTACAGCTGAAATTTAAACAGACTTAGTTCATTTAACACAAACTGTAGCTCCTGGACAAAATACTGAGCTTGGTTAAATTTGGAATTGCATATTGGGCATTCATATTCAAGTACACAAGTTTTTCATTGTCAGTTCTACTACAGAAATCAAATGTCATTATTATGAACTAGCCTGCCAGCATTACTTTTCCACAGCAAGGATGGCCCTCTCAGCAAAATAAAAAAAAATGTTTGAGTGCCCAAAGTGAAGGTATTTTGGTTGACTATTGCAGTCCCAACCCCAGATACTTAACTCCAGTTGAGGTTTTGAGTTCAAATGAATTTTCCAGCTGCCTGTCCTTATCTGGGGGCTTTAAATCAGTTTTCACCAAGTCAGCAATACTGAGTGCTGTTAGAGTTAAAAGGCAAATCATACAACACCTGGTCTGCCCTGCGGGAAATCAGCCTTTGTCAATCAATAAAAAGCTAAAAGACACGAGAGTAATTTTCCTGAGCCTGTATCAGACATTCATGAGCCTTTTACATACTCGAGCTTGTTCAAACATCCATCCAATAGTCAATGGCCTGTAATATTTGCAGCAGTGTAAAGTGGATTTCCAAATTTCTTGTTTCCTGTTAGGACAGCACAGTGGCTCAGTGGTTAGCACTGCTGCCTCACTGCACCAGGGACCTGGGTTCAATTCCAACCTCGGGTGACTGTCTGCATGGGTTTCCTCTGGGTGCTCCGATTTCTCCCACAATCCAAAGATATGCAGGCCAGGTGAATTGGCTATGCCAAATTGCCCATAGTGTTAGATGCATTAGTCAGGGGTAAATATTGGGCAATATGTCTGGGTGAGTTACTCTTCAGAGGGTTGGTGTGAACTTGTTGGGCTAAAGGGCCTGTTTCCACTCTGTAGGGAACCTAATCTAAATATAAGGAAGTCCTAAGCCACTGCCAATGACACTCATAACAATCTCCACAGTATTGTCACCAATTCTATGCCTGTCCTCAGCTGTTAGAACATAAAAAGGTAAAGCACAGGAACAGGCTATTCAGCCCACAATGTTGTGCCAAATGTGACACCAAATGAAACTAATTCCTTCTGCCTGTCCTTTGTCCATATCCCTGCATTTTTGCACATTGAAGTGCTTATCTAAAAGTCCCTAAGCTCCCTTGTCACACCTTCACCACTGTCCTGGCAGTGCTTTCCAAATTCCCATCACTCACTGTGTAAAAATCTTGCCCCTTACATCTCCTTTGAACTTTTCCCCTCTCACCTTAAATGCATGCCTCCTAGTACTAGACATTTCAACTCTGGGAAAAAAATATTCTGGCCATCAAACCTAATTTTGCATCTCAGAATTTTATAAACTTTTATCAAGTCTTCTTTCAGTTTCTGCCACTCCAGACAAAACAACCTGAGTTTTTCTAGCCTCTCCTTATACCCACTAAACCAGGCAGCATCCTGGTAAACCTCTTCTGTACCCTCTCCAAAGCTTTCACATCCTTCTTGTAATGTTGAGGCAAGATGGAACACAATACTCAAGTGTTACCTAACCAAAGGCTTAGAAAGTTGCAACATGACATTCTGACTCATGTACTCAATTCCCCAACCAATAAATGCAAACATGCAATGCACCTTCTTCACCACCCTAGCTACTTCTGTGGTCACTTTCAGTGAGTTAGACTCGAATTCCAAGATCTCACTGTACATCAATACTGTTCAAAGTCCTGCCATTAACTGTATACTTTTCCTGAACAATTGATCTCCTGAAGTGCAGCACCTCACATTTAGCCAGATTAAACTCCATCAGCCAGTTCTGCACCCATATCTCCAACTAATTTTATATCCCACTGTATTCTTTGGCAACCTCAATACTATCCACACCTCCATCGATCTTTGCCACATCTGCAAACTTACTAACCTTACTAAACTTTCATTCAAATCATTTAAATATGTCACAAACAACAGAGGTCCCAGTATGTATCCTTGTGGAGCACCACTAGTCACGAATCTCCAGCCCAATAAACAGCCTTCCACCACTACTCACTGCCTTCTAGGGGCAAGCCAATTTTAATCCAAGCCGCCAAATCACCATGGTTCCCATTCATCTGAATCTTCTGGATTGGCTTACCATGAGCAACCTGTTGAAAGCCTTACTAAAGTCCACGTAGACAGCATCTACCACTCTACCCTCATCGATCCCGTTTGTCACCTTGTCAAAAAACTCAATTAAATTAGTAAAGCATGACCTGCCCTGCACAAACCATGCTTACTGTCCCTAATTAGGTTATGTTTTTCCAAATGCATGTAAATCCTATCCTAAAGAATCCTGTCCCAATAATTTCCCAACTACTGATGTGAAACACACGGGTCTATAATTTCCTAAATCATCTCTGTTTCCCTTCTTGAACAGAGGAATAACGTGAATTATTCGCCAGTACTCTGAGACCTCTCCATTAACTAGTGAGGATACATAAATTTTGATCATCACCCCAGCAATATTCTCTCTTGTCTCTCTCAGCAATCTGTGGTAGATATCATCAGGCCCTGGGGACGTGTCCATTTTAATACTCTTCAAGAGACCCAACATAATTTCTTTCTTGATTTCAGAATGCACTAGTATATTAGCAGCTCCACACTAATATCACTATCCTCCATGTCCTTCTCCTGGGTGAGTGTTGATGGAAGGTACTGAACGTTATTCTTGAGTGGTCCTACCTTTGCCCTAGTTATCCTCTTTTCTTTTAATGTATGCATAGAACGCCTTGGAATTCTCTTTGTGCCAAGGCCATTTCATGGCTCCTTCTTACCCTCCTAATTCCCCGCTTGAGTTCCTTCCTGCTTTCTTTGTACTCTTCAAGAACTCTGTCCAATTTTAGCTTTCTAAAGCTTATATCTGCTTTTTTTTCCTTTTGACTAAATTCACAACCTTCCTTGATATCCAAGGGTCCTTTCCTTGTTCCTTGTTCCTCCCTCTTACTGGAACATGCCAGCCCTGAACAAATTTGTACTTGTCCAATAACAGCTCCTCCCATTTAGCACTCCTTGGCTCCTGCCTAATACTGACATAATTTGCCCTCCCCCAATTTAATACCTTCCAGCAAGGTCCAGACTTATCCTTATTCATAGCTATCTCAAAAGTTAGCAGTTGAGATCACTGTTTACAAAATGCTCCACCACTGAAAGGTCAGGCATTAGTCAATTCAGTGTTCAGTATGGTCTCTCCTTTAGTTGGACTATCTACATACTGTATCAAGAAATCCTCTTGGATGCACTTAACAAATTCTGCCCCATCTAAGCCTCGTGCTGTGAGGGAGTTCCAGTCAATATTGGGAAAGTTAAAGTCACCCACTATGACAACCCTGTTGCTGTTGCACTTTTCCGTAATCTGCCTACATATTTGTTCCTTAATGTCTCAGTGGCTGTTGGGGTGCCCATAGACAGCGATTGCAGCCATCTTATCTTTGAGCTTTACCCATATTGCCTTAGTGATGAGCACTGTACTATGTCCTATCTGAGTGCAGATGTGACATTCTCTCTGATTAGTTCTACAACTCCTTCATCTCTTGTACCTTTCTGTCTATCTCATCTAAAACAATGTAACCCTAGGCACAGCTACTTTAATTACAGGGCTTTAAGACAATAGAGAAATAGAGTTACAGACCACACTAGCACCTGGCTTCCAGTCCTAGTTGTACACTGTGCTGGAAGACCCCACAGTAGGAGGCCACTGTGGGAGGTTACCACACCAAGCCAGGAGGCCACTGTGCCAGATCGGGACGTTGCCACACCAGGAGGCTGCTCCACTTGTTTGGGAGGTCACCATTGCAATAGCATGAGATTGCTACACCAAGCCAGACGGTTTCCACACCACATCACATCACGTCAGGAAGCTGGTGTGCATGTTCAGGATGTTGTCAACCCAATGCCAGGAGGCCAGGAAGTCTCCACGCCAAGCTAGGAGTCCGCTGTAGGAGGCAGCTACACCAGGTCTGGAGGACACCACACCACACCAGGAGGCCACTGTGCAAGGTTGGAAAGCTGCTATTGGATGCCACTGCATCAGGCTGGAAGTTATCACTGGAGACCAGGAATCGTCACCAAAGGCCAGGAATGTTTTCTCACCAGAAGCCAGATATCATTGCCAGAGGCCGAGAATTGAAGATAAAAAAAAGGAAAGAAAGCACTAAGAGAAAGAAAAAGAGGAAGAAAAGAAGAACAAGCAGAGGGGGTGTGCTTTGGCTGGAGCATCCTACTCCCTACATCTTGTTCTACTAAATAAAACAGGTTTAATGCAAAAGCAACATAAGTCTTCAGTTTAAGGCTTTAAAATTAGTACCAAACACCAGGATGTGCCCTTTTCAAAGAATTTACATCATGCCATTTTATTTACATCATCAATTATTGCTAACTATTGCCACCAAATCCTTACTCCAGCATTCTAAAGTGTGATGATATGTACCTTTAAGAGAGATTTGTTGTGTAAAGGAATGTTGTCAACCAAGTGCCGAAATGAGTGCTTTATGGAAAGCAGTGTAATTTTTAAAAGTTAGACAAAAGATGTATGAGCAATTGGAGTCAGGCTGACACAGACTTAGGATTTTAGTTTTGCTTTCAGTTGTTGAAGTTGGGGTTTGAAGTTGAACATCATTCTTTCTCTGCTGATACAAAATCTTGAGTTCTTACTTTGCT
Organism: Hemiscyllium ocellatum; assembly: GCF_020745735.1. NCBI lineage: Eukaryota > Metazoa > Chordata > Chondrichthyes > Orectolobiformes > Hemiscylliidae > Hemiscyllium > Hemiscyllium ocellatum. The sequence goes on along the minus strand of NC_083406.1, from coordinate 51,035,947 downwards.
GCAAGATTCATTCTTTCAGTATTTCCTTCTGGACTGGAGAAGATAGCAAGTGAGTAAAATCTGTCTTGATGAACCTGCCTTCACCAAGGGTTGATGATTAATAGTTAAATAATGTATTATTGATTAAGTATTTCAATAAAGTTATGTCGATTTATTTTTGTATTTTAACTGTTTTGTAAAAATGAAATAAATTTTACCTAAAGCCCAGTAGTTGACCAATCAAATTGCGTCTGAAATGCTGCACGTTGCACTTGTCTCTAAATAAGATAAAAATTAGCGTCCAGTCTGTCTCCTTTATATATTTGAGGGGTTTAGTCTGGTCCATGACAAAGAAAATAATCTGCATGGCACTGGTATTTTCAAAAGGAAGATAAAATGAAATAAGTCAAAGTTACTACTGCATGCCAGGATCTAGTTTTGAAAATGGAAGCAAAGCAGGCTTGTGTGTTTCCAATGAGTTCAAGGACATGTACAAAAAGATTTGGGAGCTAGGAGAGGTTTAATTATTAATCACTGTCAACCGTTGGTCTTGTTAAAGACCTGATTCTGGTAGCAAGCTAGTGGTAAGGCATTTTTTTTGGCTGTTGCCATGTGATTGTAAGGGCCCTTTGGTCTCTGCAATTACTTTGAGCCCAAACCTAATGTGTTGGATGCAGAATGTTGTTGGTAGAATAATTCAGTAATGCACATGGTTTCCAGCATTAGTGTGCAAATTTACAAAGATAATGTTCTTATTACTGCAATCATGGCTACATTTCAAATGATAGCTACAGTTTATTTAAATATTCGTGGACTGAACAGTGTTGTTCATACTAATTACCGAGTAGTATGTGGTATTGCTGTAGGGCTGGTAAATGCATAATTACTCTCCCAGCAAATAGAGTCATAGAGATGTACAGCATAGAAACAGACCCTTCAGTCGAACCCATCCATGCCGACCAGATATCACAACCCAATCTAGTCCCACCTGCCAGCACCCGGCCCATATCCCTCAAACCCTTCCTATTCATATACCCATCCAAATGCCTTTTAAATGTTGCAATAGTACAAGCCTCCACCACTGCCTCTGGCAGCTCATTCCATACATGTACCACCCTCTGTGTGAAAAAGTTGCCCCTTAGGTCTCTTCTATATCTTTCCTCTCTCACCCTAAACCTATGCCCTCTATGTCTGGACTCCCTGACCCCATGGAAAAAACTTTGGATATTTACCCTATCCATGCCCCTCATAATTTTGTAAACCTCTATAAAGTCACCCCTCAGCCTCCAATGCTCCAGGGAAAACAGCGCCCAGCCTGTTCAGCCACTCCCTATGGCTCAAATCCTCCATACCTGGCAATATGTTTGTAAATCTTTCCTGAACCCTTTCAAGTTTCACAACGTCTTTCCGATAGGAAGGAGACCAGAATTGCATGCAATATTCCAACAGTAGCCTAACCAATGTCCTGTACAGCCGCAACATGACCTCCCAACTCCTGTACTCAATACTCTGACCAATAAAGGAAAGCATACCAAATGCTTCTTCACTTTCCTATCTACCTGTGACTCCACTTTCAAGGAGCTATGAACCTGCACTCCAAGGTCTCTGTTCAGCAACACTCCAGAGGACTTTACCATTAAGTGTATAAGCCCTGCTAAGATTTGTTTTCAAAATGCAGCACCTCGCATTTATCTGAATTAAACTCCACCTGCCACTTTTTAACCCATCGGCCCATCTCTTCCAGATCCTGTTGTAATCTGAGGTAACCCTCTTTGCTGTCCACTACATCTCCAATTTTGGTCTCATCTGCAAACTTACTAACTGTACTTCTTATGCTCACATCCAAATCATTTATGTGAATGACAAAACGTAGTGGACCCAGCACCGATCCTTGTGGCACTCCACTGGTCACAGGCCTCCAATCTGAAAAACAACCCTCCACCACCACCTTCTGTCTTCTACCTTTGAGCGAGTTCTGAATCCAAATGGCTAGTTCTCCCTGTATTCCATGAGATCTAACCTTGCTCATCATGGTTAGATCATGTCGAATGCCTTACTGAAGTCCATATAGATCACATCTACCTCTCTGCCCTCATCAATCCTCTTTGTTACCTCCTCAAAAAGCTCAATCAATTTGTGAGACGTGATTTCCCACGCACAAAGGCCATGTTGACTATCCCTAATCAGTTCTTGCCTTTCCAAATACATGTACATCCTGTCCCTCAGGATTCCCTCCAACAACTTGCCCACCACCGACGTCAGGCTCACTGGTCTATAGTCCGCTGGCTTGTCCTTCTTAAACAATGGCACCACGTTAGCCAACCCCCAGTCTTCTGGCACCTCACCTGTGACTATCGATAATATGTTTGTATCAGCAAGAGGCCCAGATTTCTGTGAACAGATAATTTACATTTAAAACTTCATTCCACCACAAATAAAATTAAAGAATCATACAATGCACTTTTCAAAGTCCATTCCTAGTATTTTGTTTCTGTTCAGCTTTTAAAAAATACATCCTAATTGTTAATTTTTCACACAATATTTTCTTAATTAAGAGGAGTTTGGATACTAATGTCTATGCTGTCAAACATAGCCTCAAGGTAGTTGGTAACACTTGAACTTTAAAGGTTGTGGTTCACTTCTAGTTCAGGACTTGAGCACAGAATCAAAGCTGACGTTCCATTATCAAATCAGGGAGTGTTGTGATGTGACAGTTTTGGTTGAGGTGTTAAACAAAAATTCCATCTGACTTTCTGGCTGTAAAAGATACCATAACACTATTTCAAAGAAGAAGAGTTATCCCAGTGTCCTGGCCAATATTTACCCTGTGATCGCATCATAAAGATGGTTTGAGCTAGGAAACCCTGTTTAAAAATGATTGGATTCCCTACTGTGTGGGAACAGGCTCTTCGGCCCAACCAGTCCACACCGTCCCTCTGAAGAGTAACCCACCCAGACCCATTTCCCTCTGGCTAATGCACCTAACACTATGGGCAATTTAGCATGGCCCATTCACCTGACCTGCACATTTTTGGACTGTGGGAGGAAACTGGAGCACCCGGAGAAAATCCACACAGACACGAGGAGAACATGCAATCTCCACACAGACAGTCGGCCGAGGCTGGAATCAAACCTGAGACCCACTGCACTGAGCCACCACGCCGCCCCAATGTTCACAAAAGCAAAATGCTTTGGATGCTGGAAATGCTCAGCAATAAGGCAGTATCTGAGGAGAGACAAATAAAGTAAATGTTTCTGGTCAGCGATCTCTCAATTGAAAGTAATGAACCTACCAATCCTGATTGTCTGATCATTTCTAACGTTTCTTACTTTTAACTCCGAGGCAGCTAATGCAGTCATTATGACATTCCTGTTTTCAGGATCTTGTTTTCCAAAAGTGGGAAGGATGTAAGGGCTTAGTTTAGTCATTTGATAGGAAAACCATGTGTCAGCACCAAACCCAGAGTTTAAAAAAAGCCTTGAAGGTAAATGACCTTTAGGTTGATAAAGGCTTTCTGCTGTCTGTAAATATCACTGTGCAATTTATTCTTTGTGTACGTTGACTCACAGAAGTATCCTATTTACAGAGATTGGAAACCTCAGAGGTCCTACAAGGCTGACTGGTTAAGAAATGCAAAATGTATACAATTGTGTTAGGAAGTGATGTTTTGAAGTGGAATCAGATACAGCAAGGAAGGATTTCCTCCCTCTTAACTGTGATTATTCTTCCTACTCTCATTCACTGTTAGATGCAAAAAGCAGTTTGGGAAAAGTGTTTGTCATTATTGGAACAGAGAAATATTAATATGTACTTGGCAATGGAAAACCAATATAGATGTGCTGAATACTGACACTCAGTGGTCAGAATGGAAAAGCATTCCACTTCCAGCATGAATGTAGAATAAAAGAACAAAAATTGAAATAAGAATTTTTACTTTAAAAGAACATTGAGTAGATCTTTACTTCATTTCCTGAATTGTTTTTCCTTGTCAACATATGATTCACTTCCCTGATGTCCAGGTTGGAGCTTCAGTAAGAAATGACAGGGCTAATTTTGGTTTGCCATTTGGTGACAGCAGTCAGATGCACTGTTTAGCCCACATGAACACAAAGAACAAGAACAGGCCACTCAACCTTTTGAGCCTTCTCCACCATTCAATAAGGGCATGGCTGATCTGATTTTAACTTCAACTGAACGTTCTTGCATATCCCTGATAATCTTTCATTTCCTTGGAAATCAAGAATCTTATCTGTCTCTGCCTTGAAAATGTTTAAAACAAATGCATTTGCTGCCTTTTGAAGAAGGGAATTTCAAAGACTTTCAATCCTCTGAGGGAAAAACATACCTCATCTTTGTGTTAAATGGGGAACCCCTTGCTTTTAAACTATGACCCATACTTCTTGATTCTCCCACATGAGGAACAGCCCTTGTACATCCATGCAGTCACTTCTCCTCAGGATGCGATATGTTTCAATTGAGTCATCTTTGACTCTTTCAAACTCTAGAGTGTACAGGCCTCGCCTGATTAGCCTTTGTTCATAAGGCAATCCGCTCATTCCAGGTATTCATTTAGTGAGGCTTCTCTGAACTGCTTCCAACACCTCATCAACCCTCTGAGTACAGTGACCATTACAGTCCACAGTACATCAGATGTAGTGACACAAATGCCTTGTATAACTGAAGCATAAACTCTCTTCATTTCCATTCAGTTCCACTCTAAATAAAACATAACATTATATTAGCTTTCCTGATTACTTGCTGTATGTTGAGTCCTGCTGCATTTGTGTAGCAAGGGAAAACTGTCTGTTATTTGCTTAATATATTGGCAATTTTCTCATTTTAACAGGCAGAAGTCCATCATGGGCTTCAAGAATTGTTATGAAGTTGGTGTGTAAAAATCGTAGAATTGTAAAATGAATTGAAAAGCAGTACGTGGTCCATTAAGATATTGTGCTTTGTCTGTGCTTGGAAGTTTGCAAACATTGTGCAAAGACCCCCAAAACTGAAACAAGTGTATCAAGAGATTTTTCAATTAACAGGCCTAAGCAGCATTTGCACCCAGACCATAGTTTTAAATTCAGCCAATTAGCTTAAAAAGGCACTTGGAGACTAAGGACCAATTAAACTCAAATCTGTTTTTTTTTGACTACCTTGAATCAATCCGACTGTAAAGAAATTAACATGTAATCATGTGTATAAAAGAATGGATTGGAAAATTAGACAGAGAGAGCCACCTACCATCTGAACAGAAAGCAAACTTGCCATCTGGGAAAAAAAACTGGATTCTCACAAGGAATCTCCATGGGCTTAGAAATAAGGTGGGTGAACTTAAGGTGTGGATTGGTACTTGGGACTACGATGTGGCCATCACAGAAACGTGGATAGAAGAGGGACAGGAATGGTTGTTAGAGGTTCCTGGTTACAGATGTTTCAGTAAGATTATGGGGGGTGGTAAAAAAAAAGGAGGGGGTGTGGCGTTGCTAATTAGAAATGGTATAATGGCTGCAGAAAGGCAGTTCGAGGGAATCTGCCTTTGGAGGTAGTATGGGCTGAAGTCAGAAATAGAAAAGGAGCAGTCACCTTGTTGGGTGTTTACTATAGACCCCTCAATCGCAGCAGAGATGTGGAGAAACAGATTGGGAAAAAGATTTTAGAAAGGTGCAGAAGCCACAGGGTAGTAGTCACGGGCAATTTCAACTCCCAAAATATTGATTGGGACCTCTTTAGATCAAGTAGATTGGACGGGGCGGTATTTGTGCAGTGTGTCCAGGAAGCTTTTCTAACTCAGTATGTAGATTGTCCGACCAAAGTGGAGGCCATATTGGATTTGGGGCTCGGTAACGATCCGGGACAAATGATGGGCTTGTTATTGGATGAGCATTTTGGTGATGGTGACCACAATTCTGTGACTTTCACCTTGGTTATGGAGAGAGATAGATGCATGCAACAGGGTAGGTTTTACAATTGGGGGAAGGTAAATATGATGCTGCAAGACAGGATCTGAGGAGCATAAATTGGGAGCACAGGCTGTCAGGGAAGGATGTCATTTGAAATGTGGAACTTTTTCAAGGAACAGATACGATGTGTCCTTGATATGTATGTGCCTGTCAGGCAGGAAAGGGATGGTCGTGTGAGGGAACCTTGGTTGATGAGAGAGGTTGAATGTCTAGTAAAGAGGAAGAAGGAGGCTTACATAAGGTTGAGGAAACAAGGTTCAGATAGAGCGTTGGAGGGATACAGGATAGCCAGGAGGGAGCTGAAGAAAGAGATTAGGAGAGTTAAGAGAGGGCATGAAAAATCTTTGGTGGGTAGGATCAAGGATAACCCCAAGGCCTTTTATGCGTATGTGAGAAACATGAGAATGACGAGAACGAGGGTAGGTCCGATCAAGGACAGTAGTGGGAGACTGTGTATTGAGTCGGAAGAGATAGGAGAGGTCTTGAATGAGTACATTTCTTCAGTATTTACAAATAAGAGGAACCGTATTGTTGAAGAGGAGAGTATGAAATTGACTGGTAAGCTAGAGGAGATACTTGTTAGGAAGGAAGATGTGTTGGGCATTTTGAAAAACTTGAGGATAGACAAGTCCCCCGGGCCTGACAGGATATATCCTAGGATTATGTGGGAAGCAAGAGAGGAAATTGCAGAGCCTTTGGCAATGATCTTTTCATCTTCACTGTCAACTGGAGTGGTACCAGTGGACTGGAGAGTGGCGAATCCTGTACCCCTGTTCAAAAAAGGGAATAGGGATAACCCCGGGAATTACAGTAATGGAAAGGGTACTGAGGGATAGGATTTATGAGTATCTGGAAAGACACTGCTTGATTAGGGACAGCCAGCATGGATTTGTGAGGGGTAGGTCTTGCTTTACAAGTCTTATTGAATTCTTTGAGGAGGTGACCAAGCATGTGGATGAGGGTAGGGCAGTGGATATAGTGTACATGGATTTTATTAAGGCATTTGATAAGGTTCCCCATGGTAGGCTTATGCGGAAAGTCAGGAGGCATGGGATAGTGGGAAATTTGGCCAGTTGGATAGAGAACTGGCTTATCAGTTGAAGTCAGAGAGTGGTGGTAGATGGTAAATATTCAGCCTGGAGCCCAGTTACAAGTGGAGTTCCGCAGGGATCAGTTCTGGGTCCTCTGCTGTTTGTAATTTTTATTAATGACTTGGAAGAGGGAGTCGAAGGGTGGGTCAGTAAATTTGCAGATGATACGAAGATTGGTGGAGTTGTGGATAGTGAGGAGGGCTGTTGTCGGCTGCAAAGGACTTAGATATGATGCAGAGCTGGGCTGAGGAGTGGCAGATGGAATTCAACCCTGTCAAGTGTGAGGTTGTCCATTTTGGAAGGACAAATAAGAATGCGGAATACAGGGTTAATGGTAGGGTTCTTAGTAAGGTGGAGGATCAGAGGGATCTTGGGGTCTATGTTCATAGCTCTTTGAAAGTTGCCACTCAGGTGGATAGAGCTTGTAAGAAGGCCTATGGTGTATTAGCGTTCATTAGCAGAGGGATTGAATTCAAGAGTCGTGAGGTGATGTTGCAGCTGTACAGGACCTTGTTAAGGCTACATTTGGATTACTGTGTGCAGTTCTGGTCACCTCACTTTAGGAAAGATGTGGAAGCTTTGGAGAGGGTGCAGAGGAGATTTACCAGGCTGTTGCCTGGAATGGAGAGTAGTCGTACGAGGATAGGTTGAGAGTGCTAGGCCTTTTCTCATTGGAACGGCGAAGGATGAGGGGGTGACTTGATAGAGGTTTATAAGATGATCAGGGAAATAGATAGGGTAGACAGTCAGACACTTTTTCCCCGGGTACAACAGAGTGTAACAAGGGGACGTAAATTTAAGGTGAAGGGTGGAAGGTGTAGGGGGGATGTCAGGGGTAGGTTCTTTACCTAGAGAGTGGTGGGGGCATGGAATGCGCTGCCTGTGGGAGTGGCAGTGTCAGAAACATTGGTGACCTTTAAGCGGCAATTGGATAGGTACATGGATATGTGCTTAAGCTAGGACAAATGTTTGGTACAACATCGTGGGCTGAAGGGCCTGTTCTGTGCTGTATTGTTCTATGTTCTATGTTCTATGTCTCAAAAAGTATCATCTATCTATCTAGGCACATTTTAAAGAATATTCTTGATACTAGAACATGACTGAGAAGGCATTTTGGAAAGAGGAAGATGACAGAAGAAGATACAGAAATTTCAGAAGGATCCATTTTGTATGAAATTTGAAAGACTAAGTTTTAATTTATTGTTCTTATGAATTGGATCTTTATATGTGGGACCTGTATTATCGAAACAGCATACATATTTGAATTTAGTTTAGTAAGGGAATAGATAATAGTTAGAAGAGATTTATTCTGTGTTAGTAATTCTGTTAGACTGTTTACTGTTACAGTTAGATAAATAAATTGTTACTTGTTAATTATGGAGAGAGTGAAAGGATTCATTTCATTTAACCACTCCTTTATAACATTGGGATAAGCGGTAGGTCATACCACTGTTCACATTTCTTTTATCAGATTACGAGGCAAGACGATCTTTTCTGGGTATTTCAGTTTTGGTTTTAATTATCAGAATATCAGACCTTTGCTTGTACAATGCAATGTACAAACTGTCATTACTTCTTAAGGTGATCAGGGGTGGGAGTGTACTCTACTCATGGCTCAGTATTGGAACGTGATTTAGGCACTTACTCCTTGCCAGTTTTACCATTAAGCCTGCCTCCTGAAGTCAATTGACCAATTCTGATAATGCTCCAAATGTTCCTTCCATGTGTGAATAAAAATCACCAGATATCCAGCACACATTTGGGTAATTCTGAAATTATATTATTGGTTAGTCTTTATAATGTGGCTGACGCATTTTTCATATCAAAGCTCGGGAGCTGGTTGGATTTGTTGTTGTACAGTACCAGTTTTCCAAGCTGGTAGATGTTTGTCACAAAGCTAGTCCCTTTATGTTTAGTTAAAAGCTGTTCCTTGGCTCCAGGATACTCTGTCCTTGATTTTTTTTTCAGGCGGATAATAAACTAGAGCCGAACTCCAATCAGTCTGGTTTGGTACCAAGATGAAAAGGATTTTGAGAGGCCTTTTGTTTATATGTAAATAGATGAGACTTCAGGCCAAAGTGGTCTTGTATTAGATGTGACATGTACAAAGAAAGGGGAGTGGTCAGCTCTCTAGTTGAGCTGAGCAGTTTTTAGTTCAGTCTTGAACTGGTTGGAAGTTCAACAGAGAACTGTGTGAAAACTCTCTCTCTCCCCCTCTCTCTCTCTCTCTCTCTCTCTCTCTCTTTCTCCCTTTCTCCCTTTCTCCCTTTCTGCCCTTCAACTTCAACCTGTAAGCATGTGTTCCATTTATGATGGTTTTTAAAGGGAGTTTGCTTATTGGGATTATTGTGTGTATTCGGAACAACATAGTTAAGTCTGGCTGGATAAGCTGAGTTCTGTCGGGGCTCTTTATTCTGTTCTTTGTGTTTCATTGTGTAATTTTGTGAATACATTTTTATCTGCTTTAAAATCGAGTGGTCAACGTAACTTACTTAATCCGGACAATTTTTACTGTACACTTACCGAAACAAATTGCAAAGTTATGATCTGAGCTGTCCACTTACGAATGTTTTGAATGTTCTGACTTAGTCCATAACTCGTTTCATCCCCTTTCTAGGTGACATCATCAGTGCTGTGTTGCCTCCTGTTGTCCTTCTGCTCTTTGCAGTTCTGGGATGCTGAAGTGTGTTGCTGCCCTTTTGAACAAGTTATAATGCAGCTCACGTGAACAACAACTTTGCTAAAAAAGGATACCTCCAAAACTCTGTCCGCAGATGTCTGGCAGACAAACAACACCAAGAAGACAACTCCAAGGCCCTGGCTACTGTCCAATACACTAAAAACATTTCAGAACTAAAAACTATACGGCTTCAACCACTAGGGATGTTGACAGCACACAAATAGACAGGCACACTCAGACAGCGGCTCACCAGAATAAAGCTCCTGTACCCACTATGTGCAGAACAAATGTAATCCCATGCAACAACTGCACTAAACACCATGTAGTGCAAACAGACAGACAGCTAGCAAACAGCACCCATGAACACCAAATAGCAACTAAACAACATAGAGTCATAGAGGTATACAGCAAGGAAACAAACCCTTCGGTCAACTCGTCCATGCTAACCTGATATCCTAACTAATCTAGTCCCATTTGCCAGAAGTTGCCCCACATCCCTCTAATCCCTTCCTGTTCATATACCCATCCTATTCATATACCCATCCAGATGCCTTTTAAATGCTGTAATTGTACCAGCCTCCACCACTTTCTCTCGCAGCTCATTCTGTACACGCACCACTCACTGCATGAAAACATTGCCCCTTTTATATCTTTACCCTCTCATCCTCTAATTCTGGACTCCCCCACCCGGGAAAAGACCTTGTCTATTTATCCTATCCACGCCCCTCATGATTTTATAAATGTCCAACACTCCAGGAAAACAGCCCCAGCCTATTCAGCCTCTCCCTATAGCTTAAATCCTCCAACCCTGGCAACATCCTTGTACATCTTTTCTGAACCTTTCAAGTTTCATAACATCCTTGCGATAGGAAAGAGACATGAATTGCATGCAGCAGTCCAAAAGTGGCCTAACCAATGTCCTGTACAACCGCAACATGACCTCCCAACTCCTATATTCAACACTATGATCAATAATGGAAAGCACCTTTTTCACTATTCTATCGACTTGCGACTCTATTTCAGGTATATCTAGGAACTTGCACTCCAAGGTCTCTTTGTTCAGCAACATTCCCCAGGACCTTACCATTAATTGTATAAGTCAAACTATGATTTGCTTTTCCAAAATGCAGCACCTCACATTTATCTAAATTAAACTCTATCTGACTGACCAACTCTCCCTGGTATCCATACATACGGACAACATGAATGATATGATTTGGGCGGCACGGTGGCACAGTGGTTAGCACTGCTGCCTCACAGCGCCAGAGACCCGGGTTCACTTCCCGACTCAGGCGACTGTGTGGAGTTTGCACATTCTCCCCGTGTCTGCATGGGTTTCCTCCGGGTGCTCCAGTTTCCTCCCACAGTCCAAAGATGTGCAGGTCAGGTGAATTGGCCATGCTAAATTGCCCATTGTGTTAGGTAAAAAGGGGTAAATGTAGGGGAATGGGTGGGTTTCGCTTCGGCGGGTCGGTGTGGACTTGTTGGGCCGAAGGGCCTGTTTCCACACTGTAAGTAATCTAATCTAATCTAATAAGGCAACCTGAGTTTTTTCTAGCCTCTCTTTATAGCTCATACCTATATTCCGGGCAACATCCTGGTAAATCTCTTATCCAACCTCTCTAAACCCTCCACATCCTTCCTGTAATCTAATCTAATCTAATATGTTTGACTGGGATAACACAATGATACAAGGAGAGACTGAACAAAGAGCATCAAGAGAATCCCTGGAAGCATGGCACTCCTCCTCGGACTCTATCAACAAACATTGACTCCGACCCAATATACAAACTGCTAAATGGAAAATTGGAACCGGTACCAATCGCAAACAGTTCAAACAGAACCACTTAAATTCAACTTGGAACAGTACAGCAACGTTTTACAGGAGGCAGCACAGCACTGATGGTATCACCTAGTAAGGGGATGAAATGTCCGCAAACAAACCTACCAGGTCAGCAAACAGACCAACAACAAATCCGATGACTTGAAATTTGGTACAATTCATGTGGTGTCACAAAAGCTGAAATTTCCTTCACTGTGTTGGATAAAGGTATCTGCTAGTACAATCTGCATTAAGTCCAACTTAGAAATATAAGTTTTAACCAAAACAACTGTAGATGCTGTAAATCAGAATCAAAAACAGATATTGCTGGAAAATTGCAAGTCTGGCAGCATCTGTGCAGAAAAATCAGGGTTAACGTTTTGGATCTGGTGACCCTGTTAAAGTAAATTTCAGATGACACCAGCTTCAGATCCCAGACATTTTATTTCTGAAAACCACGGGAGAGATCCCAAATGCCACAAAAGGAGTCTGGAAGTCTTACGGAGGCACACCCTGATGAATCTCTGAACATGAAAGTAAATAGCATTTTTTTTATCTTGTTTGAGTATAGTTGATGCAAAGGATTCTGATATCACAGGGTGGAAAACAAATCTCATTAACAATATACGTTTTTCACTCTCACAATAGCTGGAGATCGCTGCCTTCCTGTGATAATATTAAACTGTTCACAGAAACTTGTGACTGTACCGTTCTCAATCTCATGCTAATTGATAAAGGGCTAGATAATAGATTTCAGTATCAGTAGTGTGGTTAGTCTTCACATACTCTTGTTAACTGGCAAGGAAGTATGTGAATGGAAACAGGAGCAGCAAATGCTGTAAACTGGATTAGAACATAGAACAATACAGCACAGAACAGGCCCTTCAGCCCACGATGTTGTGCCGACCACTGATTCTCATGTATGCACCCTCAAATTTCTGTGACCATATGCATGTCCAGGAGTCTCTTAAATGTCCCCAATGACCCTGCCTCCACAACTGCTGCTGGCAATGCATTCCATGCTCTCACAACTGTCTGTGTAAAGAACCCGCCTCTGACATCCCCTCTATACTTTCCTCCAACCAGCTGAAAACTACGACCCCTCATGTTAGTAATTTCTGCCCTGGGAAATAGTCTCGGGCTATCGACTCTATCTATGCCTCTCATTATCTTGTCTATCTCAATTAGGTCCCCTCTTTTTCTCCTTTTCTCCAATGAAAAAAGTCCGGGCTCAGTCAGTCTCTCCTCATAAGATAAGCCCTCCAGTTCAGGCAGCATCCTGGTAAACCTCCTCTGAACCCTCTCCAAAGCATCCACATCTTTTTTATAATAGGGCGATCAGAACTGGACGCAGTATTCCAAGTGCGGTCTAACCAAAGTTTTATAGAGCTGCAACAAGATCTCACGACTCTTAAACTCAATCCCCCTGTTAATGAAAGCCAAAACACCATATGCTTTCTTAACAACCCTGTCCGCTTGGGTGGCCATTTTAAGGGATCTATGTACCTGCACACCAAGATCCCTCTGTTCTTCCACACTGCCAAGAATCCTATCCTTAATCCTGTACTCAGTTTCAAATTCGACCTTCCAAAATGCATCACCTTGCATTTATCCAGGTTGAACTCCATCTGCCACCTCTCAGCCCATCTCTGCATCCTGTCAATGTCCCGCTGCAAACTACAACAGCCCTCTATAATGTCAACGACACCTCCAACCTTTGTGTAATCTGCAAACTTGCTGACCCATCCTTCAATCCCCTCATCCAAGTCATTAATAAAAATTACAAACAATAGAGGCCCAAGGACAGAGCCCTGTGGAACACCATTCACCACAGACTTCCAGGCAGAATATTTTCCTTCTACTACCACTCACTGTCTTCTGTTAGCCAGCCAATTCTGAATCCAGACAGCTATGTTCCCCTGAATCCCATTCCTCCTGACCTTCTGAATAAGCCTACCATGGAGAACCTTATCAAATGTCTTGCTGAAGTCCATATACACCACATCCACAGCTCGACCCTCATCAACTTTTCTAGTCACATCCTCAAAGAACTCGATAAGGTTCGTGAGGCATGACCTGCCCCTCACAAAGCCGCGTTGACTGCATTTAATCAAGCCATGCTCTTTCAGATGGTCATAAATCCTATCCCTCAGAATCCTTTCTAACACCTTGCAGACGACAGACATGAGACTTACTGGTCTGTAATTTCCTTTCTTGAAGAGAGGAATTACATTTGCCTCTCTCCAGTCCTCAGGTACGACTCCAGTGGCTAGCGAGGATGAAAAGATCTTCACAAGTGGCGAAGCAATTACATTTCTCATTTCCCAAAGCAGCCGAGAACAAATCTGGTCCGGGCCTGGCGACTTGTCAATCTTAATGTTTGACAAAATTTTCAACACATCAGCTTCCTCTATCTGTATCCATTTCAGCAGTCACAGCTGCTCTTTAAAGGTTTCATTCACTACAAAGTTCGTTTCTTTCATAAACACAGAAGCAAAAAACTCATTTAGGGCTTCCCCTACCTCCTCATACTCCACACACAAATTCCCTATGCTATCCTTGATCGGCCCTACTCTTTCTTTCACCATTCTTATTCCTCACATAAGTGTAAAATGCCTTTGTGTTCTCCCTAATCCGTTCTGCTAAGCCTTTCTCGTGCCCCCTCCTGGCTCTCCTCAGACCATTTTTAAGCTCCTTTCTCTCCTGCCTGTAATCCTGTAGAGCTGAGCTTGACCCTAGCTTCCTCCACCTTATGTAAGCTACCTTTTTCCTTTTGACGAAAAGCTCCACCGCTCTCGTCAACCAAGGTTCCTTTATCTTACACTTCTTGATTGCCTCATAGGGACATATTTATTCATCACTTGCAACAACTGTTCCTTAAACAGTCTCCACATGTCTATAGTGCCTTTACTATGGAGCAATTGCTCCCAATCCATGCTTCCTAACTGATGTCTAATCGCATCAGTTTCCTCTTCCCCAATTAAATATCCTCCCATTTTGCCTAATCCTCTCCTTCTCCATAGCTATGTAGAATGTGAGACAGTTGTGGTCACTATCACCAAAATGCTCTCCCACCACAAGATCTGATACCTGCCCTGGCTCATTTCTGAGCACTAAGTCTAGAATGGCCCTTCCCCTCGTCGTCCTGTCAACGTACTGAGTTAGGAAACCCTCCTGAACACACCTTACAAAAACAGCTCCATTCAAATCTTCTGCTTGAAGGAGGTTCCAATCAATATTGGGAAAGTTAAAGTCACCCATTACAACAACCCTGTTACTTCCATACTTTTCCAAAATCTGCGGACCTATGCTTTCTTCCATCTCCCTGCTGCTATTGGGGGGCCTGTAGTAAACCTCTAAAAAGGTGACTGCTCCCTTGCTGTTCCTAATTTCCACCCATACTGACTCGGTAGGCAGATCCTCCTTGACAATGGAAGCTTCTGTAGCTGTGATACCCTTTCTGATTACTAGTGCTACACCCCCTCCTCTTTTTCCCCCCTCCCTTTTCTTTTTAAATGCTCTAAACCCAGGAACATCCAGCAGCCATTCCTGCCCCTGAGAAACCCATGTCTCTGTTATGGCCACAACATCATAGCACCAGGTACTGATCCATGCTCTAAGTTCGTCAGTTTTATTCCTGATACTCCTTGCATTAAAGCAAACACACTTTAACTTGCCAGGAAAGTCCTTCCCACTAGCTGGTCTACCTCTTGCTATTGCCTCATCTGCATCAACTCTCACCTCCAGTATACAGCTCAGGTTCCCATCCCCCTGCCATACTAGTTTAAACCCTCTCAAACTACTCGAGCAAACCTTCCACCCAGGACATTGGTCCCCTTCCAGTTCAGATGCAACCCATGCTTCTTGTACTGGTCCCACTTCCCGAGAAGGCATCCCAATTATCTACATATCTGAAGCCCTCCCTCCTACACCAGCTGCGCAGCCACATATTAAGCTGTGCCCACTCCCTGTTCCTCGCCTCGCTATCTTGTGGCACCGGTAGTAAACTAGAGAACACTACTCTGTTCGTCCTGCTTTGCAGCTTCCATCCTAACTCCCTGAAATCACTTTTTATATCTTCGATCCTTTTCCTGGCTACATCATTAGTGCCAATATGTAACAAGATTTCTGGCTGTTCGTCCTCCCCTTTTAGAACCTTATACACCCGATCGGAGACGTCCCGGACCTTGGCACCAGGGATGCAACGCACCTTCCGGGAATCCCGATCCTGACCACAAAATCTCCTGTCGATTCCCTTAACTATCGAGTCCCCTATCACGAGTACTTTTCTATTCTGCCCCCTTCCCTTCTTTGCCACAGTGTCAGGCTCAGTGCCAGAGAACTGACTGCTCTGGCTTTCCTCTGGTAGGTCATTCCCCCCCCCTCGCCCCAGCAGTATCCAAAATGGTATACTTATTGCTGAGGGGAATGTCCACAGGGGATCTCTGCATTGTCCGACTGCCCCCTTTCCTCCCCCTAACTGTAACCCATTTATCCTTGCCCTGAGCCTTAGGAGTGACCAACTCCCAGTAACTCCTCTCAATTCCCCCCTCAGCCTCCCAAATGATCCGTAGTTTATCCAGCTCCAGCTCCAATTCTCAAACATGGTTTTCAAGGAGCTGGAGTTGGGTGCACTTCTCACAGATGTAGCCAGCGGAGACGTGTGCCATGTCTCCCAACTGCCACATTCTGCAGGAGGAGCAAGCAACTGCCCTTGCATCCATACCCAACTAATTTGAACACGCCCTCAGTACTAAAGTGGAAAGCTTACTTCAAGTTGCTATAAAATCAATAACAATCTTATATTCAATAGAGGAAGTTTAGAATGAACCTTACCTTATTAACTAGGTTAGAGGAGGAGGACGGGTGGGAGACTCTACAGTTGTTGAGTCTCGGGTTTAGCCGCCTTGTTGATATATATGGCCACTGCTTTCCTTCCCAGCTGCTCCTCTGGTCCTCGTCACTTCCCCCGCTGCTTCTGTGAAAGGGAAAACACTACTGTCCACTACCGATAAGTAATTTTTTAAAAAACTGCCTTACCTTAGCTGCAGTCTTCCGGGTTCGTCTTACCTCCACTGCTGCTCACACTCAAAATGGCCGTTGACGTCGAAGGGCGAGTATTTATACTCACTACCTTCCTTCCCGGCTGCTCCTCTGGTCCTCGTCACTTCCACCGCTGCTCCCACTCCTTCTGTGAAAGGGAAAACACCGCTGTCCACTACCGGTAAGTAATATTTTTTAAAAAACTGCCTTACCTTAGCTGCAGTCTTCCGGGTTCATCTTACCTCTGCTGCTGCTCGCACTCAAAATGGCCGTTGGCATCGAAAGGCAAGTATTTATACTCACTGCTTTCCTTCCCGGCTGCCCTTCTGGTCTTCTGGATTGTGCGAAGTGTGAGTAAAGCATTGCTTCACCTGGAAGGAATGTCTGGGCCGTTAGATACTGAGGAGCGAGGTGGTAAATGAGCAAGTGTTACAGCTTCGACGATTGCTGGGAAAGGTGCCAGGGGTGGGGATAGGGAGTGAAGAAGAGTGATCCAGGGTGTTCTGGAGGGAGTGTTCCCTGCGGAAGATGGACAATGGAGGGGAGGGGAACATCTGTCTGATGGTGGCATCTCGCTGGTAGTGGCAGAAGTGGCAGGTAATGATTTTTTGGATGTGGCTGCCGGTGGGATGGCACGTAAAGACAAGGACCACCCTATTGCTATTGCAAGAGGGAATAGAGGGTGTGAAAGCCAAAGTGCAGGAGATGGGTCAGATCCATTTTGAGGACCCTGTCAACAATGGTGCTGGGGAAGCCTCAGGAGGAGAAAGGTAGGCATTGCAGAGGCTTCCTTGTCAATTTTCTGTTTTTGTTAGAAATAAAAGTTGCTTGTCCCACCTCCTCTATAAAATCTTCCAAACATGGAATAGTACATGAGTCACAGTTTGGAACTATATTGGTTTTGCGATAGTCCACATACAATCATGGGTGATCTCCATTCACTGCAATTCGCTTTGAGTATATTATCTTTAAGCTTGCTTTCAATTTCTTTTTGAACCTGTGCCAACTTTAGATGGTTAAGTCTATAAGACTGTTGCTTAATTGCATTTCCTCTCTGTTCTTCATGCACAATTAGATTAATACTTCCCAGCTTATTGACACATCTGTCTTCTCAGTGGTTTTTCTAAACCACCAGCACTGAAGTTCATGTCACCTACTTTATTACAGTGAAAATACTTGAGCTGTTTTAGTTCTAATTTCCCCTCATGGGTTTCCATTTTACCCTGTGGCAAACCATCTTTACTATCTTCAATGAGATCTCCTTTTCCTTACCACTTGAGGATTTCTGTTGTCCCCAGTTTCTGTCGCTCACAGATTGAAAGTGATGATGGAAGCCAAATTTTGATTTATAACGTACTCATAATCATCTGCCATTTCTGCTGCTACTTTTGCAGTCTTAATAGTCTGCTGTTCTACGTGAGTTCTCACTACCTCAGAAAATTAGTTTGTGAATTCCTCCCAAAACAATTGAATGCTGAATTTCACAGTTTTCACTGCAGGCTTAGGTGAACAAATGTAAGAATGTAGCAACAAGACTGGGCTGTTTAGCCTTCAAGCCTCTTCTTCATTAAGTGATATCATTGCTAACGTGTGATTAACTTAAGTACCCATGGTTACTCCACGTTGGTTAGTAACTATGTGTAACCAAAATCTATCACTCTCGGTTTGAAATTTGATCCAATGTTAATTCGTAGAAAATAACTTCAAATTTTACCATACTTTGTATATAATATTTCTTAGTTAAATCATTAAAGTTTTACAAATGTGATTATGTCCCAAGTCCAAGACTCCTCAGTTAGTAAAAACCACTTCCTTTGTTTGTTTAGTTCATGGACATATACTCCTAATGTACACATTTCTTTTTCCTCCAAAGTATTTCACTTTGCAGTCTATTTTGGCAAAAAATTGTCATGACTCCTTTGTTAGAATTCTATGATTTTATATTATGGGTCTCAAACTGTATTAAATTCAGTATTAAAACAAATCAGCCAGGTTTCCTTAGGCAACAATGAATAAATGGTTTATTAACAGAAACAAACTTAATCAAGAAAAATGAATGATATAAATATATTTTGTCAAAGTTTCTAACACACTCATATTCACAAGAATATCAATGTAAATGAGGACAAGATAATTGTATGAGCAGAGTGTGCTGATTAGCAAGTGATCTCCAAGCACTTATGCATACTAGCATTTACATATATTAATACAGGTCCTGTCATTGCTGATAGAAAAGTATCTGTTACCAATCAAATAATCATGGGATAACCAATCTTTTCCAAACTTTCTGAGGTTCATGAAAAATTTCTCAGCCTAGAACGTATTACCTCTCTAATCCAGAAGGGAAGGAAGCAGAAAATAGAAAATGGTAAGACATTTAGTTTAACATCTGTCATGGGAAAGGTGTTAGAATCGATCATTAAAGATGGCATATTTGAACAACGCAAGGTAATAAAGGAGATTCAGCATGGCTTTTTAGAAGGGCTTTTTAATTATTTTCAACTTCTTTGCAGTTACTTGTTGCAAACTAACTGGTAGTAAAGGCTTATATGTGGATGTGATACATAAATTATCTGGGAGCCTGTAGTTGTACTGCACTTGGCTTTCAAGAAGGCATCTGCTAAAGTGCCACATCAAAGATAATAGCCAAAAATGAAAGCTCACGGTGTAGAAGTTGACATATCAGCATGGATAGAAGATCAGCTGGCTCATAAAAACAGAGCATGATTAAATGGCACAGCAAATTGCCGCAGCTGCTGGAATCTGAACTGAAAACGAAAAATGCTGGCAATCACAGTTGGTCCATCAACATCCATGGAGGGAAAGCAAGCTAATCAAGCAGATTTTATCCATGTAACCATGCGTTTACCATGACTAATCCACTACCCTGCATATACCTAGGGGCAATTTAGATGGCCAATCTACCTAAATGCACACGTTTGAACTGTGGGAGGAAACTGGAACACCTGAGGGAAACCCTCTCAGATATAAGTAGAATGTGCAAACTCCACACAAATAGTTGGCCAAGGCTGGAATCAAACCCGGATCTCTGGCACTGTGACATAGCAGTGCTATGAAAAAGTATAAGCTTTCCGTAAAAGTTAACATGTTTAATTGGAGAAAGTCAACATTTAATGGTAAGAGGAGAAAGTGAGGACTGCAGATGCTGGAGTTCAGAGCTGAAAATGTGTTGCTGGAAAAGCGCAGCAGGTCAGGCAGCATCCAAAGAGCAGGATACGTTCCTGAAGAAGGGCTCATGCCCGAAATGTCGATTCTCCTGCTCTTTGGATGCTGCCTGACCTGCTGCACTTTTCCAGCAACACATTTTCAGATTTAATGGTAAAAGACAAGAACTTTCAAAAGTTGATTGGGAATAGACTGTTTGCAGGTATTGGGATGTCTCACAAGTGGGAGGCTTTCAAAACTGTGGTAACAAGATGTCAGAGTTATGTTCTCATTGGAGTGAATGCTAAGGCTGGTAGGATTAGAGCACAATGGATGAATAAAGTTATTGAGGTTCTCATCAAGAATAAAGAAAGTCATATTAGATATAGACAACTGGGTTCAAAAGTATCTCTTGAATGGTATAAAGAGTGTAGGGGCATTCTTAAGAGGGAGGTCAGGAAGGCAAAGCTATGAGATAGTCTTGGCCGAAAAAGTTAAGTATAATCCAAAGAAATTCTGCAAGAACATAAAGAGCAAGAAAACAACTAGAGAGGGAGAGAGAGAGAGAGAGAGTATGGCCCCTTATAGATTATATTTTCTGTTGAACCTCACACCTTCAATGCGTTATCTGGGCCGACATTGCTAAATGCACATGTTTGAACTGTGGGAGGAAACTGGAGCAATTCTCAAGTGAATTGCTAAAGTTCACTTGAGAATGTAACTTCAAAAAAGTTTTGCAACTTAGCTATGAAAGAACTGAAACCAACATGTTCATTCAAAAGATGAGAGACGAGGGGTGGCACGGTGGCTCAGTGTTTAGCACTGCTGCCTCACAGCACCAGGGTCCCGAAGGTTCGATTTCAGCCTCAGGCGACTGTCTGCGTGGAGTTGCACATTTTCCCTGTGTCTGGGTGGGTTTCCTCCAATTTGCTCCGGTTTCCTCCCACAGTCCAAAGATGTGTAGGTCAGGTGAATTGGCCATGCTAAATTGCCCATAGCGGTGCATTAGTCAGAGGGAAATGGGACCGGGTGGGTTACTCTTTGGACGGTCGGTGTGGACTGGTAGGGCCGAAGGGCCTGTTTCCACACTGTAGGAAATCTAATCTTAACAAACAATCCATGTCTATTTCAATGTAAACTCTTGCTATAAATTCTGTGTCTTACAATCTTATACGCTACAACCACCTGATAAAGGAGCAGCACTCCGAAAGCTAGTGCTTCCAACTAAATGTGTTGGACTATAACCTGGTAGTTTTTGACTTTTAATTTTGTACACTTTAACAGTGGCTGTCTCCTAAGATTGATAACAGTATAATAACATTTGGTTGCAACTGGATGTGGATGCTAAAAAAATTCATAAGAATATGAAATATCTAAAATACTGAAGTGCTATAACAAAAGCATGGCAGGATCATCAACTTACATTTGTCAGAGCAATAAAAGTGTCTCTTATTTCTAGCAAAACATACAATTATTTGACCAAGTTGTGAGGAAAATGATAGTTAAAGCTAAGCAATTTTGAAACCACAAGGACTGGCTCAGAATTCTATGAAGCATCAGAACCATCAGGTGCTAAGTTATAATTGGTATCAGAATATTACAGCAAAATATTTCAGCAAAATTTAAATTTAATTTCAAATCGTTCTCCCTTGTTTCAAAAATAGTTGGGTTGTGTAGTGAGTGTAACAAGGTCAGTAAGGTGAATTTCATAGAATGTGAGTTCCCTGATGGGGGCTCTTAACCTGGTCAAATCAGGGAGCCCTGACTGACAGATATAAACAGCAGTATCTGAGGTTCTGTTCACCCTGAGAGTTGGCTCTGAAAAAGCTGGACCACTGTTAAGTATAATGCAGATGCAAAGAAAGGATGACTTAGTGATGGGATAATGGCTTCTGTCAAATTATTTATGTGACAATGAGAGAAAAAATGCTTTTGATGAAAATCATTTGCAACGATGATTTTCATCAAGACATCAGGGCGGCACGGTGGCACAGTGGTTAGCACTGCTGTCTCACAGCGCCACAGACCCGGGTTCAATTCCCAACTCGGGCAACTGACTGTGTGGAGTTTGCATGTTCTCCCCGTGTCTGCGTGGGTTTCCTCCGGGTGCTCCGGTTTCCTCCCACAGTCACAAAGATGTGCAGGTCAGGTGAATTGGCCATGCTAAATTGCCCGTAGTGTTAGGTAAGGGGTAAATGTATGGGAATGGGTGGGTTGCGTTTCGGCGGGTCGGTGTGGACTTGTTGGGCCGAAGGGCCTGTTTCCACACTGTAAGTAATCTAATCATTTTTATGATGGGGAGCATTGGGGAATATGCTCAGATTCTTCTTCTGTGTACGTTTTGACACAATTGTTTCAATTTTTCATCTTTCTGTTGTAACTCAAATAATTTCTCTGAACTGAAAATATCCATTTTGTCCTCTATCTATTCTTTATTCTTTGATTTCTGATCTTGTTTCAACTGATTGCTTTGTGATCTTGTTATCGCATGATCAGGAAAAATCCCAGGATATACTTCCTGTAATACAGCAGTTGCCTAATTTTCTATTGTCTTTTCAACCACAATAGGCAGCACTCCTACTTGTGATCCAGCTATATCGTTATCCAAGGACAAGTGTATTCCTGAAGCCAAGAGGTCCTCTGGTACTCTTTCCACCACTTTTCTACTTTTCATCAGATTCTCTAACTGCACTTTATGTAATGGAGCACTTCTCATCTCACCATGAATTCCATATACTAGCACTTTTTCTGGCAAGAGTCCTTCTCAATTACCTATCTCCTCATTTCTCAACATCAAAGATCGAAATGTTATATCTCTTAGAACTGGAACTTATTTACTTGCTCCTCCTGACATCTGTAAGTAAACCATGCCTTCGCCAGTAAATGTTTGAAGAAGATCTGGCACTTCCTTCGCAATCTCTGACAAGGTTGTACATTCTGGTGCAGACTTTTAAGCCTCCACTGTGCTTTCCTTTACCACTTTAACAAAATTCATTGGCTTACCCTGTTTTCCGACAATCATCTTCCCAGTGCTTTTTCAAAGTTACCAATACTGTTACTTCATGTGGTGGAAGAGAGCAAAGCTTTGGCAAAGGGTCAGTTAGATTCGAAACATCAGCTCTTTTCTCTCCTTACAGATGCTGCCAGACCTGCTGAGATTTTCCAGCATTTTCTCTTTTGGTTTCTGTTACTTCATGTGGCCTATTTTATTGCAGTGAAAACACATGAGCTTTTTCATTTTTACCCTGTAATAAAATATCTTTGTTATCTTCAAAGTGATCTATCTTTCCCTTACCACCTAAATACTTTCCTTTTCCCCAATTGCTATATCCTTCACACTTTGATCCTTTCAAACTCAATGTATGTTTGACCAGGGTCTTTCCTTAGATTCCAGAAACATTGTCTGTAGGCTTCTAGCACTATGTCACATACACTTAAGTTAAAAATCACACAACAACAGGTTATAGTCCAACAGGTTTATTTGGGAGCACTAACTTTCAGATCGCTGCTCCTTCATCAGGTTTGAAGGAGCCGATATTGGATTGGGATGGACAAAGTTAAAAATCACACAACACCAGGTTATAGTCTAATAGGCTGATTTGGAAGCACTAGCTTTCAAAGCACTGCTTCTTCATCAGATGATTGTGAAGCAGGACCATGAAACATAGAATTTATATCAAAATATCACAGTGATATAATGATACTGAGCAAACCTAGATTATTAATTCATTCATCTTTTAGAATGGATTTGCTGGTTTTGGTTCTTTAATATGTAAATCCCAGAAAATCTTTTAAGTCACATTCTCAAGATAATTGAAGGTTTTATAACAAAAGATGACATCTCTGCTCAGACAATGCCTTAAAGGTGTGAGTCAGACCAATCTTGAATTAGATTGGTTCTATTTCCAAAGTGGAATTTACAAATATTATATGGATTCACTGCCTGCATTGACTGCTTGACTGTGTGTGTGTGTGTGTGTGTGTGAGAGAGAGAGAGAGAGAGAGAGAGAGAGAGAGAGAGTAAGAGAGAGAGAGAGTAGTGGGACCACCTGTAGTGTGACAATGAGGCCATCCCCATGGGTACTGAACTTGGCTATCAGCCTCTGCTCAGCCACTTTGTGTTGTTGCCTGTCTGGAAGTCTGCCTTGGAGGATGGTCACCTGAAGGACTGAGGCCAAATGTCCCTGACTGCTGAAGTATTCCCCCACTGGGAGGGAACACCCCTACCTGGTGATTATTGTGCGATGTCCGTTCATCCTTTGTTATAGCATCTGCTTGGTCTCGGGGCCAGTTTTGCATAAGAATTCATGTGGATGAACAGAAAGTTCAAGAAATGAGAAGAGCAGCAGAAATGGAAGATGAATATGAATTGGTGCATAAGGTATAGTTTAGCTTCCGGCAAGAATTTTATCCTGTGAGGGATAGAAATTGGGAGAAGGGGAGAACCTACAAAACAAAACAAAAAGTAGAGCACACTGAGAATAGTTTACCATAGGATAAAAAAGAAGCCCATGAGAGTGAAAGGCAAGTGAAAGGCCTCAGGTCTCTTCACTGTAATGGAGTGGAACACAGAAAATTACAGTGCTGGTGGTTTCAGAAGGGCACTGGGAAAAGGTATTTTCACTGCCAGAACGTGGGACATGTAAAGTCACAGTGCTTATCATTAAGGAAAGGCATTGTGGGAAAAATACAGTAAAAGAAGCTAAGCCAGTGGCATTAATGAAGTAGTGAGGGAAACCCCAGGAAAAGTCGAGGAGTTGCAGGAGAGTCCACAGCCTAGGCAGGGGCTGGGTATGGAGTTAGTGCCTGATCTCTGTGGGTAACGTTCGCTCAGAAAGAATTGGCAGAAAAGGGAAAGAAGTTAAAATGGGAGCTAATCAGTCTCTAATAGTAAGAGATTAACGTATTTGCACTCTTTCAGACCTGTTACCCGAGAGATTGGTAATTTGTGCGATAGATAGGCCTTACGGTGGCTCAGTGGTTAACACTGCTGCCTCACAGCACCAGGGTATCCAGGTTCAATTCCAGCCTTGGGCAACCGCCTGAGTGGAGCTTGCACATTCTCCCTGTGTCTGCGTGGGTTTCCTCTGGATGCTCCAGTTTCCTCCCACAGTCCAAAGATGTGCAGGTCAGGTGAATTGGCCATGCTAAGTTGCCCATTTAGGTTTTTGTTAGGTGACATCAGTCAGTGGGAATTGGGTCTGGGTGGGTTACTCTTCGGAGGGTCAGTGTGGACTGGTTGGGCTGAAGAGCTTGTTTTCACACTGTAGAGAATTTAATCTTAATCTAATTTAATCTAGATTTAGTGTTCCCCTAGCTAAAATCAGGTTGGAGTGACAAATCAAGACTGGGGGAGTAACAGTGTGAATGATTGGCAGTGTCAGTTCCAGGAATACATTTTGTCCTTGGGAATGATTTAGCAGGATCCAAGGTAGGACTGACACTCTTTGCTGTGGAGAAGTCAAAGGAAGACCAGGGAACTAAGGACTTAAAAGGAAAATATCCTGCAATTTTTCCAGACTGTTTAGTAAAAAGATCCAACTATCATAAGTCACAGCACAAAGCAACAACGAAGGAGAAAGACGAAGGAGTTGAGATTCAGTTAGCAGACACCCTGTTTGACATAATGATGCAGGAAAAACCTGAACAAGCAGAGGGTCAGGCAGAAGTGTTTAGTCCTGAAAGGCTAATGGACTTACAACAGAAAGATGAGACAGTAAAAGAGATGCATACTCAGAAAAGGAGTTAGAATGTATGAAAGATAGAATCTTATTAGAAAATGGAGACCACAGCAGGTTAGTGCAGAAGTGCACCAGATTATGTTGCCAGTAGCATACAGACAGGAAGTATTATGGGTAGCACATGAATTACCAGTAGGAGGTCACCTAGGTGTGAGAAAACTCAGGCTAAGGTACAAAAGCATTTGTATTGGCCTGGAATGTGCAAGGATTTGGTTAAATTTTGCCGTACATGTCATACATGCCAAATGGTAGGAAAGCCACAGGCATTAATAAAAACCAGCATCGTTGTTGCCAATTCCCAGACTTGAAAAACCTTTCACATGGGTTATGATTGATTGTGTAGGTTCCCTCCTGAAAATTAGAAGTGGGTACCAGTACTTGCTAACCATAATGGACATGTCTACCAGATTTCCAGAGGCAATTCCATTATGGAACATTAAGGCAAAAAGGGTGGAAGAGAAGTTAGTAGCTTTTTTCACATGGTATGGGCTACTCAGAGAGATTCAGTCAGACTAAGGGTCTATTTTTCCTGCTAGGCTGCTTAAGGAAGTCATGGATAGATTAAGCATACAGCACTTTAAATCAAGTGCACTGAATCCCAGTGACCTCTGAAAAGATGGCATCAGACCCTGAAGACCATGTAAAGGGTGTACTATCAGGATTGGGAATGATTGGGATAAAGGTATCCCATTCGTGTTATTTGCCATGAGAGGTGCCACAAACGTCTCTACTCAGTTCAATCCCTTTGAGTTAATATTCGAACATGAAGTAAGAGAACCTTTGAAATTAATTAAAGAGAAATTGGCAGGACCGAAATCAGCGATCTCACACATGGATTATGTATCAGAGGTGAGGGAGAGGTTAAATCGGGTAGATGAGTTAGCTAAACAGCACTTGAACAGCACACAGCATAGAATCTAGAAGGT
Organism: Hemiscyllium ocellatum; assembly: GCF_020745735.1. Lineage (NCBI taxonomy): Eukaryota > Metazoa > Chordata > Chondrichthyes > Orectolobiformes > Hemiscylliidae > Hemiscyllium > Hemiscyllium ocellatum. The sequence goes on along the minus strand of NC_083406.1, from coordinate 51,009,542 downwards.
GGTAGGTAAAATCTCTGAAATTCAGATGTTTTCCCGTGGGGATGACATATTAGTATTTTACCAGTGGTAGGAGATCTGTCAAAGCCAGGTTTTGTGGTCTCTATCAAATCGAGAAAAAGTTGAGTCAGGTAAGCTATCTGGTAAAGATGCCAGATAGGAAAAACTGTACTGGGTCTGTCATGTGACTATGTTGAAACTAGAGAGGTGGAACTGGAGAAACAAGTGTTAGTTACTGCCACATAGAATGACAAATCAAATTCAGATGTCATGGAGTTTGATGTACCTCAAAATACTGTTAAACAATGAGGAAGTCCTTGAGAGTGGGTTAGTTTAGTGAATTATCTGTCTCAGGAGCAAAAATGCAGTTGAAAGGTTTGTTACTATAGTATGAGGACATATGCAGGAATAATATGAAGAGGAATAATACAATTATGCATGAGGTAGACATAGGGATTGCTGTTCTGAGAAAACAACATCCCTACAGGCTTTATCCTTTCAAAGCTATACAGGTCCAGAAGGAAGTGGATGCGATGCTCAATGAAGATTTCATCAAACTGAGTAAGAGTGAGTGGAGTTCACCAATTGTGTTAGTTCCAAAACCTGACGAGATTAAACGATTTTGTGTGGACTATCAGAAGTTCAATGCTGTAACAAAATCATATCCATGCACAATATCAAAATTGGAGGACTGTATAAAGAAAGTTGGACAAACCAGTTACATCACAAAGTTGGACTTAATGCGTGGTTATTAGCAGGTATCTTTATCAGAGAAAGTGAATGAAATTTCTATATTTGTAATACTAAATGGCTATATCAAATCAAGGTGATGCCCTTTGGAATGAAGAACATATCCGCCACTTTCCAAAGACTCATGAACAGAGTTGTGGCTTGGTTAACAAACTGTGCAGTCTATTGGAATGATGTAGTAATCTTTAGTGAGTTACGGAAAGATCACATGGTGCAGTTGGTAGAGTTCTTTGTACAACTAAGAGAAGCAAAACTGGTAATACACTGAAAGAAAACAGAATTCACAAAGGCAGAGGTGCTGTTCTTGGGACATAACATCGGTCATGGAAGATTGACCCCAGAAATGCAAAGATGAAGGTCATTGAGGAATTTCCATGACCAACCTTGAAGAAAGTCGTACTTCGATTTTTGGGATAAACGGATTCTACAGGACGTTTGTTCACAACCTCAGCAGCAGTGTGACACCACTAACAAATTTACTGAAGAAGAGCACAAAATTTTGGTGAACAGAACAATGCCAGGAGGCATTTGACAATTCAAGCGCAGTGCTGACCACCTCACCATTTTTAGCTACACCAAGCTTTTTTAAACTCTTCAAAGTTGCTATCAATGCGAGCAATATATGAGTTGGAGCTGTACTGCTACAGAAGGGTGATGATGGAATTAAACGGTTACTTTTCAAAGAAACTCAACACCCACTAGAGAAAATATTCTGCCATTGAGTTTGGTACTGGCCTTACAACATTTTTATGTTTATGCGATAAACAATGTGTCATAGACAGTTTGGTACATGGATCATAATCCTCTTATATTCTTGGAATTATTTAAAGACAACAATTGAGACTATTTCATTGGAGTCTTATGTTACAGACTTTTAATTTACAAATCATACATGGTGAGGGTCATAAGAATGGGACAGCAGATGCATTATTGCAGATTTAACAGATAAAGTATAGATAAGTTTGAAGAAATAACAATGTGTGGACTTAGATTAATATCCAATGTATTTCCTTGTAATGTGGGTTAAAAATTAGAAAGAAATTGATGTAATCTTTTCATTATGATGGTTCATTCTTTTCTTAAGGGGGGAGGTGTTATGAAGTTGAAGGCATGAACTGTATCTTTAAGAGAGAGGGTAAGGTGTTTTGCGCTGAGAGCTTGCAGGCACATGTCATGTGACTGTCTAGCAGTCTCAGAGTGGACTGGAAACTTGAAAATATGTAACGTTTGGCTGTGAAACAAAAATTTGAGTTTTGGTTGCTGTTTTCATAATGTTTTGAATTCAACCAATCAGTTTAATTTATGTCAAGAGTGTGGTGCTGGAAAAGCACAGCTTATGTCCAAAATGTAGATTCTCCTGCTCCTCGAATGTTGTCTGACCTGCTGTGCTTTTCCAGCACCACACTCTTGACTCTGATCTCCAGCATCTGCAGTCCTCACTTTCTCCAATTTAATTTATGCCGCAGGATACTAAAACCCAATCAAATTGGAATTTATTATTTTTGCCAATGAAATTATCTGATGTTAGGGATATAAAGAAGTAGATATTTTGAAAGTTAGCCATTGAGAGTACTGCCATCTGGAGAGAGACTGTCATTCAAAACACTCTGTATCAAAGGTGCCTTTATCATGTGAAGCATCTTTGCAGTAAAAGATTGAAGATGACCCAGGGAGATCTACAATCAAAAGCATACACCAGAGACAACAGCCGCTGTCAGGTTTTGAAATTAGGTTGATGTAATTTTAATATGGGTAGTTATTGGAACAGTATATTGTTACAGAGGTGGAGACAGATAACAAGCAGTTAAGAGAAAGGGGGCTTAGAGTTATAAATAGTTGTTGTTTAATGTTCACTTTTAGAGTTAATGAATAGATTAATATTTTTTCGTTAAATAGTGGAATTTGGGAGTTCTCTGCCACACATACTTTAACAAATTATGAGGAGAGGTGAGCTTTTCTGGGTGTTTGTTTTAATTAACAGAAGAGTTCACCACCATGTTGTAACACTTTACAACCTCTCTTCCAAAGAACCCAGGACAAATAAGCCCTTTAAAGTGACAACATCATCACAAAGTAGACACCCTTGCTAGACTGACTGTGCTTGGCGAAAACAATATTAGTAAAGGCAATTGCATAGCCTCACACAGGACATATCCTGAACAGAGGGATTGTAGATCAGCCCACAGCAAAACCACAAAACAAAACCAAGCCTCGGCCAAACAGTAAACATTTTCTTCAGGATCTTCTTCAGGCAAGCCATTGTAGTTGCTGTCTGTATGTGGAATAAGACCAATATCCAAGAGAGTACACAGCCTGGATAGCCCACCTACATCTGCCTTGAAACAATTACATTGCTTAGCAACATCCAAATCAGAATCAAAAATAAACATCTGGTTAAATGGTTATACATGGTTCTAACAGAGATTGATACCAGCTTGGTTGTATCAGTCATTGCAGAACCAGTCTTTAACAAATTCACTCTAGACTCCAATCCGTAATTTTGTGCAAAACCTTAGCTAAACTGAGAACTTGTATCAGGAACATTTACAGGTTAAGTGTACAAGTTTGGTTCTGGTCATGAATGAGAGGCAGCTGGTTCAGTCATCACTGATTGTAGTGAAAGGCTCAGGCCCAAGCCTGAGGGGGCAATGTTCATTGAGAAATATTCACCCTGATTGGCTCAACATTTTTCGATAAGAAAATGGTTGCATGAGTGAAGTTTGAATTAAATGCCCAAATGCTTTTCAGGAAGATCTGAGGATGATCAAAGGATCCAAAGGGGCACCTTACATGTTGACCAGGAAGGTGTGATTCTGCAAGGCCCACACAGTGCCATTTTCCTTCTGCTTCTACATTTGCACATAAATCAAGAGGCTGGAAAGTGAAGGAATCATCAAATCAAGTGGGCGGCACGGTGGCACAGTGGTTAGCACTGGCCAAGCTAAATTGCCCGTAGTGTTAGGTAAGGGGTAAATGTAGGGGTATGGGTGGGTTGCGCTTCGGCGGGTCGGTGTGGACTTGTTGGGCCGAAGGGCCTGTTTCCACACTGTAAGTCTAATCTAATCTAAAAAAAATACAGTTTGCGGAATGGGCAGACTGGTTGAACAGCTTGTGAAGCCTAACCGATCAGTTCACCTTTGTGAGGATTTTAAACAAATGGTAAAATAATTTTCACAACTGGATGAATACTCAATCACTCGCATAGAGGACATGTACCCAAAGCTGGCAGCGTGGGTGGGGGGGGGCTGTCCTTCACGAAGCTGGACATGAACCATGCATACCTGCAATTGTGATTAGATGAGAATTCCCAGAAGTATGTTCTGAGGTGTTGGTACACTATGATTCCAAGCGAAATCTGGTCCTGACATGCGATGCCTCCCTGTACAGTATTGAGATAGTGTTGGCTGACAGATGGCCCATTGGAAGGGAATGCCCAATAGCATATGCTTCCTGGACTTTGGCCAATACAGTGTGCAAATATATTCAGATAGAGAAAGAAGATTTAGCAGTATTCTTTAGTGTGATAAGATTCCGTTAATATCTTCACAGCTAGAGCTATGGTTGGGTCCGATGACTTACAAAGTTCAGGTAAGTGACATGGTCCTGAACAGACACATGGACCACATGAAAGCTGTAAAGTCGCATATAGGGCAGGAACAAAACATACCCACCCCCGCAGCTCAGACAGAAAGGCTGTCAGAACCCCTGGGTTCAACCGCCCCTCTAACATCAAAGAAACCTTGGAATCTGAGAGTGTCATGGTGGATGTCGAAGCCTTGATCATTTGATAATCCGAAGAGAAGGATGAATTTTTACTGAGACATTCCAAGCACAACACGTAGGCAACACTGTTGTACATGCCACCTATTTCTGAAGCTGAGTTGGAGGAACCGGACCTAGACCAAAAATGCCCCAGGAGAGGCTATGAGAAACAGAACAACCCGACATCCCTGGACTCAGGGTGGGGGGTGGGGTGTGTCATTACTGTAAACAGGTCAGCCAGGTGCACTGCATAGAATGTGAGTTCCCTGATTGGGTCTTTTAACCTAATCAGGGAGCCCTGGTTGACAGACATAAACCAGAGTGTCAGAGGTTCAGTTCACTCTGAGAACTGGCTCTGAGGGAACTGGATCAGTGTCACATACTGTGCACGTATAAATAAAGAGTGACTTAGTGATGGGATACTGGCCCTGTGGAGTTTCTAGTTAGGAATTTAAAGAAAAAAAAGGGTGTATTGTAAGGGCTTCTTTAAAAAGGGACAAGTGAAAATCCTTGAAACTTACCTGTAATATTGATTTTAAAAGCATTGTTGATATTGGTGTGCTATGGAGGGTAAATATTACAAACAGCAGTCATGTGTAGAGTGTCACTCCTGGAAGTAGCTATTTGGATTGTGCACAAGGAGGCTGATAGATCTATTAGATTTTCTGGGGTTGTAATGGGGAGTCAGACTGGCAGACCTGAAAGGATTTTGGAGGCAGCTACAGGTGTGATAAGTGATTCAGAACATTATCCCCTTTCAAAGGACAACAAAACAAAAGAAATGTTTCCACAACCCCTCACTCTCTACACATTCCCTTTGTACTATCCATATTAACCAATGCCACCTTATCTCCCACAGCTCCTGTTATCCTCCATGATACCTAATGCCCCCAACCATTCTCTATAGCACCTTCTAGTTTTCATTCCAATCTCCATGGCCCCTCATGAGTTTCACTTCATTGATTCTGAGTATGATGTGATTTTCTTTTGAGGAGATGATGTGCTAGTTGCACTTGTATTCATTGGAATTTAGAAGAATGAAAGGGACCTTAGGATATAGAATAGAGGAGACCTTACTGAAACATATAAGAATGTTAGGAGATTTGACAGGGTACATGGGGAGATGGGAACTTTAAAGTTGTTGCAGGACCATACTGCTATGCAGCAGCATGGAGGAGGCATCATCAAACATATCAAGGGAGTATTATTTCTCATTAGGATATGCAAGAGACATGAAACATGTTTCACAACATCTGAAAGAAATCTAAAATCAGTATTTAGAGTCAGAGTCATAGAGATGTACAACATGGAAACAGACACTTTGGTCCAACCCGTCCATGCCGACTAGATATCCCAACACAATCTAGTCTCACCCGCCAACACCCGGCCCAAATGCCTCTAAACCCTTCCTATTCAAATGCCTTTTAAATGTTGCAATTGTACCAGCCTCCACCACTTCCTCTGGCAGCTCATTCCATACACATACCACCCTCTGGGTGAAATAGTTGCCCCTTAGGTCTCTTTTAAATCTTTCCCCTCTCACCCTAAACCTATGCCCTCTAGTTCTGGACTCCCCAACCCTAGGGAAAAGACTTTGTCTATTTATTCTATCAATGCCTCTCATGATTTTGTAAACCTCTATAAGATCACCCCTCAACCTCCCTATAGTTCAAATCCTCCAACCCTGGCAACATCCTTGAAAATCTTTTCTGAATCCTTTCAAGTTTTGCAACGTCGTTCCAATAGGAAGGAGACCAGAATTGCACACAATATTCCAACAGTGGCCTAACCAATATTTAACAGATGGGTGAATAGCTCATAATACAGGTACTTACACTATATAAGTACATTATGTGAGGGGCACAATTTTACTTACATACTTATTTATTGCCTTATTAATTTTTATCCATAGGCAACACCACAGGAGAATTATTTATTGAACTTCTATAAATATGTTTTAGTAGTTGTTGTTTTATAAGGTAGACTGAGACTTGGCAAAGTTGAAGCACTGATGTCAGAATTGTTATCATTCATTCAAGATGCATCCATTCATCACCTCTGCTGTGATCATTGAAATGTGCCCTCAAAAATACCTCCAAGCATAAATGTTAGACAGAATATTTGCATGAATATAAATATAAAAATAAGTATGCATGATTTCCAGCAGTGGGACCTGAGGTAGAGATAAGAGACAGTTCCTCTATTTTTACATTCTTTTGCCTTCTATTTTAGATTAGATTCCCTACAATGTGGGTTGCGCTTCGGTGGGTCGGTGTGGACTTGTTGGGCTGGAGGGCCTATTTCCACACTGTAAGTAATCTAATCTAATGTGGAAACAGACCCTTCGGCCCAACAAGTCCACACCAACCTTCCAAGGAGTAATCCACCCAAATCCATTTCCCTCTGACAAATGCACCTAACACTATGGGCAATTTAGAATGGCCAATTCAATTGGCCTGCACATCTTTGGACTGTGGGAGGAAACCCATGCAGACATGGGGAGAATGTACAAACTCCACACAGACAATCACCCAAGGCTGGAATCAAACCTGGGTTCCTGCCGCTGTAATGCAGCAGTGCTAATCACTGAGCCACCGTGTCGCTTCTATCCAAATATATTTCCGAAATTGGGGTGGCTGGGAGCATAAGGCTGATCCTGATTGAAGCACTGATGTTAGAATTGTTATCATTCATTCAAGATGCATCCTTTCGTCACCTCTGCTGTGATCATTAAAATGTGCCCTCAAAACTGCCATCTCTAAGCATAAACGTTAGACAGAATATTTGCATTCATTATCTGCCCTCAAGAAAATTCAACCAAGAGTTATATCATGTCATGTGGAGAATTATAGTTTATGAATCTGCTTCCTATCCGTCTGTGATGTGTATCTTTTACTTTACAAGAGCATTGATTTTTGTTTGTAAGAGTTAGCAGCTTACTGGAAAATGGTGCTGTAGTAGTAATGTCTTTGAACTGATGATCTGGAGTTAAAGGATCATACTGTTAGGACAGGGGTTCAAATCTCACCATGGCATCTGTTGAAGTTTAAATTCCCTAATAATTCTGTGATATGAAAGTAGTTGACAATGACAATTGTTGATTGATTGATTGTTTTAAGAACTGATCTGGTTCACCGATATCCTTTAAGGAAGGAAGTCTGCTATCCTGCCAACCACATGTCTTACATGTGATCCAGAACCATAGCAATTTGATTCACTCTTAACAAACACCTGAAATTTTCAAGAGCAATTTGGAATAGACAACAAATTTTGATCCCGCCATCAATAACCAACTTCTGTGAAAGAACAAATTTCAAAGAACTGAGAACTTTCTGTTTAAGTTAGAATGCTGGTTGGACATGTGCATAAATGTCCCTTCAGGTCTACATTCTGACAAGAGTTTGATTGTTCATTATGTTTATCAATTTTACAATTATCAATAATTTTGAAATTGATCTTAATTTTTATTTTGCTTCATGTAACAATACTTTGTAAAAATATTATGCAGCAGTTTTGTTTCTAATAACAGTCCAAGCCTAACTAAAATTTATTTAAAATCTATCACATAACAATTCAGACATCTGTAGTTATGGAAACCTTTCAATTCCACAGAGTCATCTGACACAGGTTTATATGCAGGAATCCATCACACACCCTGACTTCAGCTGTCACCATTGGTGGCTACAGAGCACAATATGAAGATAATTAAAGAGTTGACTTGGCTTCTATGTGAATTGCAATTGCTAATACAAAAAAAAGCTTACATTTCTGTGAAAATAAGCTTACAATGATGTCAAAGAATAAAACAAATTCATGTAATATGATACTGAATTAACTATGGTTAATGATTTTCAAGATATTCTGTATATTACATTTTCCCTCTACAAAGCTAAACTTCTTAAAATTTAGCACAAGAAATATATTTTCTTTCCTTTCTCAGGATCAGAATTCTCTGGTTGGACCAGGTCCAGGTCCAAGCCAAATTTTGAATACCTGTCCAAACCCAAAACCTGGCAACAGCTACATTAACAATTCACAACAAGCAACAATAAAGCATCAGTTGATTGAGAAGAAACAGGTCATGCAGCGACAGTTGCTGGAGCATCAGAAACAGCTGCTTCTTCGTCAACAAATCCTTGCAGATCCGGTACATTATTTTCCTCATCATTGTGCTAAAAATTAAGAAAATAGGTTTGACTTTTTTTAACAGCAAATCACAAGAGTATGATGTCCAAACCACTTAGAATTCTATCTCCCATTCGTTTTCAAACTGTTTCCTTGGACATCCAGTTCAGTATTGAGAAAACAAATGTACAATGTTTCCCTAACCTGTGTTGCACTTAAACCCGTTTTGCCTAAAGGAACTGCCATTAATGACCATGATTTTAATTCAATAGTGAGATCTGGACATTAGTAATGAGATGGGGTGAATTATTGTACTGTTCCAGAATGAGGATCAGGCAATCACTCTTAAATGCAACCTGCTCTGGCTCCTTTCTCATTTTCTCCATTAGACAGAAATTAGCAGAAAATTGAGAGGCTGCAATGCCACTATGGACAAACATGGGTAGTCCCATGAACTGCCCTCAGGCCTCACATCATGGCTGATTTACAGAGATGTTTTTGTATCCTTTTGGTGATGCGCATTACAGGTCTCCAGTCTATTTTAAGAACAGCAGCAACCGTAATGAGTGAGTTTCCAATTGAGCACATTTTCCTCATTGTACAAATGTACATAGATTAAGCCACGTATTACATAAAGTGCAAGGATGCTTGTTTCTAATTTTTTTTTCCTTTGGGTGCATATCTTTACTAAAGGCTCCTTATGAGGCAATAAAACAAAAAAGACAATAAGTCATTGGCTCATTTTACCATCTTAACATTTCAGGTAGCTTGACAAAGTTATTAGTTTTGAAAATCCTGAACTCAATATGTTGCATACTTGTCTGCCTCTGATGTTGGAAATGAACAGTGAGTGTGTGCTGCAGAGACCGAACTCTCTTATCTGATAGTATATCATGTTCCATCTTATAAGAAATTGCCCTCGCATCACATTAAACCACAGGACAGCGCAGGAATCTGGAAAAGTGCAGTTTAATAAGGAGAAGAATTCCATTTATGTGGCCCCTTTTCTGACCTTGGACCACCAAAAATATTTTCAGCCAGTAACATTCAAAGTTGTAAACAGCTAGCTCCCACAGACAGCAATGTGGTAATGATCAGGTAATCTTTATGATGTGTGGTTGACGAAGAATCAATAATGACCAGAATATTAGGAATGCCTCCTCTGTCTTTTTCAAAGTGGTGACATGGAATCTTTTATGCATTTAAATTACATGAAAATGGCACTGAATATGTCATCCAGACTGCACCCTGATCTCCACCAGTAATATTTGCTGCAGATCATAGGTAAAGTATTACTATATAACCCTGGTGCCACAGCTTCATAAATTGATCTTTCTTTAGGAACTTTTTAATCCTGTGGGTGGTTAAATATGAAATAGGTTTCTATGTTTGATTTTTGGCATCAAAGCCTTTTATGTCTTAGTAATTGGACAACTGGATTGGGTAATAAATGTCAGCTAAAACCAATGTCTCCTGAGTGAATGAGGAAAAGTACTTCTTGCTAATTACTGTATGTCTCCTACAAAGTGTTAGAAATCGTGTTCAGCTTTTGTATTCCTCCGAATCTGATTGCTGTTCATCGCACACTTGCTTAATTTCACCTCTTTCATCTTCTCAGCGCAAAAGTCTGGAAATTTTATGATATTGCTTACCTCATAGCCTGTTCTAATATTTTATCCTGTTCATTTAATTTAATTCTTTTATGACTCACACCAGATTATGAACATGATCGAGACCAGGTGCTTCCATTCAGTCACTTTTCCAAGGTGCCACTTAATATATGCTTTTTCTAAGCTGACTTTCATTGGAAGAGCACACTGAATCTTTGGTATAGTCTCTGGTAATAGTCCTGGGAATTCTCTCAGCACTGACTGTGGATTGTCACATTGCTCCTGTGGTATGCCTAGCCCAACCTTCTTTTTCATTACACATCCATGAAATATGGAGAGGGTGTGCAGAAGAGTCGTGTGGAAGTATTGGTTAGTCTGGGAAAGAGAATCTAACCACTTCCTTTTCACTGTGCAATCTGATCTGCAGTTGTGCCGAGTGATTGATTGTAATTACATTCTTGGAAGTCTATTTACACCACTGAAGGCAGGCACCAACTCACGGACATCTCCTCCTACTAACTCCTTGACAATGACCTCACCTCTCATCACCAGACCATCATCTCCAGATCATTCACAACCTCATCACTTTAGGGGATTTCTCATCCACAGCCTGCAATCTCACAGTCCTGGAACCCCGCCATGTCTGTTTCTATCTCTAACCCAAAATTCACAACCTGACTGCCCTGGTCGACCCATTGTTTCTGCCTGCTCCTGCCCCACCGAACTTATCTCCTCATATCTTGACACCTTCCAATCCCCCTTGGTCAAGGAACTCCCCACAAACATTCAGAACATCACCCATGCCTACTACCTCCTCCATGGCTTTTGTTTCCCTGGCCCCCAACGCCTCATCTTTGCCATGGACATCCAGTCCCTGAACACATCTAACTGCCATGGCAAAGACTTCCACGGTTTCTGTTTCTTCCTCTCCTGCCGACCTAACCAATATCCCTCCACCAACGCACTAATTCGATTGGTGAAACTGGTCCCACTTCCTTCAGACAAAAGGGATAGCTATGGGCACCCGCATGGGCCTCAGCTTTGCCTGACCCTTCGTCGGATACGTGGAACAGTCCAGCTTCCGAAGCTACACCACGCCATTCCCCATCTTTTCTCTGCTACATTGATGACTGGATCGGCACCACCTCGTGCTTCCACAAAGAGGTTGAACAATTCATCAGCTTCACAAACACCATCCACTTTGTCCTCAAGTTCACCTGGACCTTCTCAGACACCTACTTCCCCTTCCTGGACCTCCCTTACTCCCAATTCCTCTGCCTCTGCCGTATGTGCTCCCAGGAGGAGCAATCCCAGATGGCTTCCTATTTCAAGGACCATGAATTCCCCTCCAATATGATCAACAATGGCCTTCAGCGCACCTCCTCTACTTCCCACACCTCTGCCATTGAATGCTACCCCTCCAACCGCAGCAAGGAAATGCACCCCCCACCACCGCCAGACCTCACCTACCAACCACCTTACCAATCTTCAGATACAGCGCATTATCGTCCACCATTTCCACCAATTTCTACAATCAGACCCCACCACCAGAGGTATGGTTCCCTTCCCACCCCGATCAGCACTCTGCAATTCCCTCATTAGGTCCACGACCCCAACCCCACTAACCCATTCTCCACTCCCAGCACCTTCCCCTGCCACTGCAGGAAGTGTAAAACCTGCACCCACCCCACCGCCAACCCCCTCCCCCTCACATCCATCCAATGTCCCAAAGGACCTTTCCACATCCAATAGAGATTTTCCTGCACATCCAAACAACTCATCTACTGTGCCCATTGCTCTCGATGTGGTCACCTTTACATTGGGGAGACAGGACATCAACTCTCAGAACATTTTGGGGACATTTCTGGGATACATGCACTGAACAAACCCACCACCATGCGGCCAACACTTCAACTCCCCCTCCCACTATGCCAAGGATATGCAAGTCCTGGGCCTCCTCCACCACCAAATCCAAGCCACCTGGATTTGGAAGAATGCCTCATTTTCCTTGTGGGGACCCTTCAACTACATATTATCAATGTCAATTTCACCAGTTTCCATATCTTCCATCCCCTCACTTCATCCAAGATCCACCCCTCCTACTTGGCACCATCCTCTTGAACTCTCCTACCTGTCCATCTTCCTTCCCACCTATCCACTCCACCCTCCCCCCAACTTATCACCATCAATCTCCACCTGCATCTCCCTCTCACCTTCCCAGCTACCTACTCCCAGTCCACTCCCACTCTCCAATTTATCTCTCAGTCCCCTTCCCCACTAACCCCTACATGCATGCGTGCGCGTGCGCACACACATACACACACACGCATACACCCACATCCATTCCTGATGAAGCACTTCTGCCTTAAACATTGATTCTTCTGCTCCTCAGATGCTCCCTGTCCTCCTGTGCTTTTTCAGTGCCACACTTTTCAACTTCATTCTCCAGTATCTGCAGTCCTCACTTCCTCCATCATTTAGAAAAACTCATTAAAAAATCTGTACATTTGTGTGGCCCGAGTGCACCCTGAAACATAGTGGGAACTGACAGGCTGCACTGCAAGTGGCCTTGGAATTGTCACTCATATCCAAGCTAACAACAGGTTCTGAATGTAACACTCCCCACATGTAGCTGGTAGATTCCTCTATATTTAACAACTTTTGTTAGAAAGTTCTGGGCAGATGCAAACAAATTCTCATGATCAAATAGAACTATATTTTTGGAATCCAGGGTTTGAGGAGTGGGAAGTCAAAGTCATTGATAAGGAGCTCCTGTTCTTCTCACTACATTTCCCCAATTTTCTACTTCTCTTCCTGTCCAAATATATCCATGCACCAGCTTATGTGCTGCCATCTATTGTATAACCCAGGGCTGATGCTTCTGAAGTGGTGAGTGGATACTTCAATGTATTGGCAAAGTGATGGTGTGCTACTGCTTTTTGAAGTGGGGCTACTTGCTGGTGATTGCTACTTGGGGCCAACTCATCGAGTCATAGAGGTCTACAGGATGGAAACATGCCCAGCATGCCATTTGGTCCATGTCCCTCCATATCTGTTCAATCGATATGTTTGTCTAAATGTTTCTTAAATGATGAAATTGTACTCACTTCCACCTCTACCTCTGGAAGCCCATTCCAGACACTCACCACCCTATGAGTGGAAAGGTTGCCCCTCTAGACTTTTCTGTATCTCTCCCCTCTCACCTTAATTTTATTGGCTATGCCCTCTAATTTTATTGGCTATCTACCTTATCTATGCCGGTCATAATTTTGTATGTCTCCTACACTCCCTTGTCCAACATCCCCTTATAACTCAAACTTTTCAGGCCAAGTAGCATCCCATTAAATCATTTCTGCACTCTTTCTAGTTTAATAATATCCTTTCTATAGCAGGGCCATCAGAACTGAACACATTGATTCAAATATGGCCTCACTAACATCTTCTAGGAGAAAGTAAGAACTGCAGATGCTGGAGATCAGAGCCGAAAATGTGTTGCTGGAAAAGCGCAGCAGGTCAGGCAGCATCCAAGGAACAGGAGAATCGATGTTTCGGGCATGAGCCCTTCTTCAGATTCCAATTCAGATTTAGATGCTACCTGACTTGCTGCGCTTTTCCAGCAACACATTTTCGGCTCACTAACATCTTGTACAGGATGCATCACGATGTCCCAACTCATATAGTCAATGCTCTGACCAATGAAAATAAGCATTGCAAAAGCCTTCTTCATCATCCTGTTTATCTGTGATTCCAGGTTCAAAGAGCTATGACCCTGAACCCTTAGATCTCTTTGTTCTATCGCACTCCTCAGGGCCCTACCATTGACTACAAGAGTCCTGCCCCAGTTTGACCTACCAACATTTAGCATATATTTAAATTAAACTTAATCTGCCATTCCTCAGCCCAGTTGATCAAGATCTTGCTGCATTCCTAGATAACCTTCTTCCTTATTCACTATACCACTAATCTTAATGTCATCTGCAAACGTACTAACCATATCTCCTAAATTTTCATCCAAATCATTTATTTTGTTGACAAATGACAGTGGACCCAGCACTGGATGGACTCCCAGTCTTAAAGATAATCTTCTATCATCACCTTCTATTTACTAACATTAAGACAAAATTGTATCCATGAGATTTAAACTTAATGAACAACCAATCATGCAGTATCTTGTCAAGACCTTGCAAAAATCCACGTAGACAGCATCTGAACAACTCTTCAAGCTTGAGGGAATCTTGCAAAATGTGTAAAGTGTTGATAAGAAATAATTGAGATAATTGTAACTTAGATAAGAAGAATTTATGCCCTTAAGTAGGGGAGTCAATAACCAGAAAGTATAGATTGAAAGTAATTAGCAAAGAGATGAGAGAGGAGTTTATGTGTTTTTCATCCAGAGAACATTGATGCTCTGCAAATACTGTTTGAAAAGGTGATTTCAACATATTTACAATGTATTTGGATATCCATATGAAATGCCATAACCCATTGAGTTATGGACCAAGCTCTGGAAATTTGGATTAGATTGAAAAGCATTTTTTCAGGCTGGCACAAGCACAATGTGGCTGATTGTAATTCTAAATAACTGGAATTTACCAGTTCCAAAAAACAATTTATTTTCTGTTATATGTAACTTTTGAACTGTCTTTTTTAAATATGTCTGATGGTGAACTGTTTCTAGATATAGTGTACAACAGTTCTTCCAATGGAATGCCTGGAGGGGTGTTTAGGTCAAACCTGTTGGCTTGGGTATTTCCTCCTGCTTTTCCACTTCCATTCAGTTCTCAGTTGAAATATTCTTCAATCCAAATGGCTCACTTTCAAAGAGTTTGTCCCTTATTGTTACAGAGGAAGAAAATCATGAACAAGAAATTGGGAAATTGATGCTCTGCAAATCACAGTTTGAAAGGGTGATTGATTTAAAAACCTTCGACATATTTAAAATGTATTTGGATATCCATATGAAATGCCATAACCCACTTGGCTATGGACCAAACTCTGGAAATTTGGAATAAATTAAAATGTATTTTTCAGGCTGGCACAAGCACAATGTGGCTGATTGGTCTCCCTTCTATGCTTGATGTTTTCTGTGGTTTCCTACAATACTCTTTGGTCTTGCCTATGTTTTGTCCTTTTGGAAACCACAGAGTCCTTCTCGTTGTATTCCCAACATAGGACGACAATGATTTCTTCATAGAATCTCTGCTCTGCTGCTGAATTTGAGATTTCTAATGGGAAGCTAGGGCAAGGCATTTTGAAAGCGACCTTAACAGTTTCCTTTAAGGCCCCAATGCACCCTAATATATGCCCATTAGTGTACATCTGCGCTGTGATGACATTCAAAACAGAGCCAAGATGCACTGATGAAACCCCATAAGAGGGAAGTTTCTCCTGTTACATGCATACCTTTCACATCACAGCAACTAATATCTGATATTAAATGTTTCAGTGCAGTTGTCAGAACATAGCTTCTCATATAGAATTCCCCATATGGTGGGTAGAATTATTGAGGCAGGTTCGGAGGCAGGGAGGTGAAGGTGAGTCTTTCAGGTTTTACCTCATTTATGAGCCTTTCTATGTCCCCATCAATTAAAACCCACAAGTGGGCAATTAATTCGGCTCTACCACCATTGCTATTCAACATTGCTTGCAGGCTCACATGAGGATGCCCCATTCAAAATACAGCAGTTCAGACAACATCCAAGGAGCAGCGAAATTGATGTTTCGGGCAAAAGCCCTTTATCAGGAATATTCCATTGGTGCTTTTCCAGCATCACTAATCCAGAATCTGGTTTCCAGCATCTGCAGTCATTGTTTTTACCCCATTCAAAAATACTCAGAGCCTGGGCAAGGGATCCCAGCCCGTACCACCATTCCATAAGGGCCTTAAATTCAAAACGTGAGACCTCCATCTCTTGATTCAAATCCTGCCTGTGGAATCTTGGCATTCAGCTGTGTGGGCGTGTTAAATGGTAATGAGGTATGTCCCTACATAGTGCTCCAGTCAGTTGAGTCTCCACTCTATCGGGCCTCCAGTCTGCTTGGCTGGGGCTCTGACACAAATTAGCAAATAAGTAATCAGCATCATTGGTGAAGTTTATGTCAAGGACATGTCTAACATTTCCATTTCACCTGTCACGCTATGTGGCCACTGAGATTATATGAAATAGGGAAGAAGGAAAAGGAAAGACTTGTTTTCAAAGGTATTACTTTTGAATTACTGATTGAATAATAATTGGCTTACTTTTTAGGAGAAAATGAACACACAGGATCAACTTAGCAGGCATTTGACAAGACCACCTCCAGATTATAAAGAACAAAGGCGGAATCTAGTTGGAATTCCACAGCCAAATCAGTTTGCAGGTAATGAAAAATGTAATATTGCACCTTAAACTTTGTTTTCTATACATTGCAATAATAATGTTACAAAATGTAAATATATTTTGTGTTAATTGCTATTTTTTTCTGAATAGCATGAATTCTAATAGCTATTGAAGAATATAAATTGTTTAGTACAGGAATATTTACAATTGTTATGGTCATCTCATTCTGGTAGGGTGAAAATGTAAAGTTGCCATTGTCTTTGCATACTTTAGGGCAGCTCTTAAGAGCTCATTAGAGAGATGATTATTGGTTTTTAACCTAAGAATCAGCAAGGTGAGAGTTTGAGGAGGGTCCATCATGGTAATTTCAGCTAGTGTGGGAATTTAATCCACACTGTTGGCATCATTCTGCATTGTAAACCAGCCGTCATGCCAACTGAGCAAACCAACTTCAGTATGGTAACTGCAAGAGGAACAGCTATGAACATGGATAACCATACTGATCTCATCAAGATATACAAGAGGAGATCTGAGAAAAATGTCTTCCACCCAGAGGGTGGTAGAAATATGAAACATGGACGCAGCTACTCTCGCAACATTCAAAAAGCATCTGGGTGAGTACTTAAAATGCCAGGGCATAGTAGGCTATAGGCCACATGTCTATACTGAGCCAAAGGATCTGTTTCTATGTTGACAAAGTCTATGACTCTAAGAGACCTTTTTATTGAGGCTGTTGGAGAAAGCTTGCTGCCCAAGACAAGGGAACATCACATCTTCAACAAAGAATTGTTCAACACTGAAGATGGTGCACTAATGTTCCATGCCACAGAACACCTCAGATACAAATGATCAAATTCTTTCATGTGTGGCAGTATTCAGTAGGAACTAGGAAATGTTAAATGGGTGAAGTCTTTATCAGGCAAGTCCACATTTGACATGCGGGAATTTTTTAAAGACCTTCAAATCAGAGTTCCGGACTGTCATGTTCCGGTAAGGAGGAGGGATATTGATGGCAAGGTAAGGGACTCTTGGATAACAAGGGAGAATGTGACTTTAGTCAAAAGGAAAAGAGGAGTGTATGTAAGGTTTAGGAAGCTAAAATAAAGTAAATAGGTAAAAACTCAAGGAGGGCAAAAACAGGCCATGAAATTACCTTGGCAAGTCAGGTTAAAGACAATCCTAAGGCATTTTTTACATACATTAAAAACAAGAGGATGACAAGGAAGAAGGTAGGATCACTCAAAGATAAAGGAGGGAACTTGTGCTTGGAGGCAGGGGAAGTGGGTGAGCTCATAAATGATTACTTTGCATCAATATTCACCCAGGAAAAGGATCTGGATGATAGTGAGATTCGTGTGGACCATGCTAATATGCTAGGGCATTTTGAGATCAAGAAAGAAGTGGTGTTAGGTATTGTGAAAAGCATTAAGATGGATAGGTCCCCAGGGTTTGATGATATCTACACCAGGCTATTGAGAGAGGCATGAACGGAGGTTGCTGGGGCCTTGACCAAGATCTTTGTATCCTTGCTAGCCACTGGAAATGTCCCGGAGGAGAGGTGAGTAGCTAATGTTGTTCCTCTGTTCAAGATAAGAAATAGAGATAACCCAGGCATGAGATTGGTAAGTCTCATATCAGTGATTGGGAAGCTATTGGAGAGAATTTTCAGAGATAGGATTTATGTGCATTTGGAAAAGCATGCCCTAATTAGGGACAGTCAGCATGGCTTTGTGCAGGGCAGGTCATGTCTTGTTAACCCGATTGAATTTTTTGAGGAGGATAAAAAGGTGATCAATGAGAGTAGAGCAGTGGATGTTGTCCACAAGGGTTTTAGTCACGTTTTCAACAAGGTCCCTCATTGTAGGCTCATCCAGATGCTTAAGATGACTGGGATCCATAGTGATTTGAAGAGTTGGATTCAGAATTGTTATGCTCATAGGAGGCAAAGGGTAATGGTGGAACAGTGTTTTTCTGGTTGGAGATCCATGACTAGTGTTGTTCCATGGGATCTGTACTGGAACCTCTGCTATTTGAAATATATATAGGATGAAAACGTAGATGTACAGTTTAGTACTTTTGCAGACAAAACAGAGGTCAGTGGAAATGTGGAGAGTGTAAAAGGTTTCCAAAGGATTAGTTGCGCCCAGAGGAGCTCTCAGAATGGCGCCAAGGATGCCAAGTTCAAGCAGCTGATGGTGAATATACTGGATGAGTGGGAGAAGCTGATGTAGAAGCCACAGGAAACTTTGTCCCTCACTGGACAGATAGGCATTTAATCCAGGTAAGTGTGAGGTGCCACACTTTTGGAGATCAAATTTTGAGAAAAAATATACATTTACTGGCAGGACCCTGAACAGCATGGATGTCCACAGCTCCCTGAAAGTGGCCGCACAAGTACATAGGGTGGTAAAGAAAGTATATGGCATGCTTGGCATCATAGGTCAGGGAACTGAATACAAGAGTCAGGATGTCATGTTGCAGCTTTATAAGACTTTGGTTAGGCCACACTTTGAGTACTAAATTCAGTTCTGGTCGCCACATTCCAGGAAGTGTGTGGAGGCTTTGGAGAAGGTGCAGAAGAGGATTACCAAATGCTATGTGGATTGAAGAGTATGAACTATAAGGAGAGGCTAGAGAAACTTAAGTTGTTTACTCTGAAGTGGCAGAGGCTGAGGGGAGACTTAATATAAGTCTATAAAATTATGAGATGCATTGATAGGATTGCCGATCAGAATCTTTCTCTCAGACTTAAAATGTCTAATACTTGGGAATATGCATTTCAGATGTGAGGGGGAAAGTTCAAAGGAGATGTGAGGGGCAAGTTTTTTACACAGAAAGTGGCAGGAGTGTGGAACACGCTGCCAGGGCTGGTGGTGATAGTGGATACAATAGGGGCATTTAAGGGACTATTAGGTAAGTACAAGAATATGCAAGGATTGGAGGAATATGGACCAAGGGCAGGTAGAACAGATTAGTTTAATTTGGCACCATGTTCAGTACAACATTGTGGGCCAAAGGACCAGTTCCTGTGCTGTACAGTTGAATGTTCAACATGTGTAAACAGTTTCATTTGACGATTTGTTTCAAGAAGATAAATGTCATGGAGCTGAATCTTGCATTTTCTAAGTCCGAGTTGCATCGAGTTTTTTAAAGGATTTCCACCATGAGACCTAGCAAATTTCCTCACCATAGCTTACGAAACTTGCATCATTAACAACCTACTCATTCATTTGGCATCTGCCATGTGCAACTCCAGCTGCACCGTACCACATAAGAACAACTCACCATTCAAAAGATATTTCAGAATTAATTTATACCCATGCTTTGCTACTTGTCAAAAGCAAAAGAAAAAGCAATATGCTCCTGATCGCAAGATCAGACTCAGTGGATTTCTTATCCAATTCTACCATTAATCTCAACATATTTCACATTGATCACCTCCCCATAACATTCTAACTATGATGTAGGATGTTGCTATTCTACCATCTATCAGCATTCACAATGTGACACTGCAGGTTATTGATGGCCTCACAATCATCAGCAGTCTGCCATTTTATAGTGAAATCAGCACATGCATTGCAACAGCTGTAGCTTTTTATGTCCAAACTGAATATATAGCCATATATATTGCACTAACCACTGTATCATGACCTGCTGGGCATCCATACTTCCACCTACAAGCATTATAAGATTCTGAACCTTGACACTGACAACTGACGGTCACTGATAAACAGGGCTCCAGACGTTAATCGTTTGGATGGGAATTGGAAGAGATGAACAGAAATGGAAAACTCAGCTCGCCAAGAAGAAATCACAGAGGCCTGGTGGTCAGTGAATTTGACACCTCTCCATCTCCAACAAATGTGGCGGAAACTGTCTTGCCAAAGTTTAGTTTCTAAGCCTTACCAGTTGATGTTTAACACCCATGGTCAGATTGTCTGGGGGTTCACCCACTCAGTGGAAGGAAAGTTGTCTCAAAGCCACTTACCGCCTTGCAACCTCCCTCTGTAATTCTCCTTAGCCAATCTGATTGGTGTGGGCCAAATATTATTCAGGTCAATAAGCTTGTTAATATAGCTATGAACCTTTAATTATTTGTTTAAGTATAGCACACAAGCAGTCAATTTCACAACATCTATCAAGAATATTTCAAGGGCAATATCGGGAATTGTAGGGAAAGTGCTGCATTCACCATTTGACCTACTTTAAGTGACATCTCTGCTGAAAACATGCCCAGCAAGGATACAGCCATTGCAGTACAAACCAGCATTTTATGAGATGGAACTCTGGGAGGCACGGTGGCACATGGGTAGCACACTGCTGCCTCACAGCGCCAGAGACCCGGGTTCAATTCCCTCAGGCAACTGACTGTGTGGAGTTTGCACATTCTCCCCGCGTCTGTGGTGAATTGGCCATGCTAAATTGCCCATAGTATTAGTAGAAGGGGTAAATGTAGGGGAATGGGTCTAGGTGGGTTGTGTTTCGGCGGGTCGGTGTGGACTTGTTGGGCCGAAGGGCCTGTTTCCACACTGTAAGTAATCTAATCTAATCTAAATGTTATGGACCAAACCCCTTCAAAATATATGAAGAAGAAAGCCTATACACTAACTTTTTCTTATATTAGAGATATGTACCAGCTAATCTCTCTTCTGGACTGGATTCAATTTTATTGGTCAAACTACCAGTCTTGACACAAAACACACTTTATTCATGCACTAAACGGGTAGTTCTTCTATAACGTGATGGTTGCATTTTTGTGCAACCCCACATTTAGATCCAGTGCTTAAAGTGTTGGTGATGTAATTGTCTTATAGCCCACACAAGTTTTAAAACTTTTCACTTGAGAAACAGTGTCCCCAATTTGTCAATTGCATTACAGCAAATTTGCATTAATGAAACACGCATTATAGCAGAACGATCCTTAGTTAAAAATACTATAAAAGAAATAAGAAATTTGACTAGCTTAACTCTTTTGAAAACTTAACAGAAGAATTATTTAACAACTGAAAGATAACTATTCCAATATAGTAACATCCCGTAAACACATTGGCAGGGAGAGATACACTGCAGCTTCCAATCCAGCGCCAAGACCCCAGAAACTTCTACTAAAAGATTGAAACTAAAACTCCTGGTTCTGTAGGAGCTTGGCCCCACTCATTCAAGCTACCTCTATTGTTCAAACGTTTTTACAAACCCCCAAGGCCTCCCTTGCTGTTTTCTTTATTGGCTTAGAGCAGCCAGGCCAGCACTTCTGTCTCAACTTTTATTCATTAAGAAAAACAAAATACACCTCTTAAACTCATAGTATTGTCATACCTCACCCCCTTAAAAGAAAACCCATCAAAGTACAAAGATGCCTTCATTTGTTAAAAACCTTTAGATTTATGTTATGTTATCACACCACTATATATGCATATACATTATATTGACTCTAAGCATGCAAACATTCACTACTGTAGTCCATTCATTCTGTTTTTGTTTCACACCACCAAACACCTCTGTCGTTGTTCATTAAAGTTGTGACAACTCATCGGCAATTATCTCTGGACTTCATATTGAGTTCAACAGCATCAAATTGTGAAGCTTTACGTGCTACATTCTGTTATCTTCCCTCATCGCAGTAGGACTGTCTGTCTTTTCAAGTCTGACAAGTAGATACATCATTGTTCTGGTACTCTCACATTTCAGTCACTTAATCTGAACTGTCAACATCTTTTCTCCACTAATGTCCTACACCCACTACCCCACAAACCTCCCTCTGTAATCTATAGCATAAGTACTGTCCCTTAAAAATTTCACTTCAGCTCTGTGTTATGGACCAGGCCAGACCCCCACAAAACATTTCAAGAAGGGAGCCCAGACTCCAACATTTTTAGTTGTTTTAAGCAGGTGTACAGAGGATATTCCAGGAGTGATGCAGCTGGCCCAACAACTCAGTTTTAAACAAAACAGAATTTATTTGCAAACAAAGAAATAAAACAAATTTAGAAAACATAACTATTTGAAAACCCAACTGACACAAAATGCAACTTAACCAATAGCTGTTACAAATATCTGCAACATCCCATCAACACCACCTAGCAAAAAAGGTAAAGACAAGCACAGGTTGTGCTTGTAGAGAGAGGTTGCACAGAGACAGAGGATCAGCATGGAGCTGTTTCTTTGGGTCCAGCAGCCTCTTTGAGTTCCCAGCTAAGACCTGACCTGCAGCTTCAAAATAGCCAGACTACCAAAACCAAAGCAAACATGAGAAAAGCTGAGCTGGGAGGATGGGTCACTTCTTTTTCATTGTATGAGTGTTTTTGCTTAAACTTAAAAGCTTCTTCAAGCAGATAACCCAGACATATTGGAACCTCTGCCTTTACAACCCCTCTAAAAGAAAACCCATGGACAACAAAACCTTGTTAAAGGAGTAGCATCATTACACTGATGAAGAGTCATCTAGACTCAGAATATTAGTTTGCTTTCTGTTCATGGATGCTGCCTGACCAGCTGTGGTATCCAGCATTTGCTCCTTATTCCCACATCTGTGTTCTCAGTGGTTTATCTAAACCATCAATACTGCATCTTCACATGGCCAACTTTATTACAGTGAAACATCTAAGTTGTTTTACTCTCATTCCCCCTCTTGTGTTTCCATTTTACCTTGTGGTAACCTATCTTTACTTTCTTTAGTGAAATCTCCTTTTTCTTGCCACCTGAGGATTTTTCTTTTACCCAGTTTCTTGCTCTGACAGATTGAAAGTAATGACAGAAGCCAAACTTTGATTTATGAGCCTCCTCATAATCATCTGCTATTTCTGCTGCTAATCTTGCAGTCTTAACTCTCTGCTCTTCCACATAAGTTCTCACTATCTCAGAAAGTGAATTTGTGAACTCATCCAAAACAAATGTCTCTTCAAGAATGACATTTGTTTGATCTATTTTCAAAGCCTTTATCCACCTACAGTGCATTCTGGTATAACACGATAGTTGTGTTCCTCTGCAACCTTGCACGATATAAAATCGCACCATGGAAAATCACTATAGAAAATATAAAAGCTCACTATTGAAAATTGCTGTACCCATTCAGTAGAAAGTTTGTATTATCCAAATAACACCAACAATTTGTCAATTACATTATATCTGATTTGTGGTAATGAAACAGGTGTTATACCAGAACGATGCGTATCAAAATTACTTTATTTGATCCTTTCAAACTCAAGGTAAGTTTGACCAGTGTAGGCTTCTGGTAGTAGCTCATATCTACTTAAAGTGGCTTTCTTCATCTCCTCATACTCCCTAAGTTTCAGGAATCTATTGAGGAACCCTGGTCAAATGTACCTTGAGCTTGAAAGGATCAAATAAAGTAATTTTGATAGATGTTGGTCTGGTGTAACACATGTTTCATCATCACAAATTGGCTATAATGCAATTGACTAATTTGAATAACGTAAACTTTGTACTGAATGTGTATACCTCCTCTGATAGTGAAGCAATTACCTCACTAGCTCTGCCTATTGACTTTATTTGGATCAACAATACCTACATAGTCACCAGCCACTCCATTTGTTTAGCCACTTTGGAACATAGAACAGGACAACACAGGAGCGGGGTTTTCAGCCCACAACATTGTGCTGAACATGATGCCAAATTAAGCTAATCTCTTCTGCCTGCCCTTGATCCATATCACTCCATTCCTTGCACGTTCTTGTGCTTATCTAAAAATCTCTTAAAAGCCCCTATCATATCTGTCTTCACCTCCATCCCTGGCAGCTTATTCAACACTTCTACTATGCCCTGTGTGAAATACTTGCCCTTCACATCTCCTTTGAACTTTTTTCCTCTCATCTTAAATGCATTTTTGAGACATTTCAACTCTGGAGAAAAATGTCTGACCATCAACCCTACCTATGCATCTTAGAATGTTATGGACTTCCATCAGTTCTCCCCTCAGGCTCCGCCACTCCAGATGTGGGCGGCACGGTAGCACAGTGGTTAGCACTGCTGCCTCACAGCGCCTGAGACCCAGGTTCAATTCCCGACTCAGGCGACTGACTGTGTGGAGTTTGCACGTTCTCCCCGTGTCTGCATGGGTTTCCTCCGGGTGCTCCGGTTTCCTCCCACAGTCCAAAGGTGTGTGGGTCAGGTGAATTGGCCATGCTAAATTGCCCGTAGTTTTAGGTAAGGGGTAAACGTAGGGGTATGAGTGGGTTGCGCTTCGGCGGGTCGGTGTGGACTTGTTGGGCCGAAGGGCCTGTTTCCACACTGTAAGTAATCTAATCTAATCTAATAAGGCAACCTGAGTTTTTTCTAGCCTCTCTTTATAGCTCATACCTATATTCCGGGCAACATCCTGGTAAATCTCTTATCCAACCTCTCTAAACCCTCCACATCCTTCCTGTCATGCATTGACCAGATTTGTAAGCAATACTCCCACGTGTAGTCTAACCAAAGTCTTATAAAGCAGCAAAATGGCATCCTGACTCTTGTACTCAATTTCCCGATCAACAAACCATACTCCTTCTTTACTAGCTATCTGTTTGCATGCCCACTTTCAGGGAAAAATGGACTTGAATCCCAAGATCTCTATATGCATCAGTGCTGTTCAGGGTCTTGCAAGTAACTGCATACTTTTTCTTAAATTTGATCTCCCAAAATGCAGCCTTCACATTACCCAGATTAAACTCCATCTGACATTTAGATTAGATTAGATTAGATTAGATTAGATTACTTACAGTGTGGAAACAGGCCCTTCGGCCCAACAAGTCCACACCGACCCGCCGAAGCGCAACCCACCCATACCCCTACATTTACCCCTTACCTAACACTACGGGCAATTTAGCATGGCCAATTCACCTGACCCGCACATCTTTGGACTGTGGGAGGAAACTGGAGCACCTGGAGGAAACCCACGCAGACACGGGGAGAACGTGCAAACTCTACTCATTTCTCCACTCATATCCCACTTTATCCTTTGACAACCTTCTTCCATAGCCACAACTCCATTGATCTTTGTGTCATCTGCAAACTTACTAACCCACCCATCTACATTTTCATCCAAATCATTTGCAGGGGAACCTCAAATATTTGGCATTCAATTATCTGAATATAGGGTTATCCGGCAAGATTGCAAGGTCCTGATGCCTGGCAAAACTATGTTATCTGGCATTCGACTATCCGGAATTCAATTAACCAATCAAGATACTCCCTGCCTGTGTCCTTCGGATAATCAAGGTTTCTCTGTTTATATATCACAAACAGCAGAGGTTCCAGTATGGATCTCTGCAGAACATCATTGGCCACGACCTTCAGCCAAGAAAATACCATTCTACCCTCTGCCTTCTGTGGGCAAGCCAAAATTCATGTCGACAGCATTCACTGCTCTAGCCTCATTGAACAACTTGTTAGCCTCTTTGAACAATTTAATCAAGTTAAACAGATGTGACCTGCCCTGCACAGAGCCATATTGACTGTCCATAATTAGGCCATGATTTTCCAATTGCGCATAAATCCTATCCATTAGAATCCTCTCTAATAGCTTCCCAACTACCAATGTGAGATTCACCATTCTATAGTTTCTTGGATTGTTCCCTTTTTGAACAGAGGAACAACATTAATCATTCACTAGTACTCTGGGATATCTTCAGTGACTAGCAAGAATACAAAGATCTTGGTCAAGGCCCCAGCAATCTCCTCTCTTGCCGCTCACAAAACCTGGTGTAGATACCATTGGGCCCTGGGGTCTTATCCACCTTAACGTTCTTCAGGAGACTAAATATCATTATTTTCTTCATCTTAAAATTCCCTGGCATATCAGCCTGCTTCACATCTCACTAACTAGCATAGCCTTTTCCTGGGGGAATATCGATGCAATGTACTCATTTATGAGCTTGCCCACTTCCTCTGTCTCCAGACACAAGTTCCCTCCTTTATTCTTGAGTGGTCCTACCTTCTCCCTAGTTATCCTCTTGCTTTTGGTGTATGTATAGAATTCTTTGGGATTCTATTTAACCCTACGTGCCAGGGTTATTTCATGGCTCTTTCTTGTCCTCCTAACTTCCTGCTTGAGTTCTTTCCTGCTCCTTTATATTCCTCAAGGGCCCTGTCTGATTTTAGCTTCCTAACTCTTGCATTAGCTTTCTCGGATGAAATGAGAAAGACCTTAACTTTGAACATGGCAAATGCTTGGACATATTTGAACAGATCCCCACTAGATTTTTGGCTATGATGACAGTGCTCTCCATCACTGGCCTCATCACTACTTCTAGTTTTCACCTCTACCTCCAACATTTTAAGTCGACTCTGAGTTTTCAGTTCCAATCTCTGAAGTTTGAAAACTCTCTGTTTTTTTGGGGTGGTATTGTGGCTCGGTGGTTAGCACTGCTGCCTCAGAGCAGCAGTGGGGTTTGCATGTTCTCCCCATGTTCTCCCCATGGATCAGCTCTAGTTTCCTCCCTCACCCAACAGTTGCAGTTTCGGTGAATTGGCCGTGCTAAATTGCCCATAGTGTCCAGGGATGTCTCAGTTAGTGGATTAGCCATGGGAAGTGCAGGATTATGGGGATAGAGTAGGGTCTGGGTCAGATGCTCTTCGGAGGGAGGGTGTGGATTCAATGGGCTTAATGGCCTGCTTCTACACTTTTGGCATTCAGTGATGGATTCTATGACGATTCTGCCATTATTCTACTTTTTATCATAATTTAAACTGTTTCATTTTTTTTCATGTTCAAGCTGCTTCATTTGCAATTAAATATCAACCATTTCCAAAGATTCCAATGGCATTCTTGGCAATTGTAAATGCTGTGTGATTGTCACGATTATCTCCGGTTTCCTCAGACACAGCATACCCAACTTCAGTCAGTTAGCAATTCCAAATGCTTTGCCTTGTTCACTTTCTGTAAAATACCTGAAGTAACTTCTTCCACTCCTAGAAAACTCATAGTGACTGAAAGAGCCATTATTATACGAGGCACACGCTGTTTAAATGAATCGAATTCAATGCCCAAACTAAAAAAAAACTCACTCCTCACTACCTTTGAGTCCAATAATCCAAAATCAAGCCTAGAATTAGAGATTTGGATCAAGACAAGAGCTCAAATTTGTTACAGATTAGATCTAACCCCTTCAAATTATATTCACAAGATAGTCTATACCCATGGTAGGCTCATTCAGAAGGTCAGGAGGAATAGGATACAGGGGATCTTAGCTGTCTGGATACAGAATTGGCTGGCCAACAGAAGACAGTGGTAGTAGAAGGGAAATATTCTGCCTGGAAGTCGGTGGTGAGTGGTGTTCCTCAGGGCTCTGTCGTTGGACCTCTACTATTTGTAATTTTTATTAGTGACTTGGATGAGAGGATTAAAGGATGGATCAGCAAGTTTGCTGATGACACAAAGGTTGGAAGTGTCATTGACAGTATAGAGGGCTGTTGGAGGCTGCAGCAGGACATTAACAGGATGCAGAGATGGGCAGAGAGGTGGCAGATGGAGTTCAACCTAGATAAATGCGAGGTGATGCATTTTGGAAGGTCGAATTTCAAAGCAGAGTACAGGATTAAGGATAGGATTCTTGGCAGTGTGGAGGAACAGAGGGATTAGATTACTTACAGTGTGGAAACAGGCCCTTCGGCCCAACTAGTCCACACCGACCCGCCAAAGCGCAACCCACCCATACCCCTACGTTTACCCCTTACCTAACACTACAGGTAATTTAGCATGGCCAATTCACCTGACCCGCACATCTTTGGACTGTGGGAGGAAACCGGAGCACCCGGAGGAAACTCACGCAGACACGGGGAGAACGTGCAAACTCCACACAGACAGTCGCCTGAGCCGGGAACTGAACCCGGGTCTCTGGTGCTGTGAAGCAACAGTGCTAACCACTGTGCCACCGTGCTGATCTTGGTGTGCAGGTACATAGATCCCTTAAAATGGCCACACAAGTGGACAGGGTTGTTAAGAAAACATATAGTGTTTTGGCTTTCATTAACAGGGAGATTGAGTTTAAGAGTCGTGAGATCTTGTTGCAGCTTTATAAAACTTTGCTTAGACCGCACTTGTAATACTGCGTCCAGTTCTGGTCGCCATATTATAGGAAAGATGTGGATGCTTTGGAGAGGGTTCAGAGGAGGTTTACCAAGATGCTGCCTGGACTGAAGGGCTTATCTTATGAAGAGAGGTTGACTGAGCTCGGACTTTTTTCATTGGAGAAAAGGAGGAGGAGAGGGGACCTAATTGAGGTATACAAGATAATGAGAGGCATTGGTAGAGTCGATAGCCAGAGACTATTTCCCAGGGCACAAATGGCTAACACGAGGGTTCATTGTTTTAAGCTGGTTGGAGCAAAGTATAGAGGGGATGTCAGAGGCGGGTTCTTTACACAGAGAGTTGTGGAATGCGTTGCCAGCAGCAGTTGTGGAAGCAAGGTCATTGGGGACATTTAAGAGACTGCTAGACATGCACATGGTCACAGAAATTTGAGGGTGCATACATGAGGATCAATGGTTGGCACAACATCGTGGGCTGAAGGACCTGTTCTGTGCTGTACTGTTCTATGTTCTATGTTCTATACCCTGACATTTCCTTATTTTGAAGATATGTGCCAAGCATTCAATTCCAGATGTAATTCAATTGCTCAAATTGCCAGTATTGAAGCAAAATACACTTTTTTTTGCTACAATTAAAGTAAAATAAAAGAACAAAGAAACTGGAACTGGACTGGAAAACTTAACAGTATTCTTTGACAACCAAACAGTACTGTTGCAATAGAGTAATATCCATAAACACACAGCCTTGGCAAAGGCAAATTCAGTAAAATACATTATTTCACAGGCAATTCACCAGTCCAGGAGGAAAAACATCATGAGAAAACTCTGAGAGAGGAACTAGCAGGGAGTGATGTACTACAAATTTCAAACACAGCTTAAAAGACCTGTCTCTGTGGGAATTTCACGCAACTCATTCAGGCTGCTTCCATTACTCCAACTTTTAAAAAAATGTTGGTTTCAGTTCTTTTATATGTAAATTCCACAATTTTCTATAAGTTACATTCTCAAGTGAATGTTGGCCCAGATAATATATTGAAGGTGTGAGGTGCCCTGTGTAAAGCTGTCTGTGCCCCAATGTTCAGATGGATTGTAATCTAAGAAAGGGATTTCCAGAATCTTACATGGATTCATGCAGTTTTTGAGCAAAATAAAATGCCATTCTGTAAGTACAAATTTACTCCACAAACCTATATGTTTGTGTGTGTGTGTGCTGGGGGTATGACTGTCTGTGAGACAGTGTGAGTAATTAACATTGCTGTTTTAAGCACCTAACCACCTAATCTTCTGCATTCTTCTGGAGGAAGGAGGAGGCATGGTGACTTGAGGACAGTTCGGGTAGAAAATGGGAAGCAAAAGGAGACGGTCTTTGAAATGAACACAATTGAACAAAGGGAGGAGATTTCAAATGCAGAGAAACTCCTTTTCATTCTTTACTGTCATCATCAACTTGACTGGCAGCCACGTTTTATACAGGCCAGACCTTTTTTCCACAGCTGTATTAATTATACCACCTGGTACCTTTTCAGCCTCAAAGCTGTGGGTATAGTGCGAGCTGATTTGTGACCAACACAAGACACATTCTGTTTTTATTGTAAAATTTATTTCAAACTGTCAATCTTAACATCTAGAAATTGAAAGATGTTTAATTAATTTATAGATTTTCAAAGGAATTGTACCAGAAATGGAAAATTACAATTCTAACAAGCTAGAACACATTCTTTCTGATTAGATTACCTACAGTGTGGTCCAACTTTGGCCCAACAAGTCCACACCAACCCTCCAAAGAGTAACCCACCTAGACCCATTTCCCTCTGACTAATGCACCTAATACTAGCATAGCCAATTCACCTGACCTGCACATCCACATCTTTGGACTGTGGAACGAAACCGGAGCACATGGAGGAAACCCACACAGACAGAGGAAGAATGTGCAAACTCCACACAGACAGTCACCCGAGGCTGGAATCAAACCTGGAACCCTGGTGCTGTGAGGCAGCAGTGCTAACCACTGAGCCACGGTGTAATCATATAACCCAGAAGGACAAAAAGGAGACATTTGGCAAATAGGGTTAAGGGGAATCCAAAGAGATTCTAAAAATGCATTAAGGGCAAAGGAATAACTAGAGAGAGAATATGACTCCTTAAAAATCAAAAAGGCTGTCTATCTGTGGAACCACATGAGATGAGTATTTTGCATCAGTATTTTCTAAGGAGAAGGATATCACTTCCTTTTTGGAATCTAGAGAACTTGGTGAAATAAACAGTGATTTTTTTTAAGATTCCATTTAACAAAGGAAAAGGTGCTGGAGGTCTTAAAACGCATAAAGGTGGATAAATTCTTGGACTTGATCAATTGTACCCTAGAATGATGTGGGAAGCTAGGAACGTGATTGTTGGGCCCCTTGCTGAGATACTTGTATCATCAATAGCCATGGGTGAGGTGCCAGAAGACTTGAGAATGGCTAATGTGGTGTCATTATTTAAGAAAAGTGGTAAGGAAAAACCAAGGAACTATATGCTGGTGAGCCTGACATCAGTGGTGGTACATTTTTGGAGAGGGTTCTGAGGGACAGGATGTACACGTATTTGGGAAGGCAAGGACAGATTGGGGATAGTCAACATGGCTTTATGTGTGGGACATTGTGTCTCACTAACTTGATTGTGTTTTTTGAAGAAGTGACAAAGAAAATTGATGAAGGCAGAGCAGTGAATGTTGTCTATATGGACTTCAGCAAGGCATTTAACAGCATTCTGGTTAGATCATGTAGGGAGAGCTAGCCATTTGAATACAGTAGTGTCTTGAAGGTCGAAGACAACAGGAGGCTTTCAAACTGGAGGCTTGCGACCAGTGATGTGCCACAAGTATCTGTGCTTTTTGTCATTTGAGTTGGATCGAATATAGGAGGAATGGTTTGTAAGATTGCAGATGACACCAAAATTGGTACTGTAGTGGACAGTGAGTACAATGGGGTCTTGATCAGATGGGCCGATAGGCCAGCGAGTGGCAGATGGAGTTTAATTAAGGATAGGACATATACATTTAATGTTAGGGTCCAGGGGAGTGTTGTTGAACAAAGAGACCTTGGAATGCAGGTTCATAGTTCCTTGAAGTTGGAATTATAGGTAGACAGGGTAGTGAAGAAGATATTTGGTTCTGTTGCACCTGCCACACTGTGTGTTTAATTCTTATATCTCACAAAAAATAACTGCAAGTCAACTGTTCATAATAAGAATAATAAACAATAACATTTAATTATTTACCACAATGAATACTATAACAACAAAAGGTATTACAAACTAACAATGTACACTATTAATCTAATCAACTATCTTATGTTTTAACTTATCTCTGGATGATCATATATGACTACACTAGAGCTTGGCCTTGATCCACGTGCCAATGATCATCTGGTTGTCTTCTCCCAGTGATCCCAGGGGTTACTTCTCTTCACAGTGGTTACTACTCTTGAGGGTGGTGTTGCCGCAAGTAGTTATTGTTCCAGCCCTTTTGGGGGGGTCTTTAGTGTTCGCCAATAGATCGATCAGGGTTCGATCACCATGATCAATTGGACACAACCAGGCATTGACATGTTAATGGCAGGGTGGTCCTTAGGCATCCATTCCTTGAGGTATTAGGCACACATAGGTCAGGCAGCCCTCTCCAGTTGAGGGTGTGAGGGTGCCTCTGTTTCTGATTGTCCTAGGAATAGCATTCAGTATATTGGTACTGTGTTAATGGTATACTGTATTGTCTGCAGCTGCTAGGTCAATTACATACTCTGTCTGTAGTTGCAGGGAGAAAGTGAGGACTACAGATGCTGGAGATCAGAGTTGAAGAGTGTGGTGCTGGAAAAGCACAGCTGGTCAGGCAGCATCCAAGAAGCAGGAGAATCGAGGTTTCAGGCATAAACTCTTCACCATTCCTGATGAAGAGCTTATGCCCGAAACCTCAA
The DNA here is from genome assembly GCF_020745735.1 of Hemiscyllium ocellatum. Lineage (NCBI taxonomy): Eukaryota > Metazoa > Chordata > Chondrichthyes > Orectolobiformes > Hemiscylliidae > Hemiscyllium > Hemiscyllium ocellatum. Next base: position 50,976,998 of record NC_083406.1, on the reverse strand, counting down.
TTCTCCTGCTCCTGGGATGTTGCCTGACTATCTGTAGCTGCAGCCTGTCTGGATTCTGCAATATGTTTATTAGCACTTTGGTGAAGGTTTGTCTCAATTTCCCAGCATGCTTCATTTATTGTTCATTTTAATAAATCCATCATTTTGAGCAGCCCATTCAGCCTCCGTACACACTTTTATTGGTTAGTACATTGAATACAAGAGTTGAGATGTTATATTAAGACTTTATAGGATATTGTTAGGCCACATTTGGAATACTGCATTTAATTCTGGTCTCCCTGCTATAGGTAAGATGTTGCTAAACTTGAAAGGATGGAGAAATGATTTAAAAGGATGTTACCAGTGTTAAAAGGTTTGAGGCTGAATAGGCTGGGGTTATTTTCCCTGGAACACCAGAAGCTGAGGGGTGACCTTACAGAGGTTTATAAAATCATGAGGAGCATGGCTAGGGTGCATAGGGTAGGGGAGTCAGAACTAGAGGGCATATGTTTAAGGTGAGAGGGGAAAGATTTAAAAAGGATTTGAGGGATAACTCTTTCATACAGGGTGTGGAGCATGTATGGAATTAGCTGCCAGAGGAAAAGGTAAAGGTGGATATAATTACATATAAAAGTATTTGGATAGGTATATGAATAGGAAGAACTAAGCAGGATATAGAAAACAGGCTGCCATTACAGTTATTTTTAACCAGCGTGTTCAGATGTGTTGTGGCACATCTCTGAAGCAATTGGGGCTTGAACTTGTTAGATTCTGGCCAAGAGGAAAGATTACTACCACTGCCCCACAAAAGCCCCTAGGTAGCCACTTATACATTGGCTTTTGATTATACTGGCAGCAGAACTACCATCACATGTTGTGCAACTATGTTGAGGGTTGCACCTAATTAATTTCATGACTGAGAAATAATGAACAAAGCAGATACAATGGATTGAAATCAAGCAATAACAGATGTCTTTATTTTGCTACTGCTTTTTCCTGTTCTTTGGTACATTTTTTCTCCTTTGTCACTGATAATATCCCATTATCAACCAACACAAGATCTGCTCATTTGACATTGACTGGGGATCAGTCAGTGAAATTTCTTGATTGAGCTGTATTCGTCTAGCCAATAATAATGAACCCATTTATCTGCTGAGTTGTTCATTGAAATATCTAACATTGCCTTTTCCCCAACTTGAAATCCCTGTAATTGCTATGCATAATTTAATTGATAAGCCTAAACATTATAATGAATTTATAAAACAATTCTGACATCGCCAACTCAAATCTATAAGCCCACTTCTCACCTCATCTTGGATCAGCTGAGAAATTCACCAAATGTATCTTTGTAAAATTCCAACTATGGAAAGCATTGCTAACGATTTGTTCTTTAACCTACTATCTATATTTATCCCACTGTAAATTGTACCATTATGCTAGTCTATATTGGAATGTGTACTATGAAAAAAAAACTTTAACTTAATTTTACAGGTGCTGCAGCTGCAATGCCATTGAACTCCTGTCAACCTCTGTCAAGCCCTGCTCCAAATCATCGCGGAGTGCCTTCAAACTCTAACATTTTGCAGGTGAATCCAGCAAGCAGCCAAGGACCTAGAATGCCTCCTATTTCAGGAACTCAAAGTGACAGGAGCACAGGAATGTATGGAAGTGTGTCGGCTTCTCAGCAGGGAGTATATACTGTGTCTTCCAGTATTAATCAATTGCAGCATCACACAAATCAAAGTCAAATGGGAATGACACAGAACAATATAGCAGTGCCAAGGCAGTCAACCTTAGGTCAAGGAACTACAATGTCAGGGTTTGGTACTGGGTCTGTTGGAAGTTCTGCCATGTCTCAGCAGCAGTTAAAACCAGTTTTGAACCACATAAACACCAGTATATCTGCACAGAGACTTACAAATATGATGACCAACTCCACTATGGCACCACAGAACTGGACAATACCGGCAGTGCAGATAACTCCAAAACAGACACAATTGGGACTTAATGTAAGATTCTCTAATAATGCTTCCTTTCCAAATCAAGCAGTTCAGCCCAACATGTCCAGTCAACATTTTGCTCAGCGAGGTATGGCACAACCAAACCAACTAGCTCCTGGAGTTCCGATGCGGCCTTTGAGTCAAGCTATAAGTGCACAGACCATAAGTTCACTGAGTGGGCCTTCCCCAAGAGTTAGTCAGCCACGGGCACAACCACAAGCTATGCCTATAATGAATCAGACAGCAGCAAGCCTGGCTGTGCAAATATTACCCACAACCAATTTCCCTTCCACCAACCGGAATCCTCAAGATTACCAGGGAACAAATCACAACAGTGATTTGGCATTTGACTTCCTCAACCAACAAGTTGACAATACTCTTTCTGGACTCAGCAGTGACTCAGATTTCCTTGACTCATTGATAAAAAATAGCACTGGCAATGATGACTGGATGAAAGACTTAAATCTTGATGAAATTTTGGGGCAGCATTCCTGAAAAACTTTGAGGATTGTTAAATGTTATCCATCTGTGGAGCAGTACTGATAGACAGAATTTATCTGTGCCTGTAGCTAGTTGACAAAGCATCCCACAGGAATCGCTGTGCCCAACTGGATACAGTTTGCTGAATGGACGTGCACGATAAAAATATACCAGTACATCTTGAAGTGTATATTGCAATACTCAAAATATATAAATGTAATTGCTTAGAAATATATTTTGTAAAATATGTTTTTAACTGAAAACCATATTCTGTGTAAGAACATTATATTTATACATGTTTTCTGAAAAGGTTCTGTGAATCCTTGTAGTGAAATATGTTTATTTACGAAAATTAAATTGTACATGTTTATTTTCTGCAATAGTTTTAAATTGACTTATGTTAGATCAGTGATCTATTTATAGGTTTCAAATGCATACAGTAGTATCTTTTAAAGTGTTTTACAGTATAATTATTATTTTATAAACATTTTCATTGATGTACACTTATCCATTGTGAACGTTTGTGGAAAGAAATGCTAAAATTATTAGTTTTAGTTATAAATTCGGTTATCATTCTGCTACATTGGACTGTTTGTAAGTTAAACAGTAGATATGGTTATTAGTGTCATTGTATATTTTCGCTTTACCATGAAGACAGGACAGGTTTTACAAATCATGAATGTGTATCAGCCCAGACTATGTCAAAGAGCTTACAGATTCACAGTTCAAAGTTTCTACACATCTTAAGTTCAAATCTGGAATGTGCGACATTCCAGCCTGCCTGTTGTGTATTGGTTGAGCTTCTTTAGTTTTCAGTTTGGGTTTGTGATAGAGCCTTGAACACACTCATGTTCACATTCATGTTCATGTTCCCTGGACCCTCACAAATGACACTGTATATGGTTTCTCTGAAGATAAAAGTTTCCTCCTTAGTACTGTGCCTGTGACATCTGACATGGTTGACTGCACCATCTTCTCCAATGTTGTCCATCTGGTTGGCATTATTGTTAGTCAGTTCCATTCTTAGCCATCTAATTTTACTTGCTTTGACTTCTCCTACACAATATTACCACAGTGACCTATAAGGGTCTATCCTTATCTATTCCACATCTACGTACCACTTTAGTGACATCATCCAAAAGCATAGCATTAATTTTCACATGTACACTTTGATGTCACCCAGGTATAGCTCATCACAAGCTCTGGAACCCTTCACTGATGCCGAATTGTCAAACTATTTATCCAGTACTGGATAAGTACTCCTCCAATTAAATGTAGGTAAGACTAAATAAAGCTGATGCATTTGCAAGCAATCATCAGCCAGAAGTATCATGTGGATGATCCATTAGAGCCTCCTCCAGTGGTGCCCATCGTTACAAATACAAGTCTTCAGCTAATTTGATTCACTCCATGTGATATCAAGAAATGGTTGAAGGCATTGGATCCTGCAAAGACTACAGGCCCTGACAACATTCAGCAATAGGATTGAGGAATTGTGCTCTACAATTTGCTGCTCCTCCAGCCAAGCTGTTCCAATGCAGTAACAAACTGGCAGTTACCTGACAATGTGGAAAATTGCCCAAGCATGTACTGTACAGAAAAAGCAGGACGAATCCAACCCAGACAATCTAACCTGGACCCCATCAGTCTACTCTCGACCATCAGTAAAGTGATGGAAGGTGTCATCAACAGTGCTATCAAGCAAACCCTACTCAGCAATAATCTGTGAAGTGATGTTCAGTTTGGGTTCTGCTACGGTCACTCAGTTCTTGACCTCATTACAGCCTTGGTTCAAACGTGGACAAAAGAGCTGAATTCCAGAGGTAAGGTGAGAGTGACGGCCCTTGACATTAAAGATTAGACTTACAGTGTGGAAACAGGCCCTCTGGCCCAACAAGTCCACACCGACCCGCCGAAGCGCAACCCACCCATACCCCTACATTTACCCCTTACCTAACACTACGGGCAATTTAGCTTGGCCAATTCACCTGACCCGCACATCTTTGGACTGTGGGAGGAAACCGGAGCACCCGGAGGAAACCCACGCAGACACGGGGAGAACGTGCAAACTCCACACAGTCAGTCGCCTGAGTCGGGAATTGAACCCGGGTCTACAGGCGCTGTGAGGCAGCAGTGCTAACCACTGTGCCACCGTGCCGCCCACAAGGCTGCATTCAACTGAGTGTGGCATCGTGGAACTCCAGCAAAACTGGAATCATTGGGTATCAGGGGACAATCTCTCTGGTGGTTAGATTCATAACTGACACTAGGACGATGGTCATGAGTGTTGGAGGTTGGTCAGCTCAGCTCCAGATCATTTCTGCAGGAGTTCCTCAGGGTAGTGTCCTAGGGCCAACCATCTTCATGCAGTCCTCACTTTTGCCATCTTCATTAATGAACACCCTTCCATCATAAGGTCAGAAGCGGAGATGTTCGCTGATGATTGCATAATGCTCAGCACCATTCATGCCTCCTCAGACACTAAAGCAGTCCGTATTCAAATGCAACAAGAATTGTTGGGCAGCACGGTGGCACAGTGGTTAGCACTGCTGCCTCACAGCGCCTGAGACCCGGGTTTAATTCCCGACTCAGGCAACTGACTGTGTGGAGTTTGCACGTTCTCCCCGTGTCTGCGTGGGTTTCCTCCGGGTGCTCCGGTTTCCTCCCACAGTCCAAAGATGTGCGGGTCAGGTGAATTGGCCATGCTAAATTGTCCGTAGTGTTAGGTAAGGGGTAAATGTAGGGGTATGGGTGGGTTGCGCTTCGGCGGGTCGGTGTGGACTTGTTGGGCCAGAGGGCCTGTTTCCACACTGTAAGTAATCTAAAGAATTGGACAATATCCAAGCATGGAGTGATAAGTGGCAATTAACATTTGCACCATAAATGCCAGGTTATGACTATCACCAACAAGAGACAATCTAACCACCATGCCTTGACATTCAATGGTGTTATCATTGTAGAATCTCCCACTATCAACATCCTGGCAGTTATTATTGATTAGAAACTTAACTGGACTCACCACATAAATGCTGTGGTTAAGTGAGTAGGTCAGAGGCTAGGAATATTGCAGCAAGAAACTCACCTCCTGTTTCCCCAAAGTCTGTCCATCATCCACAAGGCACAAGTCACAAGTGTGATGGAATACTCCCCACTTGCCTGGATGAGTGCAACAACACTCAAGAACTTGATACCATCCAGGACAAAGCAGCCCACTTGATTGGCATTGTATCCACAAGCATTCTCTCCCTACTGACGTTCAGTAGCAGCAGTGTGTATTATCTCCAAGATGCACTGCAGAAATTCACCAACAATCCTCAGCACTTTCCAAATCCAGAACTAATTCAATTTAGAAAGATAAGGGCAGCAGCTATATGGGAACACCACCACTTTCAAGTTCCATTCCATGCCACTCACCATCCTGATTGGAAATATATCAGCATTCCTTACTGTCACTTGGTCAAAATTCTGGAATTCCCTCTCTAATGACATTGTGGGCCAACCCACAGAAGGTGTACTTTAGCAGTTCAAAAAGTCAGCTTACTACCATCTTCTAAAGGGCAACTAGGGACAGCAATAAATGCTGGCCAGCCAGCAACAGCTACACCCCACAAAATGAATAAATACAAAAAATAGACCATTTGTGGTTCCTGCTCCAAACTTCCTTCCCTAGCTACTGACTCAATCCCTCTCATTGGCAACTATCTGAGATTAAGCCATTTGTTGGTGATCTCAAGATGAGCTTTAGATCTCATATTCACATCATCCATAAACCTGCTTATTTTCACCTCCATAATATCAGCTTAGTTCAGGCTTCTTTCAGTTCATCTGTTGCTGAACCTTCCATTCATATGCTTATTGCATCTAGATTGACTATTCCAATGTACTTGGCTGATCTGTCATTCTACCTTCTAAAAACTCATGTTTGTACAAAACTCTCCCATCCATGTTTAACTTGCACTAAATCTATTATACCTGAACTTGTTGACCTACAGTGTCTCTTGGTCAAGCAATATCTTAATTTTCAAATTCTAATGCTTGTTTAAAAAATTCTTCTATGACCTCACCCTCTCTTTCTCTCTCTATGTAATCTTCTCTCATTCCACAAATTCTGAGTTACCTGCATTCCTCTAATCCTGGTCTTCTGGACAACTCAATTTTAATTGTCTAGGTCCTAAACTCTTGAATACCCTCTTTGCCTCCCTACTTTGTTTCCTCCTTTAAGTCACTCCTTAAAACCTACCTCTTTGAGTCATCTTTGATTATTTTTGGCCATCTTGTTTGGCTTGATGCATTGTATGTTGTTTGCATTTCTGCTATGAAGCAATTTGAAATGTTTTAATATTTAAAGAACTTTATTTACATAAATGTCCTTGTAGCTATTGGTGCAGTTCTATCTGGGAGATGCAAGTTCCTTAAGATTTTGATTTCAGCAAGTTATGCTTCCAAAGAGCCAATTCCATGGAGTAGTAGTATTGCTCATTTTAGAGTTCTTCTTGGTTTGAAGATATTTGGCCAAAAAGGTTTTGTAATTTTGTAGCAGTATGAAGTATATTTTTCTAACTTAGTGTTGATATAGGAAGGCCAGTTAGCTTACTTGCATAGCTGTTTGTAGTAATAACAACAATGGCTTGGGTTCAGTCCTGACCAGCTGGTGTAATTCTTGGACCTTCTTCTTCTCTTTGATCCAATGTTATATCATGGGCCATGATTATCATCCCACAGACAATAGACATTAGATAGAAAGGTGACACCCTTAACCTTTGATGAAGTAATGCCAATGACACTAATGCATATATTCATCTGATTCCAAGCTCTCATTTGAATTCAGATACAGTATCATTGTGTATGAAATTTCCAGCACCATTTACAGAACTCCTTTTCAATCAATAGTTATTTAAATCAATAGTCACTTAAATCAATAGTCACTTAATCATTGTTCATCAGAAATATATGTGTTTTTAGAAAAGTGGTGCTGTCACAATGGATTGAAACGTTCTTCACAATATCAGGTGCTGGGTCTACAAGGATAAATAGATAGATTACTGCTGTTCAGAAGTTAACCAAGGCTTTCCAGTCAGTTCCAGTTAAATTTGCTCCAAATGCCCATGATTTATTCTTAAACATTGCAGTGTTAAAGGGAATTGAAATCATGTTCACTGATTAAAATTAGGCAACAATATTAAAGTTTTTGAAATGTATCTGACATTGGTTCTAACCTAGGGAATGTTAACTTTATTAAATGACAGTAATGCACTATGTATATGTTAAGGAAAGAATCCCTTCATTTAAGTTTAATACTGTTGATAATATTAAATAGATGAACATATTGATGTCAGAAGCAAAGTACTAACATCGTCATTTACATTATGCATTTTCCAGTGCTGAGATTTGGATTGAATAGATTCAGATGAATTATCAATGGCTGAACACTTCCTTTTTTAGAACTGATCTGAAAACCAGGGAGCAATGTATTCATCTTTGTTATTGCGCCATTTCATATGTGTTGTAAAGTATTAAAGTCAAACACTACTCCACTATATCGGGGTGGCATGGAGACTCAGTAGTTAGCACTGCTGCCTCACCGCACCAGAGTCCCAGGTTTGATTACAGCCTCGGGTGACTGTCTGTGTGGAGTTTGCACATTCTCCCTGTCTCTGCGTGGGTTTCCTCTAGGTGCTCCGGTTTCCTCCCACAGTCGAAAGATGTGCAGGTTAAATGACTTTGCCATGCTAAATTGCCCATAGTATTAGGTGCATTAGTCAGAGGGAAATGGGTCTGGGATGGTTTACTCTTTAGAGGGTCGGTGTGGACTTGTTTCCACACTGTAGGGAAACTAATCTATAATAAAACAATGAACTGTGGATGTTGGAGATCTGAAACAAAAACAAAAATTGCTGGAGAATCCAACAGGTCTGGCAGCATCTGTGGAAAGAAGGCAGAGTGAATGGGTCAAGTGACTTTTCATCTTGTTATTACTTATTCTGCTCATGTTTTGAGTTAAGATTAATCCCACTAAAAATAATTTTTATTTTTCAGCTAGGTGGCTAATGATGGTGGTTTTTAGTTCATGTCATAATGTTGACATGTATAGTGAAACAATCAATATGACAGAACCAAGTCTTTTAGATATACCGGCCATGTGAATGGTACTTTTGTATAATAGATTTTGTAAAAGTTCTATTGAAACAATATTATTACATTGCATTTTGTATTTTATTGTAATACAGTATCTTTCTTAAAATATTTCTAAATATATACTGCTGCACATGCAGCAAGTAATGTGTCATAAAACTGCTGTAATTTATTTTTCTTTGGAAGTAAACAGCAAGCAGACCACACTCTGCTCATTAAGTGAACTTTGTATCAATGGTCCTGCAACTAACATTTTATAATAATTGTTAAAAAATTGTGAAAGATTAGGAATATCCTGCATTGACCTAGCTGATCCCAGTCACTCAGTACTGAGGGGGTGACATTCAATGCCCTGTGGCTAATGACAGAGTAAATAAAATGGCTAAGGTTCATTTACTACCCCACTACCTTGCAGGCGTGAAGCATTACAATGATACCTCCCATAAGAATGTCAGTGACTTACATAATGTGCAGTTCTGCAAATGCAAGTAGTTATTTAGAACATCATCTGAATTGTTTTTAATATCTGAAACTTAGTTAACACTGAAGATGTTACCTAGTAAGGTAATAAAATGCATGGAAATTAACCTTTCAGCTCTGCGAGTAAACCTACATCCAAAACTGAAAAGATACATTGAACAAACCTAGATTGTTGTTAAGTCTTTCATCTTTTAGAATGGGTTGCAGGTTTTGGTTCATTAATAAATAAATCCCAGAACTTCTTTTAAGTCACAATCTTGAGAAAACAAGGTTTTTATTTTTAAAAAAGGTGACATCTCAGATCAGACAATGCATTAAAGGTGTAAGGTTAGACACTGTCTGTATCCCATTCTTGAGTCAGACTGGTTCTTCTTCCAAACTGAAATTTATAAAATATTACATTGATTGAAAGATTGCAGATTGTGTGCTTTTTGAGCAAAATAGGATGTATCTGCAAATATAATTCTGAAAGTACAAATTCACCCTTCGACTTATGTGTGTGTGCATGAGAGAGTGCATGTGTGTGTATGTGAATAAGAGTGTGCAAGAGTGTGTATTTGCTTGTGTGCATGCTTGGTAAAGTGTATGTGGGAGGGTGATGGAGTATAAGTCTGTGAGGGCGTGGGTGTGGGGGGGTGCATGTGTATGTGTACAAGAGAGAGTGTGTGGACGGGACAGGGTTTACGTGAATGCATGAGTCTTTAAGAGTGTGTGTGTGAGACAGTGTATAGTGTAGTGAGGTCACCTGTAGTGTGACATGAACCCAAGGTCCCTGTTGAGACCATCCTCAAGGGTCCTCAAGCCACTTTGTGTTGTTGTCTGTTCCAAAGTCCGCCTTGGAGGATGATCACCCGAAGGTCTGAGGCCAAATGTCCTTGACTGCTGAAGTGTTCCCTGACTGAACAACCTTATGGGTTTGTTCAATATGTCATTTCAGTTGCATGACACTAATCTTTTCCTATAAATTCTGTGTCTTATGGTCCTGTTCCAAAACTACGTAGCACTTCAAACTTGTTGGACTATAACCTGGTGTTGTGTGATTTGCAACTCTCCCTATCTGGAAGTTCACTCAAATGACAGATTGCTTGCTTTGCATGTAAGAGGTAGTGGGATCAATGCCCACATTCTGCACTTCTTTTAAAACTGCAAGTGCACACTCTCACTCAGCAGGTCCAAACCATTTGCATACGCTGCCTCCCTGAGAAAGATCCAGAAAGATTAAAAGCTTCATGCTTCAGAAAATGGGATGTTCCTCCATTTTGTGGTGCAGTGTAGTGACAAAGTAGGGCTGAGCAGCAAAAGCAAATGCACAGATATTCATGTTTTCTCTTCATTTGATAGTCTTGCACCTTGAAAGGATCAGACTATAAAGTCAGCAGGCATGTCCTGGATGTGTTTGGAGGCAACATGAATATAAGCTGTGCCCCAAACCATAATAGGATGTGCATGAAGCTGTGAGTCAGGTATGAGTGGAATCTGTCAACTTCGGAGAGACCAACTGATGGCTCAGGCTATGCCAGAATGACATCACATTACTGGATACACATTGCCAACCATCAGCAAGGGGGACTAATCTCTGCTCTCTCCTTCAATAGCTCAGCTGGTAGAGCGGAGGACCATAGTGTGTCGCAAATCTGTCTTCCTTAGGCCGTGTTACAACATGACAGTGAACCTCTCTGCTAATTAAACCAAGCATCCAGAAAAGCTCAGCTCAAGTAGTAATCTCATGAATGACAGAGCACTCCCCAAATTTCACTATTTAAAGAAAAAGTATCAATTTATTCTGTAACTCAGAAAGTGAACGCTAAACCACAACTGTTTACAATTCTAAGTCTCCTTTCTCTTAGACGGTTGTTATCTACCTCCAACTTTATAACAGTATACTGTTCCAATACATGCTTCTATTAAAACTACATCAACTTAATTTTCAAAACCCTACAGCAGCTGTCATTTCCAGCATCTCTTCTTCTGGCTGTAGATCTCCCTGGGTCATCTTTGGAGTTGTCCTGCAAAGACATTTCCATGAAAAGCTACCTTCGATAGACAGTCTTTTGCTAGAACTACTCTGCTGATGGCAGTTGGTCACTCTCTCTGGCTAACTCTCAAAATGGCAGCTTCTTTATACCCCAAACATCAGATCATCTCATTGGTTCAATGTTGTCAAAAACAATAAGTTCAAACTTGACTGGGTTTTAGTATCCTGGGGCATAAATTATAATTATTGGTTAGATTCAAATGGTGGTCAAAACAACTGAGGTATTTGGTTTACAGCCAAATGTTATATATTTTCAATTTTCCAGTACACTGCTAGTCAGTCACATAATATGAGTCTGCGAGTTCTCAGTGCAAACCAGCTTTCACTCTCTCTTAAAGGTAAAGTACACACCTTTAACTTCATAACACCTTCTCTTTAAGAAAGACTAAACCATAATAATGAAAAGATGGCTACGTATTTTTCTAATTCTTAACCCCATTACAACGAAATACACATGACCTTAATCTAAGCTCATATTAAATTCTACACACATGTATATATAACAATGGTATTAGTTCAATCTTATCCATACTTTATCCATTAAATCCATGATAACACATCTGCTATCACATTCTTACCATATGCAACATGTGAAATTGGTAAATTAAAAATTTGTAACATAAGACTCCAATGAAATTGTCTCATATTTAATTAGATGTTTCCAAGAAGAGAGAAGGATTGTGATCCGTTTATACAACTGACTCCAACACATTGTTTGCCACATAAACATTAAAACGTTTTCAGGCCAGTACCAAATGCAACAAATCTTTTTCGATGGTAGAGTACTATTCTGTTGGATGTTGAGTTTTTTTTAAAAGTAACCACGTGGCTATTCAAATTCATCGTCACCTTCCTGTAACAGTACAGCTCCAATTCCTATGTTGCTGGTATTGATTGTAACTTTGAAGTGTTTCAAAAACTTTAGTGCAGGTAAAACTAGTGCAGTAGTTCATACTGCTTTTAAATTGTCAAATGCCTCCTGGCATTCTTCTGTCCATCGAAATTTTGTGTCCTTCTTCAGTAAACCTATTGACAATGCCACGACGCTGCTGATATTTGAAACACCAGACATTTGATTCCGGTGGAATCTGCTTCGTCCCAAAAATCGAAGCACCTCTTTCTTTGAGGTTGGTCATGGAAATTCCTTGATAGCCTTTGTCTTTGTGTTCCTTGGGGTCAAATTTCCATGACTGATGTTATGTCCCAAGAACCTCAGCTCTGCTTTCGCGAATTCTGTTTTCTTAAAGTTAACTACCTGTTTTGCTTCTCTTAATAGAATATAAAACATTACAGCACAGTATAGGCTCTTCTGCCCTCGATGTGCCAATCTGTGAAACCAATTAAAACCCATCCAACCTACACTAATCTATTCTAGTCTGTATGCCTACCCAATGACCATTTAAATAACCTTAAAGTTGGCTAGACTACTAGTGTTGCATCAGTGCATTCCACGCCCCTACTATCTGAGTAAAGAAACTACTTCTGGCATCTGTCCTATATCTATCACTCCTCAATTTAAAGCTATGTCCCCTCAAGCTAGCTATCACCATCCTTGGAAAAAGACTCTCACTGTCCACCTTATCTAACCCTCTGATCATCTTACATGTCTCAAAGTGGCAGATAGAGTTTAATTCAGATAAATGCGAGGTGCTGCATTTTGGGAAAGCAAATCTTAGCAGGACTTATACACTTATGGTAAGGTCCTAGGGAGTGTTGCTGAACAAAGAGACCGTGGAGTGCAGGTTCATAGCTCCATGAAATTGGGGTCGCAGGTAGATGGGAAGTGAAGAAGGCGTTTGGTATGTTTTCCTTTATTGGTCAGAGTATTGAGTACAGGAGTTGGGAGGTCATGGAGCGGCTGTATAGGACATTGGTTAGGCCACTGTTGGAATATTGTGTGCAATTCTGGTCTCCTTCTTATCGGAAATATGTTGTGAAACTTGAAAAGGTTCAGAAAAGATTTACAAGGATGTTGCCAGGGTTGGAGGATCTGAGCTACAGGGAGAGGCTGAACAGGCTGGGGATGTTTTTTCTGGGGCATCGAAGGCTGAGGAGGGACCATATAGAGGTTTACAAAATTATGAGGGGCATGAATAGGATAAATAGACAAAGTCTTTTCCCTGGGGTCAGGGAGTCCAGAACTAGAGGGCATAGGTTTATGGTCAGAGAGCAAAGATATAAAAGAGACCTAAGGGGCAACTTCTTCATGCAGTGGGTGGTACGTGTATGGAATGAGCTGCCAGAGGATGTGGTGGAGGCTGGTACACTTGCAACATTTAATAGGCATTTGGATGGGTATATGAATAGGAAGGGTTTGGAGGGATATGGGCTGGGTGCTGGCAGGTGGTACTAGATTGGGTTGGGATATCTGGTCGGCATGGACAGGTTGGACCAAAGGGCCAGTTTCCATGCTTTACATCTCTATGACTTGAATACAAATGAGATACTTTTATACCAATGATTCGGGTAATCCTGACAGTAAGCTCATAACATGGTCTTCTGTGTCTGACACTACCTTTTCAAAGCTCCCTGGTATTCAGGATGATATGCACTTGATTTAAAGAACTGTCTGCCTAAGCTATCCATGATTTCCTTAAACAGCCTAGCTGTAAAATTAAACCCTTAGTCTGACTGAATTTCTCTCCATATGCATGAAGAAAGTTACTAACTCCTTTACCACACATTGTGCCTTAATACCCCATGAAGCAATTGCCTCTGTAAATATGGAAGACATCTCCATTATGGTTCCCACTTCTAGTTTTGAGGAGGGGACTGACACAGTCAATCATAACCTGCGTGAAGGTTTCTTCAAATGTGGGAATTGGCAACAAAGGTGCTGGTTTTATTACTGCATGCATTTGGTATGCATGACATGTACAGCAAAAGTTAATCATATCCTTGTGCATTCCTGGCCAATAGAAATGCTTTTGTATCTTAGCCTAAGTCTTCCAAACACCTACTGGAAATTCATATGCTACATGTAAGACTTCCGGTTTGTACACTACCAGAAGCACAATCTGGCGCACTTCTGCCCATTTCTCCTCTGCCCTAACCTGCCAAGGTCTCCATTTTCATCTTAGGGTTCTACCTTTAAAATAATAACCCTCAGGAATATTCTCTTGACACCTTTTTTGAGTATGCATCAACATATATATCTTTTAATGTCTAGTCTTTCTGTTGTAAGTCCATTAGTCTTTTAGGGCTATACACTTCTGCCTGACCTTCTACCTGTTCAGGTTTCTCTTGCACCATTATGTCAAACATGGTGTCGGCTAACTGAACCTCAACTCCTTCATCTTTCTCTTTAATATTTACTTTGCACTGTGACTTATGGTAGTGAGATCTTGCTCCTACACAGTCTGGGAAATTCTAGGCTATTTTTCTTTTAACTCCTCAGTTTCCTGGTCTTCCTTTGGCACCTGCATAACAAGAGGTGTTACTCCCATCTTGATTCCTGCTAAATTGTTCCCAACAACAAACTATAGTCCTGGAACTGACACACTGTCAAACACATCCACTGTTACTTTCCCAGTGTTGAACTGGCACTCCAACTTATTCTTACATAGGTGAGCACTACATTTCTGTTCATCCATCTTTGCAGCAAAAGGCTGAAGATGACTCAGGGCGATCTACAGCCAGAGGAAGATAGACACTGGAGACGATAACCACTGTAGGGTTTTGAAAATTAAGTCAATGTAATTTTTGATCTTTAAGTAAAACATAGGTGAGATAATCTGTTTAATATTGCTTACTTAAGGTTGGTTAAATTAAAAGTGAGAGATATGGTTCTTAAAATTACTGAAGAGATTTTGGGGTTTGAAGATGCCTGAACTTGCCAAGAAGGTTTGAAAGGACAGAAAAGCACCATATTTTTAGAATTAGCATAGCCATTAGATTAGGGTTTAACCAAGGATAAAAGTGAAAGATGAAATTGGAAGACACTCAAGCATTTAGGAGTATCAGAGAAACAGACAAGTGCAGTAGAGTTAGAAAAACTTAAATTATAGTTGAGGAAAATGGAGTTAGAAGTTAAACAGAGAGAGAGGAAAAAGGAAGACAGAGAAAGTTCTTAGCTGTTAGAATGGAAAGGGTTGAGAGTGTGTTGCTGGAAAAGCACAGCAAGTCAGGCAGCATCCGAGGAGCAGCAAAATCGACATTTTGGGCCAGAGTTCCAACCTGAAACATTGATTTTCCTGCTCCTCGGATAGCTGCCTGACCTGCTGTGCTTTTCATGCAACGCATTCTCAACTCTGATCTCTAGCATTTGCAGACCTCACTCTCTCCCTGTTAGAGCAACAATGTGTTGCAAATCCGTCATCCTTAGGTCACTAGTTCAATTCTGGCTCTAAGGTTTCTGTCCATTCTTTTTGAACTGCGAGTGCACACTCTCACTCCACAGGTCTGTCACAGATCCAAACTGTTTGTATATGCTGCCTTGCCGACAAGAGGTCTGGAAAAATCAAAAGCTTTGCAAGTGTACGCTAAAATAGGGCTGAGGCAGCTTGGTCTCATCAAACTTGGGTCTTGCCTGACAAGTCTGATACAATTCTTTGAGGAAGTAATGTACAGACTAAACCAAGGAGAACCAAAGGTCTTTACCCACTTGGGCTTCAAGAAACCTTTGACAAGGTGGCACAAAGGACACTACTGAGAAATGGCCCATGGTGCTGGCCTAGATAGAAGCCTGGCTGTCTGGCAGAAAGCGGAAAATGAGGATAAAAGCTCCTCCTCAGGGTGGCACCTGGTGTTTTGCAAGGCTCAGTGTTGGGACCACAACTTTTCACATCAGGCATTAATGTTCCAGATGAAAGAACTGAGGGCACCTAGCTAAATTTGCAGATTATATCAAGATAGAGAGAGGGACAGATACATCGAGGAGGTGGGGAGGCTACAAAAGGACTTGGACAAGTGGAGAGAGGGGGCAGAGAAGTGACAGATGGAGTGCAACGTTGGAAAGTGTGAGGTCATGTGCCTTCACAGAAAGAAGAGGAATTAGGGAGAAATTTCTAATTACGGAGAAATTCAGAAGTCTGACGTGAAAGATATTTGGGAGTTCTAGTTCAGGACACACTCAAAGTAAACTTACAGATTGAGTCAGTTGTTAGGAAGACAAGAGCTGAAAATGTGTTGCTGGAAAAGCGCAGCAGATCAGGCAGCTTCCAAAGAGCAGGAGAATCGACGTTTTGGGCATGAGCCCTTCTCCAAGGCATGAGCCCTTCTCCAAGGCATGAGCCTTCCTGAAGAAGGGCTCATGCCCGAAACGTCAATTCTCCTGCTCTTTGGATGCTGCCTGACCTGCTGTGCTTTTCCAGCAACACATTTTCAGCTCTGATATCCAGCATCTGCAGTCCTCACTTTCTCCTGTTAGGAAGACAAGGCAGTGATGGCATTTATTTCGAGAAGACTTGAATATAAAACTAAGGATGTACTTCTGGGCTCTATAAGACTCTGGTCAGACCACACTTGGATACTGTACATGGTATTGGGCCCCATTCCTCATAAAGGATATACTGGCCCTGGAGCGGGTTCAGAGGAGATTCATGAGAATGGTCTCAGGAATGAACAGCTTAACATATGTTTGAGGACTCTGTGTCTATACTCAATGGAGTTTAGAAGCATGAGTGGGGATCTAATCTAATCTTACAGAATGCAGAATGGCCTGGACAGAGTGGACATTAGGAAGATGTTTCCATTGCTAAGAGAGACTGGGATCTGAAGGCAAAGCCTTAGGCTAAAGGGAAGACATTTTAGAACAGAGATACTTCTTCAGCCTGAATCTATGGAATTCACTGCCACAGAAGGCTTTGAAAGCCAGATAACCAAGTATATTTAAGACAAAAATAGATAGGTTCTTGATTTCAAAGGAGATCGAGGGTAACAGGGAGAAAGTGGGAAAATGGGGTTGAGATATTTATCAGCCATGATTGATTGGCGGAGCAGACTCAATGGCTGAATGGCCTAATTTCTGCTCCTATATCTAAGAAAAAATTTACACTTCAACAAAAGAGGAGGTTTTCCTGCATATCTCAGAGAGTGGCTGCTCAGAGTCCATTGTGTAATAAGACAACTTCCCTGACAGCTGTCCAGGGAATTAACTCAAATGGTAGAGAGCTTGCTTTGAGGCACCAGGATTGATGCCTGTATTTTTCTTTTCCCTTTGCAACTTCACATTCAAATAGCAACCTTCCACCTTTCGATATTGCAGCAATACATTTGCATTGAGTGTCCTCCACGATGGTGTACTCTGAAGATGTATTTCTTCTGACATGCTCCTGTTCTTGGAGTTCCCTAATTTTTGGCTCTTCTTCCAGGAATTGCCTTTGTTGGCAAGTTGGTGTGTGTAACATTGTAAAATGGGGGAAATCATTGCATGATCCCTTTAAAAGGTGGTGTTTTCTCAGTGCTTTGAGTTAAAAAAAATGTTTGCTTAAAATGCAGGTGTACAGACAGAGCCCAACTTGAAACCTTTTGCATTGAACAGCCAAGCAGCCCTTTTACCAAGACAACAAGTCTTTTCAAACTTAGCCAATCAATTCAAACAAAGCACTTAGTGACCAACAAACTATTAAATTTAAATCTGATCATTTTGACAACCTGGAACCAAACCAACTTTAAAAATATTGATAGGTCATCATGGTATAAAAGATGAAGGCATTTGGAAAATCAGTGAGAGCCAACTGCCATGAGATAACAACTTTCAGCTCTCAGAGAAAACACCATCGAGATAATAAAGGTCTTGCAGCACTCTTAGCTAATATTCCTGACAAAAGATCTGACACAAGAATTCAACAGGGAGAGGCCTTCCTGATGCAAGAATTTGAAGGGGGAGGATTTGAAAGATCAGCAGAGAGGGTGCAGAGCTTCTGGAAGATATATCCTTTGTGATTTTGAGAGATTAAGTTCTAATATTTTATTGTATTTATTAGAACATCATACCATTAAAATTTTGTTTTGTTCAGGAATAGTTGCTAAAGGGAAATTGTTCAGTTTGTTAGTGGTTCTGTTAATTTGTTCACTGTTGGAAATTAAGTAAATAATTTGTTACTTCTTGATCGTTGAGTGAGCATGAGGATTTCATTTCATTTACCCATGTCTTTATAACAGATTGGGGGCTGAGAGGAAGGTTATACACTTTTCAGATTTCCTTTAACAGATTATGAGGCAAAATGAGCCTCTCTGGGTGTTTTGATTTTAGTTATGAGGGATGGGGTTGACCTTTGCTTCATAACACCTGTCTTTTGAAGCGTTTTTTTAGTTTTTTTTAAGTGTCAGCTGCTGAATTTTGGCTGCACTTCAATCCAATGCCTGATGAAGGAGGAGCAGAAATTCTAATGGCCTTCTCATGGCTCTGCTCCTGTGCCTTGCCAAGATGACAACCAAGAGGTCTAAGCAGTGGGCCATGGAAGGGCTCATGTTTCCGCACTCTCTACCTTCACAGTTAAATCTGCATTCACATTTCTCTGGGAAGTAACTGGTGCTCACTGGCACAGCTGGGACCTTCCAAAACTGATAGGTAATGTGAAGGGCTGAATACATTATCAGCTTGGAAATGGGTTTTTAATCTAGTAAGTTTTGGTTTTGTTGCATAAGTTTCTATTTGACCTTTTGATTTGATCCTGGTATGGTGCCAAAGCATAGACTGATTGTGCAGTGTGACCAGGAAGTTTTTCTAACTCAGTATGTAGATTGTCCGACCAGAGGGGAGGCCATATTGGATTTTGTGCTCGGTAACGAACCGGGACAAGTGAAGGGCTTGTTAGTGGGTGAGCATTTTGGTGATGGTGACAACAATTCTGTGACTTTCACCTTGGTTATGGAGAGAGATAGGTGCATGCAACAGGGTAGGTTTTACAATTGGGGGAAGGTAAATATGATGCTGCAAGACAGGATCTGAGGAGCATAAGTTGGGAGTATAGGCTGTCAGGGAAGGATGTCATTGAAATGTGGAACGTTTTCAAGGAACAGATACGACGTGTCCTTGATATGTATGTACCTGTCAGGCAGGAAAGAGATGGGCGTGTGAGGGAACCTTGATTGACAAGGGAGGTTGAATGTCTTGTAAGGAGGAAGAAGGAGGCTTACATAAGGTTGAGGAAACAAGGTTCAAACAGAGCGTTGGAGGGATACAGGATAGCCAGGAGGGAGCTGAAGAAAGGGATTAGGAGAGCTAAGAGAGGGCATGAAAAATCTTTGACGGGTAGGATCAAGGATAACGCCTGTTATGACAAGAACGAGGGTAGGTCCGATCAAGGACAGTAGTGGTAGACTGTGTATTGAGTCGGAAGAGATAGGAGAGGTCTTGAATGAGTACTTTTCTTCAGTATTTACAATTGAGAGGGACCGTATTGTTGAAGAGGAGAGTATGAAACGGACTGGTAAGCTAGAGGAGATGCTTGTTAGGAAGGAAGATGTGTTGGGCATTTTGAAAAACTTGAGGATAGACAAGTCCCCCGGGGCCTGACGGGATATATCCTAGGATTATGTGGGAAGCAAGAGAGGAAATTGCAGAGCCGCTACCAATAATCTTTTTGTCTTCACTGTCAATGAGGGTGGTACCAGGGGACTGGAGAATCGCGAATGTTGTACTCCTGTTCAAAAAAGGGAATAGAGATAACCCCGGGAATTGTAGGCCAGTTAGTCTTACTTTGGTGGTAGGCAAAGTAATGGAAAGGGTACTGAGGGATAGGATTTATGAGTATCTGGAAAGACACTGCTTGATTAGGGACAGCCCAGCACGGATTTGTGAGGGGTAGGTCTTGCTTTACAAGTCTTATTGAATTCTTTGAGGAGGTGACCAAGCATGTGGATGAGGGTAGAGCAGTGGATGTAGTGTGCATGAATTTTAGTAAGGCATTTGATAAGGTTCCCCATGGTAGGCTTATGCGGAAAGTCAGGAGGCATGGGATAGTGGGAAATTTGGCCAGTTTGGATAGGGAACTGGCTAACCAGTCGAAGTCAGAGAGTGGTGGTAGATGGTAAATATTCAGCCTGGAGCCCAGTTACAAGTGGAGTTCCACAGGGATCAGTTCTGGGTCCTCTGCTGTTTGTAATTTTTATTAATGACTTGGAAGAGGGAGTCGAAGGGTGGGTCAGTAAATTTGCAGACGATACGAAGATAGGTGGAGTTCTGGATAATGAGGAGGGCTGTTGTCAGCTGCAAAGGAACTTAGATATGATGCAGAGCTGGGCTGAGGAGTGGCAGATGGAATTCAACCCTGTCAAGTGTGAGGTTGTCCATTTTGGAAGGACAAGTAAGAATGCGGAATACAGGGTTAACGGTAGCGTTCTTAGTAAGGTGAAGGAGCAGAGGGATCTTGGGGTCAATGTTCATAGCTCTTTGAAAGTTGCCACTCAGGTGGATAGAGCTTGTAAGAAGGCCTATGGTGTATTAACGTTCATTAGCAGAGGGATTGAATTCAAGAGTTGTGAGGTGATGTTGCAGCTCTACAGTACCTTGGTAAGGCCACATTTGGAGTACTGTGTGCAGTTCTGGTCACCTCACTTTAGGAAAGATGTGGAAGCTTTGGAGAGGGTGCAGAGGAGATTTACCAGGCTGTTGCCTGGAATGGAGAATAGGTCGTACGAGGATAGGTTGAGAGTGCTAGGCCTTTTCTCATTGGAATGGCGAAGGATGAGGGGTGACTTGACAAAGGTTTATAAGATGATCAGGGGAATAGATAGGGTAGATAGTCAGAAACTTTTTCCCCAGGTATAACAGAGGGGGCATAAATTTAAGGTGAAGGGTGGAAGGTATAGGGGGGATGTCAGGGGTAGGTCCAGAGAGTGGTGGGGGCATGGAATGTGCAGCCGGTGGGAGTGGCAGAGTCAGAATCATTGGTGACCTTGAAGCGGCAATTGGATAGGTGCATGGATAGGTGCTTAAGCTAGGACAAATGTTCAGCACAACATCATGGGCCGAAGGGTCTGTTCTGTGCTCTATTGTTCTATGTTCTATGTTCCATATATGTCCTTATTATCATTTTGAACTCTGAAAAGACTAAGGGATCTTTTATTTTACCCCCAGTTGTAGAAGTATTTGATTGGGTCAGTATTCTGCATTTTCAGTTACCCCTTGTTGTCCTGTCGCTGGAGTGTTTGATGGGTATAGAGTTGAGGAAAAAGCTTTGTTATTTTCAGAGGCAGAGGAAATTTATATTGGTGTTAAATGAGTGGGGGACTTCAAGTGCATCATCTATATAGCTGAACAAGCAGGAGGGACTGACAACAAACTGGATTTCCCGTCTAGATTCCTGAAGGAAATGGTTAGACACCAAGCTACATGGAGAAGGAGCACAGCATAGATGTACCTGGTTGCGGTCAGACACATCTATCCACTCAAGGATAACTTTCCTGTTTCTGCCATAAGCATTCACAGTCAGATCCACCAAAATGGACCTGGTGTTCTTCTCTGACCGCTGTCTCCTGCTGGCCGATTTCACCTACAGGATGACCAGCAGGTGAGCAAGGGAACGTGGAAGCTAAATAAGTAACTGTCAACTGCAGAACACATCAAAAAGTTCAAATTGTACATAAATTACATAGATTGGAGAACCGTGAAGTCCCTCTTTGAATGTGCAGCGGATTGTTTGGAAACAGTTAAGGGGAATATCAAGAGGTTCTTTACCCTCAAAGGTATCATAAGGCAAAAGACACAGAGAAACAGAGACAGAGAGAGAGACAGACAGACAGAGAGAGAGAGAAAGAGACAGAGACAGAGAGAGAAACTGTCCAAACTCCAGGAAAGTATGCAGATTCACAAAAAACAACTTCCCCAGCCGACCCATTGTTTCAGGCAGCTCCTGTCCCACTGAACTCATCTCTGCATACCTTGACACCGGCTTATCCCCCTTAGTCCAGAAACTCTCCACTTACATTCTGGACACCACCCTTCACCTCTTTCGAGACTTTTGTTGCTCCAGCTGCCTAGCATTATCTTCACCATGGACATCCAGTCCCTTACACATCTATCTGCCACGATGAAGGCCTCCAAGCCCTCCATTTCTTTCTCTCACACAGTCGCAACCAGTACCCTTCCACTGACACCTTCATCCACCTGGCTGAACTGGTCCTCACGTTTAACAATTTCTCCTTCCAAACCTTCCACTTCCTCCAAACCAAAGGAGTTTCCATGGGCAACCACATGGGCCCCAGCTATGCCTGCTTCTTTGTCAGCTACATGGAACAGTCCACCTTCCGCAGCTACACCAGCACCATCCCCCACCTTTTCCTCCACTACATCGATGACTGTATTGGTGCTACCTCGTTCTCCAGGAGGTTGAATAGTTCATCAACTTCATTAACACCTTTCACCCCAACCTCAAATTCACCTAGACCATCGTGGATATCTCCGTCCCCTTCCTGGATATCTCCACCTCCTTCTCCAGTGAGCAACTGACCACTGACATCTGCTACAAACCCACAGACACTCCCACAGCTACCTGGACTTCCTCCCACCCTGCCTCCCATAAAAACGCCATCCCTTATTCCCAATTCTTCCTCCTCACCTGTTCCCAGGATGACCAGTTCTACCACAGAAAGTCCCAGATGGCCTCCTTCATCAAAGACCGCAATTTCCCATCCCACTTGGTCGACAATGCCTTCCAGTGCATCTTCTCCATTTCCTGCACCTCCATCCTTGAACACCACCCCTCCCAACACAACAAGGACAGAATTCCCCTGGTCCTCACCTTCTACTCCACCAACCTCTGTATACATCACATCATCCTCCGCCATTTTTGCCATCGACAAACAGACCACACCACGCCCTCCCCACCCCTACCAGCGTTCCAAAGAGACCATTCCTTCCACGACTCCCTCGTCAGGTCCATGCACCCCCTACCAGCCTTCATCCCAGTCCCAGTGCATTCCCCTGCCACCACCCCACCAGCCTTCACTCCAGTCCCAGTACTTTCCCCTGCCACCACAGGAAGTGCAAAACCTGTGCCAAGGTCCCAAAGGATCCTTTCACATCTGACAGAAATTTGTATGTACCTCCACAAATGCAGTTTACTGTATCCATTGCATCCAGTGTGGTCTCCTATACAGCGGGGAGACAGGAAGATACCTTGCGGATCGTTTCAGAGAATATCTCTGGGACACCTGCACCAACCAATCCCACTGCCCCATGGCTGAACACTGCAACTCCTGCTCCCACTCCGTCAAGGACATGCAGGTCCTGGGCCTCCTCCATTGCCAAATCCTTACCACTCGATGCCTGGAGGAAGAACACCTCATATTCTGCCTTGGAACCTTGCAACCAAGTGGGATCCACCAGTTTTCTTATTCCCCTCCTCACACACTAGCCCAGTCCCAAGCACCACCCTCCTAACCTGTCCATTGTCTTTCCCATCTATCCATTCCACCTACCTCTCCAACCTATCGCCTTCTCTGTCACCTTCATCTCCCTATTGCATTCTCAGCTACCTCCTCTCCAGCCACAACCTCTTCCAGTTATCTGTGAATGCACAGACCACAAACCTCATTCTTGATGAAGGGTTTATGTCCAAAACATTGATTCTACTGCTCCTTGGATGCTGCCTGACTTGCTGTACTTTTCCAGCACAACACTCTCAATTCTCTATCCTGAGAATCAGGAAATCCTTTTATGCCAGATATGATACAAAACACTGCAGTCTACCTATCATTCCTTTCCACTATCACAGGACCTTGCTTTAAGAAATGTGTATGGTGTGAATCTATGATGTATAGAATCTATAGGATCCTGACAGTGTATAAACAGGTCCGTTGTCGCAAAAAGTCCACACCAACCCTCCGAAGACTAAACCATCCAGTCCCATTCCCCTACACTATCACTCTACATTTACTCCTGATTAATGCAGCTAACCTACACATCCCTGAACATTATGGGCAGTTTAGCAACTCACCTAACCTGCTCACCTTTGGATTGTGGGAAGAAACCAGAGCACCCAGAGGTAACTCTTGATACAACAGCTAAAATCAAGGAGAAATTTTACTCCCGCCTTGACCAATCTCTCTCACAGGTCCCTGCAGTGGACAAACTAATTGTCCTCAGCGCCTCCAAGCCAGCATCAGCATAAGTGCAGACCTCTGGGATGAGGCAATTGAGAAAGGGAGCAGGAAAGCAAAACTCCAACAGTACCCTTCTCCTGACCGAATGCTAAGAATACTTATGCTAATACTAATCTCCTTATCCTCCTCAACCTCCACCACATTGTTCCACCAAACGGACAAATTCGAGACAACATGCAACACTCCAAATACAGGCACCGCCTTGATTATGTCCTTAAAGAGAGGGATTGCAAAGATGTTTGAATCACCTATGTCATGCCGAAGACTGCTGGATGGGGCATCGCCTGATCTGAGCCACAATCAACATAAATATAGACCCCTACAGCAGAGACAACAAATGCAGTGTCACAAGAAGTTCAAAATTAAGGCACTCAAAGACCCAGAAAACCAGCTCCTCTCCACAAACCCAGCAACCCTTGGCAACACCAAGTCACAAGATTTCAACGCATTCTGGTCTGCCCTCAAGGCTTTAATTATCAATTATTGGCCATTTCCAATACGTTGAGAGTGTCCAGTTTCAGTCAGTCACTAAACTAGGAAACACCAAAATTGGTTTGACAAAAATGATCAGGAGATCCAAGAACTGATAATCCTAAAGCGCATTACATTTCTATATGTAAAACAACAATCGCACTAGGAAGAGAAAATGCAGACCTACAGGCAACTGAAGGCCAAGGTCACATTCCATAACATAAAGAATAGGTGGTGGATGGAGAAAGCACTGGGACGCCCAACAAAAGGCTGACATCCATGATGTACACTGTTTCTTCTGTACCGTCAAGACCACCTACGGAGCAAATACCCAAGCTCCAAATCACTGCTAGCCAAGGATAGAGTGACCCTTATAAAACACAAAGAAGCCACCAAACAAAATTGCAGGAAGCACATCAGAGACCTCTTCAACCAGGGTACTGACATCGATCTGAGCATCCTTGGCCACACCTCACAGCACGTTACATGTTCACAAGCCTCAGCCCTGCATGAAGTAGAGAAGGCTAACCACCAGCATCCAAGGAACAGGAAATTTGACGTTTCAGGCATAAGCCCTTCTTGATTCCTGAAGAAGGGCTTATGCCCGAAACGTTGAATTTCCTGTTCCTTGCATGCTGCCTGACCTGCTGTGCTTTTCCAGCAACATATTTTCAGCTCTGATCTCCAGCATCTGCAGACCTCACTTTCTCCTCGAAGGCTAACCACCAGCTAAAGAACAACAAGGCTGCTGGAGCAGATGGTGAAGTGTGGAGGCAATGAGTTCCTACTTCAACTACATGCGCTTGTCTGCTTGTGTGGAGGGAGGAAAGCATCCCCAGAGAGCTCGGAGATGCCACAGTTGTGAGGATTTTCAAAAAAGGCAACAGGTCCGACAATGATAACCACAGGGGAATGTCCCTGTAGTTGATCATTGGAAAAGCCATCGCCAATGTCCTCCTCAATCATCTTCTCTCTGTGACTGAGGTACTCCTCCTGAAATTGCAGGGCAGCTTCCAATCACTTAGGGGCACAACAGGCATGATTTTCACTACATAACAGCTCGATGAGAAAGCCAGAGAAAAGAACTTACACCTGTATTTGGGCTTCTTCGACCTTAAAAAGATCGTTGACACCATCAACCTGGAAGCATTATGGAGCATCATTCTCCACTTTTACTGCACAATGAAGTTTGCCATCATCCTACGTTTTCTCCACTGCAACATGGAAGTCTTAGAATGACAAATAGCTCTACCACCAACACATTTCCTGTTTGGACTGATGTCAAGTAAGAATGCATTATCATTCCAATACAGTTCTTGGTCTACTTCACTGCAACAATTCACATCACCGCCGACAAGATCCTCACTGGAATGCAGTTAGACTGCTACAGAAACAGTGGGAGATTATTCTACTTCTGCCATGTTCAAGCCAAAACCAAAGTCACCCCAACCAGTGACATCAAGTCGCAGTACACAGATGATATTTGTGTATGTTGGAACTCAGCCTTCAGTCTGCCTTTTCTCTTTGAGTGCAGTTTTGTTTTACACATACAGGACAAACTCCAGACCATGGTCAACACGTTTATAGAGGGATATGAGAGCATGGGTCTCACCCTGAACATCCACAAGACAAAGGTCTTCCACCTACCTGGCTCAGCATTGCGAAGTGAACCCCTGATCATCAAGGTCCACAGGGAGGCCTTAGAGAATGTTGGCCATTTCCAATATGTTGAGAGTGTCCAATACGTTGAGATGTTAGTGAAAACATCCAGCACCACTTATAATGTTCCAGTGCGACCTTCTGTTGTTTGAGAGAAAGTGCGTTTGAGGACAACATCAGATTGGTATATAGAGCTGTGATGGTTCCCGTCCTCCTGTATGGCTCTGAGACATGGACTGTTTGCTGTAGCACTAAGGCGCTGGAGCACTATCACCAACACTGCTGCGCATGATTCTACAAATCCACTGGCAAGACAGGCGCATCAACACCACCTTCCTTGACCAGGCCATCATACCCATCATCATGGCACTGGCCACCCTTGATTAGCTGCAAGGGGTTGGGCACATCATCTGCATGACCGCACAAGACACCCCAAGCAGGCGCTCTACTCCCAGCTCCAAAATGGCAAATGAGCCCCAGGAGGACAGAGGAAATGCTTCAGGGATATCCTCAAGACCTCACTGGTGAAATGCAGTATTCCTAATGACACGTGGGAATCACTGGCTCAAGACCATCCAGAGTAGAGGAGGAGCACGCAGGAAGACATCGGGTACCTCCATCTTACCTTTGGGCTAAAGCAGAAGTCAGGCGAAAACAGCCTAAGGAACATACTGACAGCAAACAGGACACCATGCCTGGATTCCTGAGGGAAATGGTCAAAATCGGAAAACTGTACAACTTCTTCAGAATTCCAAAATACAGAATGTAGCTAAAGACACCCAAATGGGTCTACCCAATTAAGCATAATTTCCTGTTCCTGAAAGATTTTCCAAACAATCTTAGTCACATTCACCTTCGCCATGCTGGTGTCTTTGTCACCTGCAGGATAACCAGTGGGCCAGCAAGGGAATGTGAAATGTAAAATGTCTGACTCCAAAAAAACATTAAGCACTTCAAAATGGACTACAAAGGTAGGAGAACCATGAAACCTCTTTGAGACTTCAGCAGACTGAAGGGCAATAGTTAAGGGAAACATCAAAAGGCTTTTCATCTTCAAAAGGTTTTGAGAAGGTCAGAGAGCCCAAACTCCAGAAAAGCATGCAGAACTAACTCCTGCTGCAGGAAAGTGAAGAGCCAGGAATCCTTGCTCTTTGCCTTGCAATACAGTGTCCATACCATGGAGCAGGATGAGACATGCACGTATTTCTTCTGCTAGAAGTTGCATGAGGAGAGCTCTGTGACCAGCAGACAGAAGGAAGAATATGGTTCGGTAATGTCATCTCAATCTGACTTTCTGAAGATTATGAAATCCTTTGATGTAACTCTGAAGATGGACGAGGGAGATCCAGTAGATGTAGTGTACGAGGATGTAACTCTGAAGATGGACGAGGGGGATCCAGTAGATGAAGTGCACCTGGACTTTCAGAAAGCTTTTGATAAAGTCCCACATAGGAAGTTAGTGAGCAAAATTAGGGCGCATGGTATTGGGGGCAAAGTACTAACTTGGATTGAAAGTTGGCTGACAGGAAACAAAGGGTAATGATAAACGGCTCCATTTCGGAATGGCAGGCAGTGACCAGTGGGGTACCGCGGGGATCAGAGCTGGGACTACAGCTTTTTACAATATATAAATGATATAGAAGATGGTATTAGTAATAACATTAGCAAATTTGCTAATGATACTAAGCTGGGTGGCAGGGTGAAATGTGAGGAGGATGTTACGAGATTACAGGGTGACCTGGACAGGTTAAGTGAGTGGTTAGATGCATGGCAGATGCAGTTTAATGTGGATAAATGTATGGTTATTCACTTTGGTGGCAAGAACAGGAAGGCAGATTACTACCTAAATGGAATCAATTTAGGTAAAGGGGCATTACAAAGAGATCTGGGTGTTCTTGTACACCAATCAATGAAGGTAAGCAGGCAGGTACAGCAGGTAGTGAAGAAGGCTAATAGCATGCTGGGCTTCATAACAAGAAGAATTGAGTATAGAAGCAAAGAGGTCATTCTGCAGCTGTACAGGGCCTTGGTGAGACCACACCTGGAGTATTGTGTGCAGTTCTAGTCTCCAAATTTGAGGAAAGACATTCTGGCTATTGAGGGAGTGCAGCGTAGGTTCAGGAGGTCAATTTCTGGAATGGTGGGACTACCTTATGCTCAAAGACTGGAGTGACCGGGCTTGTGTACCCTTGAGTCTAGAAGACTGAGATGGGATCTGATTGAGACAAAGAAGACACTCTGGAGGCAGGAAATATATTTCCGCTGATGGGTGAGTGCCGAACCAGAGAACACAGCTTAAAAATACGGGGTAGACCATTTAGGACAGAGATGAGGAGAAACTTCTTCACCCAGAGAGCGGTGGCTGTGTGGAATGCTCTGCCCCAGAGGGCAGTGGAGGCCCAGTCTCTGGATTCATTTAAGAAAGAGTTGGGTAGAGCTCTCATGGATAGTGGAATCAAGAGTTTTGGAGATAAGGCAGGAATAGGATGCTGATTAAGGATGATCAGCCATGATCATATTGAATGGTGGTGCAGGCTCGAAGGGCAGAATGGCCTACACCTGCACCTACTATTGTCTTTAATCCCAGATTGAATGTTACAAAGCCCATGCAGGAGAGGTTGGACTGGCTGTTTTCTCTGGATGAGGTGAGAAAGGCCTTTGAGACCTTTGAAACCAATGGCTTACCAGCTCTGTGGGACATAAAAGGCCAGGATCTACTGGAAATGCACAGCAGTATGCTTCGGGCAGGTACCATCTGTGAATCCATGAGGAAATGCATCAGCACCCACATCTGCAAGCAGAAATGGGAGAAGGAGAAATTTAGAAATTGGTGACTGCAGATGACAAAATCCTGTCTAAGTACATCACCAACTAGGTCAGGTCTATTCTGGATTTGGTGATTGACCTGGATCAAATATGTGCTATACAAGGCAGGAAGATCTCAGAAAGTTTCATGTTCCTCAAGAATTCAGTGCCTACATGGATAGGAAGGTGGACACTTGTCTCATCAGCCTGGACCTGAAGAAGGCCTTTGACTGGATATTGCACATGTAAATGAAGGAAATGCTCTTCAGAATGAGCTTTGAGGAGGGAATCTGCAATTGTATCCAACTGGTCTACACCAACATCTATAGTGCAGTTACAATTAATCGCTGGGAATCAGAATGCTTCCTGATCAGATCTGAAGTCAGGTAGGATTGCCTAATCTCTCTTGCATTGTTTATGAGTTGTATAGAGCTTTTATTGAATCAATCAGGAAGGATTCAAATTTGAGAGGGGTGATGATTCCAGGCAGTAGAAGCCTGTACATCAAAGTCTCCCTGTATATGTACATGGATGACATACCCATTTTCTGATCGATCCACTGTGTGTGCACAGACTCATGAGCATCTGCAACCAATTCGAACTGGCACTAGGAGCCAAATTAAATCAAAGCAAGATAGAGGACAACATTTTTTTGGGAACTGAGCCAACAGGTCCTTTATCTCCCTTTACACCAGGACAGAATATCAGGTGATGATGTGTATACAGTTCGGAGGGGTTGCAATCTGCACCAAAATCTGAGAAGAGTATATTGTCAATGCAGGGCAGAAATTGGGGTTAGGGAACACTGCTACCTCTCCGTTGCAGGTAAAATCTTGGTTATCAGGCATGAGGTATTCTCAGTGATCTTCTATGTGGCTCAGATCTGCCTTACTTCCTGAACCTGCGTCTCTCTAGCTACCCTAGCCATCTTCCACTTCATCTAGAGGTCCACTATGACATCATCCATAAAATTCAGGAAACGTGGGGGAAGAACATACCCATATTGCCCTCAATTTGCTGGCTCCCTTTGTGTGTGACTGCATCAAGCAAACACCAGATGTCACTACTCCCTGACTCACTATTTATCCCCAGTGTTTTAAAAATAGACCTGGCCTCCAAGTATTTAGACTGTTCTGTACAATATATCCTTTATGGACAAACTTGTAAAGAAGAACATTGTTGACCAGAAATCCATCAGTAAGTTCTCAGCATATATCATCCTCAAGGTCCTGTGGGAAAAGGAGAGGGTTAATCTTGTTAATCTTAGCAGACTACCAAAGTCATTTGGCAGAATGCCTCATGCCAGAACTTGTAAACCCAAGGTGTAGCTCGGATGGTGGTGAGAAGGGCACTGCCTATCACACACATGCTCAAAGTGGCTGCTGGGGGGGAAGACAATGTCACACATTTCCTAATCGTTTGTGCCAATCCAAAGAAAGCCTGGAGAGAAGCAATAGTTTTGCCAAGGTTTGTCCTAGGCAGCTCTATGGTGTGTTCTGTGTGATACACACCGAGACAAACACTGATTTGGAAGACAATAATTTTTGTGAAAGTTGATAGTCTTCTAGATCAAAAAGTTGACTTCGACTGAGTGTTGCAGAGTGGTACATTCCAAAGTTCAAAGCCAACAAATTCCCCTCATTTCTGATTTGCAGCTTCGTACACGTTGCATTATGGCTGGGGCACAGTTTGCCAGCACACTGGCTCATTCATGTTGCCTCCAAGCACATCAGGACATGCCTACTGACTTCAGTCAGCTCACAGCCAGTCTGATTCTTTCAAGGACCTGACTTTCACCCTCAGAAAAATCTCAGCGCCTTCAGCATTTGCTTTCATTACTCACCTCGGCTTTGTCCCTATGCTGCACCCAAAAGACAGACCTGCTGAGTCTGACCAGATACCTCCAGCTTCAAAAGGGAATGTAAGCACCAGAGGACTGGTACATAATAGTACCAGAGGACTGGAGGATAGCGAATGTGGTCCCATTGTTCAAGAAAGGGAGTAGGGATAGCCCGAGTAACTATAGGCCAGTGAGTCTGACTTCAGTGGTGGGCAAAGTCTTAGGGAGAATGGTAAGGGATAAGATTTATGAACATCTGGGTAGGAATAACGTGATCAGGGATAGCCAGCATGGTTTTGTGAAGGGCAGGTCGTGCCTCACAAACCTTATTGAGTTCTTTGAGAAGGTGACCAAGGAAGTGGATGAGGGTAAAGCAGTAGATGTTGTGTATATGGATTTTAGTAAGGCGTTCGATAAGGTTCCCCATGGTAGGCTAATGCTAAAACTTCGGAGGTATGGCATTGAGGATACATTAGAGGTTTGGATTAGGAATTGGCTGGCTGGAAGGAGACAGAGGGTAGTAGTTGATGGATTATGTTCATCTTGGAGCGCAGTTACTAGCGGTGTACCACAAGGATCTGTTTTGGGACCATTGCTTTTTGTTATCTTTATAAATGATCTAGAGGAAGGACTTGAAAGCTGGGTAAGCAAGTTTGCGGATGACACAAAAGTCGGTGGAGTTGTGGATAGTGAGGAAGGAAGTGGTAGGTTACAGCGGGATATAGATAAGTTGCAGAGCTGGGCGGAAATGTGGCAAATGGAATTCAATGTAGCTAAGTGCGAAGTCGTTCACTTTGGTAGGAATAACAAGATGATGGATTACTGGGCTAATGGTAGGCTACTTGGTAGTGTGGATGAGCAGAGGGATCTTGGTGTCCATGTACACAGATCTCTGAAAGTTGCCACCCAGGTAAATAGTGCTGTGAGGAAGGCATATGGAGTACTGGGCTTTATTGGCAGAGGAATTGAGTTCCGGAGTCCTGAGGTCATGTTGCAGTTGTATAAGACTCTGGTGCGGCCTCATCTGGAGTATTGTGTGCAGTTTTGGTCGCCATACTATAGGAAGGATGTGGAAGCTTTAGAACGAGTGCAGAGGAGGTTTACCAGGATGTTGCCTGGAATGGTAGGAAAATCTTATGAGGAAAGGCTGAGGCACTTGGGGCTGTTCTCATTGGAGAAGAGAAGGTTTAGGGGAGATCTGATAGAAGTGTATAAGATGATTAGGGGTTTAGATAGGGTAGATACTAAGAACCTTTTACAGCTAATGGAGTCAGGTGTTACTAGGGGACATAGCTTTAAATTAAGGGGTGGTAGGTATAGGACAGATGTTAGGGGTAGATTCTTCACACAGCGGGTTGTGAGTTCATGGAATGCCCTGCCCGTATCAGTGGTGAACTCTCCTTCTTTATGGTCATTTAAGCGGGCATTGGATAGGCATTTGGAAGTTATTGGGCTAGTATAGGTTAGGTAGGATTCGGTCGGCGCAACATCGAGGGCCGAAGGGCCTGTACTGCGCTGTATCCTTCTATGTTCTATGTTCTAAACCTGCAACTTGACAGATACAAAGCCGATGCTCCACTGTTTAATCAAGTTTGCCTCATTTGGAGATGCTCACACTCTCATCTTTCCTAGTTTTGAACACCTGTCTTTCAATATTCCATGTTCTGCAAGAAAACTTTTCCACCATTGACCTGCAAACCAAACACTGTTGATGCTTTGCTCTGATCAAATATCTGAATAATAGCAGGGCAGAAAGCCACATAAACAAAAAAAAAACCAAAGACCATAGGATGTAGGAGCATAAGTAGGCCTCTTGACCCAACGCATTCACTCCATCATTTAATGAGATCCTGCCTTTTCCCATAATCCTCAACTCCATTCCCCAGCCCTGTTCCTCATAACCCTTGACTCACTTACTGATTAAAATGTCTATCTCAGCCTTGAACAAATTATTCATCTCGACAGTCCTCTGTTGTAAATAATTCCTCTTATTCACTTCCCTCAGAGAAGAAATTTTTCCTCATCCTGATTTGGGTATTATGCCCTCTAGTTCTAGATTATTCTGCAACATGAAAGAACCTTTCCATACCTACCCTGTCAAGTCCTGTCAAAACCTTACATGTTTCAACAAAAACCAGGTCACTCTTCTCAACTCCAATGAGAACAGATCCAACTACTCAATCTCTCCTGTTAAGAAAATCTCTCCATACCCAGAATTAACACAGTGAACCTACTGTAGACTGTCTCCAATGCCCATATTTCTTTCCTTAGGTAAGATGAAAAATGTTCACAATATTTTAGGTGTAGTTGACCAATGCCTTGCATAGATTTAGCAAGACCTCCTTATTTTTATACTCCAGTCTATCTGATTTTCCAAATACCCACTGACCTTGTTTTGTACTCATACACAAGGACCCACAAACCCCTGAGATGCAACTTTCTGCATGTCAATAATATTTAGGTCTCTTCCCTAAATGACATTAATGAGTGGGCTTTCACAAAACTTGGTGACAGCTGTCACGATCATCATTTCTTAGACTAGCTTTATGTTATTGATACATCTTGCAAATTTAAATTCCACCAGTTACTAGTGGTGTTTGAATCCAGCCCCTACAGAATCACCTTACTCACCCAGTTCCTAATCCAGCAATATTTCCACACCATGATCTCCCAAATAATAATCCAAAAATCTGCCATCTCATTCCAACTGACACTATTTTATACCTGCCATTTTTTAAACACGTACTTAAAATGTCACAACTATCCATTTGTCTTTTTTGGTTTTCTACAGTATTCCTATTGCAGGATCATCTAAAAATTACAAGACCAATTCTTGAGGCCAATGTTCAAACCGATCATTATGATTTTAGGTCCAGAAAAAAGGGGCAATGCATTAAGAATTTTCTCGATAACAAGTATGGTAGCAGACTGACAATATGATTATCCACCTTGACCTTAATCTGTAATAAATAAAGCTTGTTATATAGTTTGTTTTAAATGAACTAACTTATATCACAGCATTGAAAGTCAGCCTGATGATAGAGATGGCCTACCCTCAATCTATAACTGTCTAAATTAATGACACAACACTTCAAAATGTAATAAAATATTAGCAGAAAGTCCAGAATTTCAGTCTTAAATTGCCAATTAAAACAGGAAAAAAAATGTATTGTGTGGTTATACCACCATAAGATACAGTGCTCTTCAGGAAAATACCACTGAATCACTTGCTTGATTGCACAATTTGCTACTGGAGTGGACATACAATTAATCAGCTCGGAATTTGTTTTAATCTATTGTGCCTATGAAAGCTCTTTGAAAGGTCTATCCAATCAGATCCACTCTGCTGTTCTTTCCCCATTATCCAGCAATTGTTTTGCTTATAATGCACATTCCTTTTTGGAAGTTACTATTGTATCTGCTTCCACCATTAATGTGATCAAGACATTCAAGATTATTACCTGCTGTGTTAAAAAAAAATCTCTTTATATGAGAAAGAACAGCAGGTGGGGGCATTTTATGACAGTTTGGACCAAATAGTGTCTTTCCTTGTTGTAATAATTCTTCAATTTCATCTCCCTTCTCATTGTCGTCGGCTATCCCTTGATTTGAGATTGGCGTCTCTTCAAGATAAATGCTTGTGCCTGATTTTATTTAAAAGGGGGATATTGGGACAAAGCGTGGACTTTATGTTTTCTTAAACAATAATTTGCATTTTATTAAATCTCGGCGCGTCATTGTTGGCATCATTAACAAGGCCGGCATTTATTGTTCACCCTAACTGCCCTGGTGGCTGCTCGCAGTTTAAGTATCAGTGAAATCGTTTTGGGTCTGATATGACATAACGCACCCAAGGTGATGGGTGAGTAAGGACAGGAGTTCTTACTCCTTCTGAGGTCTCAAGACACATTTCAAGACTCAAAGCGTATTCATTTTAACGGTTGTGTGATTGCAAACTGGTTGGTGGCTGTTTTGAGGATTGGTAGCACTTTCCTGTATGGTGGAGCCCTCAAAAATGGAAGCACTCCACGGCAATACCGAGCGTTGTCAGCAATTTCCATCTTCCCTCTGTTTTCCTGCCATCGCAGCGACACTAGCCGTCAGCGTTATGACGTCACTGATGTAAGCCTGGAATCGGAAATCGGCACCCAAAAGCGGAAAGGATCTCATGAGGAGCATCCTCTTCCATGTGTACAATGTCCTTCATCCTACATGCGGAGTGTGCTCTTCCCAGCAGCTCGGCGCGATTAGCAATCCTGAATGATTGTGTTAGCTGGCCGAAAACGGACGCAATTTATTGAAGACGAGTTACTGGACCCAAAGTGTTGTCACTGCTTCCTCTGCACGGATACTGCTAGACCTGCTGATTTTCTCCAGCAATTCCTGTTTTTCTAATACAGTTTATTCGGATCCATAGTTGTTGAAATGGTTTTGAGTTGTTTGGGTTCATGGACGGTCCCAGTATTTAATGCAGGCAGTGAGAGTGCTTCCGGCAGTCATGGTGATAGCAAACAACAGTCATCCCTTTTAAGTGCAGCCAAATCCAATGATAAAGACAAGTTAACCCAGCGAGTGCACACAATTGTGCAATAACAGTTGATTCTTCACGATCATACAAAGGGGACTTGGGATGAAGTGCAGTTTTTGGATGAACAGGTAGGTGTGTAACTGAACTAAAAAAGACGATCAGAATTCACATCCCCATTTCACAAATTTATTTTTAGGAAGTCCAGCACAAATTTCCACATTTATATTAAGAATGAAAATTACCAAGCTCCAATAATGCACTTCTCCCAATTGTATGCTATGGCCATCTCAGCATTTCCCACTTTGGCCTGCACCATGTTTGCCTCTGTCATTTTGTCTTGCCTACCATCCACCACTGACTCCCTCAATTATTCTTTCCTTCCCAATCCGGCATACCTGTTTTACCTGCAAAATTTGATTCATCTCTAAGTTCTCCCAGTTCTGACAAAATGTCAACTTTGTACTTCTCTGCATTGATACTGCATGGTCTGTTGAAATTGCAAGCATGCATATTTTGCATTAGCTTTATCTGTTTGTATTGGACATGGGTGGCATGCCAAACAAGCTCCCTGATATTTATTATTACATTTATTATTTATTGCAACTCATCATCAGAAACGGAGGCACTAGGCTTTCCTGGAGGTCAGCTGCCAAAGATCCCACCAAGCAGGGAGTGTGCACAGCAGTAGGTAGACATAGCAATTATAAAGAAACAGTGCATGGCAGGTTTATAAAAGGCTTCTATGAAAAATAATTTCAATAAAGAGCACAATTAACTAAGTAGGTGGCACCCAACAAAAATGCAGATGAATCAGCAGGCAGCAGAGGAGTAATTATTGCATCTTCAACAATGATAATCACATCCCAAGGCTAACTCAACATCTTTTCCTTATTCAAGGCATTTAACTACCAAGGCCAACATCTGTTGCTCCGTCCCTAACTTTCCTAGTGGTGAACTGCCTTTTTGAGCACTGCAGGATAAAGTGATGGTAGAAAAGGGACTTCTGGTATTTTCACCGACAGTGAAGAAATGGCAGTACAGTTGTTAACGTGTGTGTGGTTTGGACAGTTTTTTTGCAGGGAGTGGTGTTCCATTGTGCCTGTAACACTTGTCAACTTGGGTAAAGATGCTGGTGGTTGGTGTTGGGAGAGGGTTATTGAAGGAACAATGGAAGGGTTACAGGAGAATTTGAACAGAGAACATGCAGCAGATTCAGGATTGCCCACATTTTTTTAAAAGGAAGACGTTTGCAGATGCTGGAGATCAGAGTTGATACTGTGTTGCTGGAAAAGTACAGCAGGTCAGGCACCATCCAGGGAGCAGGAAAATCAACATTTCAGGCTGGAGTCTTTCATCAGGAATGATTCGTGATGAAGGACTCCAGTCCAAAACATCGATTTTTCTTGCTCCCCGGATGCTGCCTGACCTGCTTTGCTTTCCAGCAACATACCCTCAACACATTTTTTAAAAGTTGATTTCCCTGGGCATCTATGCCTGCAAATGAATTGATTCTTATTGTGAATGAGAAAATTGATGCCAAACATCAAATATCTGTATGTCCAGTGTCATGTTTATAAATGTTGCCAGCAGGCTAAATTTGGATGTAAATAAAACAAACTTTGTAGGCAAAGTGTGATATTTATACTGCATAAAATGTACATAGCCTTATCTTTTACTGATAGGACCATAAGACATACTAGTGGAAGTAAGGCTATTTGGCCCATTGAGTCCACTCCGCCATTTAATCATGGCTGATGAGCATTTCAGCTCCACTTACCCACACTCTCCCTGTAGCCCTTGCGAGATCAAGAATTTATCAATCTCCACCATGAAGACCTTTAACGACCTAGCCTCCACTGTGCTCCCTGGCAATGAATTCCAAAGGCCCCCTATTCTCTGGCTGAGGAAATGTCTCCTCATTTCTGTTCTAAATTGCACCTCCTCTAATTTTAAGGATGTGCTCACAGGTCTTAGTCTCCCCAAATAATGGAAACAAATATCCAGCATCCACTCTTTCTAAACCATGCATGGTTTATCTTGTAAGTTTCTATTAGATTTCCCCATAACCTTCTAAACTCTGATGAATACAATCCCAGGATCCTCAGCCGTTCATCGTATGTTAGGCCTACCACTCCAGGGATCATCCGTGTGAATCTCCTCTGGACACCGTCCAGTGCCAGTATGTCCTTCCTGAGGTGTGGGACCCCAAATAGGGCTTAACTAGAGCTTTATAAAGTCTCAGAAACACATCACTGCATTTATATTCTAACCCTCTTGAGATAAATGACAACATTACATTTGCTGTCTTAATCACGGACTCAACCTGCAAGTCAACCTTTAGAGAATCCTGGACTAGCACTCCCAGATTCCTTTGTACTTCGACTTTAGAAAATAGTCCATGCCTTTTTGCCAAAGTGCAAGACTTCGCATTTGCTTGTGTTGAATTTCATCAGCCATTTCCTGGACCACTCTCCTAAATCTTTCTGCAGCCTTCGCACCCTCTCAATACTACCTGCCTGTTATATCATCGGCAAACTTCACCAGAGTGCTCCCAGTCCCTTCATCCAGATCATTAATATATAAAGTGAACAGCTGCAGCCCCAACACTGAACCCTATGGGACCCCACTTGTCTGCCATTCCAAAAAATAACCTTTTATCCCAACTCTCTGCCTCTGTCAGATAGCCAATTCTCAATCCATGCCAGTAGCTCACCTTGAACACCATGGGCCCTCCTTTCTCAGCAGCCTCCCATGAGGCAGCTTATCAAAGGCCTTTTGGAAGTCTAGACAGATAACATCAACTTGGTTTCCATCTAGTCTACTTGTTACCTCTTCAAACAATTCTAACAGGTTTGTCAGGCACAAACCTCCCCTTACTAAATCCATACTGACTTGTTCTAATCCAACCCTGCACTTCTAAGAATTTAGAAATCTCATCCTTCGTGATGGATTCTAGAATTTTACCAACAACGGAGGTTCAGCAAATCGGCCTATAATTTTCCATCTTTTGTCCAGATCCTTTCTTGAACAAGGGGGTTACAACAGCAATTTTCCAATCATCTGGGACTTTCAAAAGATCACAACCAACGCATCCATTATTTCCTCAGCCAACTGCCTCAGAACTCTAGGATGCAGCCTATTCGAGCCAGGCTTTTGTGGGGAATGCTGTTCCGTTGTGCCTGTAACACTTGTCAACTTGAGTAAAGATGCTGATGCCAATGCTCCATGAAATGGAATCCGTCTTTCCCACACCAATCCCTTAGCCATGTGTTTGCTTCCCTAACTTTCTCATCCCTATGCCAATTGGCATGTGGCTTGGGCAGTAATCCGGAGATTATGACCCTTGAGGTGCCTTCCTGGGGCTTGATAATCCCCAAATAGGTCCTCTATCCTAGCTTTGCCTGTGCTGTTGGTCTCAATGTGGACCACAATAACTGGATCCTCCCCCTCTTGCTCCAATATCCTTTCAAGCAAGTCAGAGATATCCTGCACCCTGGTACCGGGCAGGCAACACACCATGCCAGACTCCCAATCCGGCTTGCATAGGATACTATATGTCCCCCTAATTATAGAATCTCCTATAACAACTACTTGTCTTTTTGCTCCCCCCTCTTGAATGGTCTTCTGCACCATGGTGCTGTGGTCATCCCTTTCCATCATCCGTACAGGGAGCAAGAATCTCATACCTATTGGACAAGGTCAGGGGCTGAGGCTCCTCCACTCCCGAACTCAGAATCCCCCTACCTGCCTCACTTACAGTCACACCCTGTTGTCCCTGAACACTTACTGAATTTGAATTACTTAATCTTCTGGGCTTGCCTGCCTTCTGAAACAAAGTATCCAGGTAACTCTCCCCCTCCCAGATGTGCCACAGAGTTTGAAGAACACACCTACTTAAATAGCAATCACTTGCCTTCCCAACAGTTTCCCTGCTCCAACCTCA
Source organism: Hemiscyllium ocellatum (assembly GCF_020745735.1). Classification (NCBI taxonomy): domain Eukaryota; kingdom Metazoa; phylum Chordata; class Chondrichthyes; order Orectolobiformes; family Hemiscylliidae; genus Hemiscyllium; species Hemiscyllium ocellatum. Next base: position 50,937,596 of record NC_083406.1, on the reverse strand, counting down.
TTTCCGCACAGCTCCCGCCACTCTCTGCTGTAAAAAAGACCTCACTGGCTGTGAGGTAAGTGCTTAAATAACAATCATTGATCTGAGGGTTCAGTTGATACAAAGGGTTTATAATCCTTTTGAGACAATAAACTGGACCTTCAAACTGACTTGGAAACTTTTTAGAAAAGGATTAGCTGTTCTTTTTTATTCAGTAAAATAGCCACCGAGCAAAATGATTTAAAGAAATGATTTGGATATGAATGTAGGAGGTATAGTTAGAATAGAATATCCTTTATTGTCAAGTGTATTCAAGTACACACATACAGTAAAAAGTTTTACAATGTTGTCTCCTATGGTGTTATTTTATGTACATCTAGCTAGGTACAAAACTTAGAGACAAAAAGAGAGGAATAAAAAGAAAAAAACACAGTTGTATTACTTTACATAAGACATAGTCATTACAAGTATATAAACAGATTACACATCAACATTACACTGCAGTAGCCAAGCACAGGGGTTTCCACATGTGGTCTGACCACCTGCATCAGAACCCACTCCAAGAGGTGTCCTGTTCCATACCAAGACTCCAGTCGACTCCAAGAGAAATTTTCTTCGAGACTTGATTCCTATTGCTGGCATCCGCTCCTAGACCCAATTCCCCTCACTGACCTCCACTCTGTGACTGCTTCCCCTTGCTGGCCTCTGCTCTGGGACTTGATTCCCATCACCAGCCTCCAGGCCAGAACTGCTTCCCTGCGGCTCCAGGTTTTGCCTCTAGAGCTCACCAGCTCTTCCATTCTCTTCTGGGTAAGCCAACGTCATTAGGTGAAAAAAAAAAGCAGGAACGAGGCAAAAGAAACAAAAAGATAAAAAATGGAAAGGAAAGAAAAAGGAACAGGCAGAGCTGAGGAGCACTAGCTGGAGCAGCTTACTCTGCTGCCATTTTGCATGAAGGTGTAAGTTTGCAGATGACACCAAAATTGGTGGTGTAGTGGACAACAGTGAAGAAGATTATCCCATAATACAACGGGACCTTGATCAGATGGGCTTGATCAGGAGAGGCAGATGGAGTTTAATTTAGATAAATGTGAGGTGCTGCATTTTGGTAAGGCAAACCAGGGCAGGGCAGATATAGTTAATGGTAGGGCCTGGGGAGTGATGTTGAAAAAGTTCCTTGGAAATGGAGTCTCATGCAGATAGGGTGGTGAAGAAGTTGTTTGGCACACTCGTCTTCATTGGTCAGAACATTAAGTATCGGACTTGGGATGTCATGTTGCATATGATCAAGACATTAGTGAGGCCAGTTTTAGAATGCCGTGTACAGTTTTGGTCACCCTACCTTAGGAAGGATGTTGTTAAACTTGAGAGGTTGCAGAAAAGATTTACAAAATGTTGCCAGGACCGGAGCGTTTGTGTTACAGAGAGAGAGGTTGAATAGGCTGGATCTTATTTCTTGAAGTATTGGAGGCTGAGAGGTGACCTTATAGAGGTTATAAAATCATGATGGATTAGGTTAACAGCCAAGGTCTTTTTCATAGGGTGGGAGAGTCCAAAGCTACAGGGCATAGGTCTAAGGTGAGAGGGGAAAGATTTAAAAATTACCTAAAGAGTAACATTTTCATGCGTTTATGGAATGAGCTGCCAGAGGAAGTAGTGGAGGCAGGTACAATTACAACATTTAAAAGACATCTGGATGTGTATCTGAATAGGAAAGGTTTAGAGGTGTCATAAAGCTAGTCTGTTTTTTTTTCAAAAAGCTGTTACTTTGCTCAAGGATACTCTGTCCTTGATTGTTTCAGAGGGGTAACAAGCTGGGCTGGGTTTGATCATTCTGGTTTGGTACAGAGAAGAAAAGGATTTTGAGAGGCCTTTTGTTAATATGTAAACCGAGGAGACTTCAGGCCAAGGCGGTCATGTTTTACACGTGACCTGTATAAAGAAAGGGACGTGGTCAGCTCTAGAGCTGAGCTGAGCTGTTTTAGTTCAGTATTGAACTGAGGAGGAGTTTAACAGGGAGTTGTGTGAAAACTCTCTCTCTTTCTGCCCTTCGACTTCAACCTGTAAGCATGTGTTCTATTCATACTGGTTTTTAGAGGGAGTTTGCTTATTGGGACTGATGTGCATATTCAGAACAGCATAATTAAGTCTATTTGGATAGGCTGAATTCTGTAGGGTTCTTTATTCTGTTTTTTGTGTTTCATTGTGTAATGTTGTGAATAAATTTTGTCTGTTTTGAAATCTAGTAGACAACCTGGCTAACTTAATCCGGGTAATTTTCACTGTACACTTACCAAAACACATTGCAAAGCTATGGTCTGAGCTGCATGTCAAGAATGCTTTGAGTGGTCTGGTTTATTCTACAACAGATTGGGGGCTGTTTGTGGGATTTTAAACAGTGAGTGGTAGGTGCTAGTGTCTTTATTTCGGGTGTTTATTTGGTTAGGTAGACAAAGCCTGAGATGGTAATGGCACTTTCAGTCGCCAAATGTTTTCTGTATGTGGATGTGGTGACTTTGGAAGGTTTGCAAAAAGTGAATAAACCAAGTTGCAGAGAAACTGGAATTGGAACTGCCTGCTTCTGTGAGGAAAGGAGAGATAATTACAGCAGTACCTCAGCATTTGTAGAAGCAAAGAGGTCCTTCTGCAGCTGTAAAGGGCCCTGGTGAGACCGCACCTGGAATATTGTGCGCAGTTTTGGTCTCCAAATTTGAGGAAAAACATTCTGGCTATTGAAGGGAGTGCAGTGCAGGTTCATGAGGTCAATTCCCGGAATGGCGGGACTATCTTACGCTGAAAGATTGCAGCAACTGGGCTTGTATACGCTTGAGTTTAGAAGGCTGAGAGGGGATCTGATTGAGACGTATAAGATTTTTAAAGGAATGGACACTCTGGAGGCAGGAAGCATGTTTCCGCTGATGCGGGAGTCCCGAACCAGAGGACACAGTTTAAAAATAAGGGGTAGGCCACTTAGAACAGAGTTGAGGAGAAACTACTTCATCCAGAGAGTGATGGGTGTATAGAATGCTCTGCCCCAGAAGGCTATGGAGTCCAAGTCTCTGGATACTTTCAAGAAAGAGTTGGATAGAGCTCCTAGGGATAGAGGAATCAAGCGTTATGGGGATAAGGCAGGAACCAGATACTGATTGAGGATGGCCGACCATGATCATAATGAATGGTGGTCCTGGCTCGAAGGGCAGAATGGCCTACTCCTGCACCTATTGTCTATTGTCTATTAAACTTGCTGGAGAAAACATCAGAATCTATAGAGATGGGAAGAATTTGATTGTAAATGTAGCATTTCGAGTTGGAGATGAGAGATAAGGAAAGGGCAGCAGAAATGAAACAGTTTGAGTTATGATTCAAAGCAGAAGAGAGGGAGAAAAAGAGAGCAGCAAAAGAGAAAGAAAAAGAGAGAGCTTTTGAACTTCAAAAACTGACACTTAGAAAGGAAAGTCAGCTTAAAAGGCTGGAGATAAAGGCTGAAAGTAGGTTAGTGAGGAAGAGAGTGAGGAGGAGCAAGCCCCTGGTGGTCAGAAACCTAGTGAGAAACTGTTGAAGTATGTTCAAGCATTGTGGAAGCCTTTTTTTAATCTCATTTGAAAAAGTGGCTAAACAAATGCAGTGGCCAGTGGCAATGTGGGTTTGTTGATCCAAACAAAACTTATAGGTAGGGTTAGTGAGGTATTCGCATCCCTATCAGAGGAGGTATCGGGGAATATAAGGAGTGAAAAAAGTCATTTTAAATGCATATGAGCTTGTACCAGTTCCTATAGACAACATTTCAGGAATCTAAGTAGGGGCCATGGTCAAACCTGTATTGAGTTTGAAAGGATCAAGCAGAGTAATTTTGTTAGATGGATAAGAGCTTTAAAAATTGAGCAAACCTATGATGCTCTTAGAGAGATAATCATTTTGGAGGATTTCAAAAATTCACTGCCTGAAGTAGTGCGAACTTATGTGGAAGAGCAGAGAGATAAAACAGCTGAAGTGGCTGATGATTATGAGCTGGTCCATAAAACTCAGTTTGGCTTCCAGAATCAATTTCAATCCATGAGGGATAGAAACTGGGGCAAAGAGAAATCCTCACATGGAAAGGGTCTCAGTGAAAATCATAAGGAGAACTTACCATAGGGTAAAAAAGAAACCCTTGGCAGGGGCAAAGGAGTTAAAAGACTCTAGTGTTTTCATTGTAATAAAGCGGCCCACACAAAATCACAATGTTTGTGGGCTAGGAGAAAACCAGATATAGGAAAACCAGACAAGCCTGGAAATTTTGTTGGACTGGTAACAAAAAGGAGAAAGTGAGGACTGCAGATGAGAGCTGAAAAATGTGTTGCTGGAAAAGCGCAGCAGGTCAGGCAGCATCCAAAGAGCAGGAGAATCGACCTTTCGGGCATGAGCCCTTCTTCAGGAATGATATTTCGGGCATGAGCCCTTCTTTCCTGAAGAAGGGCTCATGCCCAAAACATCGATTCTCCTGCTCTTTGGATGCTGCCTGACCTGCTGCGCTTTTCCAGCAACACATTTTTCAGCTCTGGTAACAAAAAGCACAAGGGAAGTTAGACAATTGCCTCAGAGTATTCAACATGATCAGAGGTTGATTAAGGAGGAAATACCAGGTCTGCTTAAAAAATATACATGCAAGGGTAAAGTTTATTCACATAGACCAGGAGCAGTTGGTAAGGAGGTTACAGTATAAAGGGTCACACGATCTTCTCAGTCTGTAATGCTGAAGGAAGAGGAGAAATGCATTCCTGAGGGACTATTGCCAGAAAAGGGACTGGTAACAGGTAATTGAGACAAAAAATGCACAATTATGTAAAGTGAGGCTAGAGAGTCCAGAGAAGAGTGGAGAATTTGTGGTAGGAGTATTGGACAAACTCTCAGCTCCAGGAGTACAATTTGTCTTTGCAAATGATATAGCTGATTCATCAGTAGGCGTGCTGCCTACTCTAGTTGAAAAAGCCAGTGGAGACGCAGGCAACTGAAGAAATGAAGGATCTTTATTCAGGAATTTTCCCTGATTGTGTGGTCACAAGATCACAGAGGCACAGGGTGAAACAGGAGAGATCAAAAGGTACAGATAAGGAAGCTGACTGTAGTGTTATCCAAAACTTTCTTTGATTGTTAATGTGGAACAGAGAAGGAGCAAATAGGTAAACATGCCAGTATCTTTGGCTCTGTTAAGCTGATTGAGTACAGTAGAAAGATGTGGAGTTAAAACAATTATATCAAAAGGCATTTACAGAGAAAGAAAGTGAATGCATTCCTGTGAGTTATTACTTAACAAATGATATCGTAATGAGGAAATGGAGACCATCACACATTCAAACAGATAAGAAATGAGCAGAGATTCATCAAATTGTTTTGCCAGTGGGGTATAGAAAGGAGGTTTTGCGAGTAGTGCATGAGCTATCATTTAGAGGTCATTTGGGGTGAAGAAAACACAGGCGAAAATACAAAGACATTTTTTACTGGCCTGGACTATACAAAGATGCAGTTGAATTTTGCCAGATGTGTCATACATGTCAGCTAATTGGAAAACCACAGGCAATACCTATTCCAGCATTTGAGGAACCTTTCATAAGAGTCTTGATTGATTGCATAAGTCTCCTACTTCAAACAAAAAGTGGGAATAAGTATTTATTAACGATAATGGATGTATTGACTAGATTTCCAGAGGCAATCCCATTATGCAACATTACAGTTATAAAAAGGTTGTAGAAGAATTTTTTACTAGATATGGGCTACCAATTGAGATCCAGCCAAATCAATAATCAAACTTCACATGCAAACTATTCAAGGAGGTTATGGATAACTTGAGAATAACGTGATTCAAATCTACTGCATACCAACTGGAATCGCAGGGAGCACTAGAGAGATGGCATCAAACACTGAAGACCATGTTGTGGTCAGGATGATCCAGATATTTGGGATAAGGGAGTTCCGTTTGTACTTTTTGCAATCAGAGATGCACCAAATGAATTGAACAAATTCAGTCCGTTTGAATTAATTTTTGGGCATGAAGTAAGAAAACCATTAAAATTGACTAAGGAGAAATTAATAAGTCAGAATTCAGGGACCAGCCATTTGGACCATGTGTCAAATTTTAGAGAATGATTAAATAGAGCTGGAGAGTTGGCTAGACAGCATTTAAAAGTATCACAAACAAAGCTATTCCCTTTTTTCTAAAAGTTGTTCCTTGGCTCAAGGATACTCTGACCTTGATTTTTTCAGAGGGGTAAGAAACTGGGCCGGGCTTCGATCTGTCTGCTTTGGTACAGAGATGAAAAAGATTTTGAGAGGCTGTTTGTAACAGATGAGACTTCAGGGAAAAGTGGTCATGCTTTAAAAATGACCTGTACAAAGAAAGGGGAGTGGTCAGCGCTCTTGCTAGGCTGAGCTGAGCCGAGCTGAGCAGTTTTCGTTCAGTCTTGAACTGGGAAGGAGTTCAAGAGGAAGCTGTGTGGAGACTCTCTCTCTCTGCCCTTCAACTTCAGCCTGTAAATATGTGTTCCATTTATACTGGTTTTTAAAGGGAGTTTGCTTATTGGGACTTGTTTGTATTTGGAACAGCACAATTAAGTCTAGTTGGATAGGCTGAGGTTCTTTATTCTGTTCTTTGTGTTTCATTATGTAAATTTGTGAATAAAGTTTTGTCTGTTTTAAAATCTAGTCGTCAACCTAGCTAACTTAATCCGGGACTGTACATTTACCGAAACAAATTGCAAAGTTATGGTCTGAGCTGCCTGCTTAAGAATGTTTTAAGTGGTCTGGCTTAGTCCATAACAGATTTAGGCTAAATGCTGGCAAATGGCATTAGGTCAGAGTGGGATGTATGGTCGGTACAGACAAGTTGGATCCATGGTTCTACTTCTGTATGATTCAATGATCTGAGAATCCCTAAGCAGTAGCTAATTACTGAGTATGCTACAATTGGAGTATTAAGTGTTAAAAATTGTAGTAATATGTTACATGCTGTTATAGAGTCATGGATATCTACAGCTCAGAAAAAAGGTTCTTCAGCCTATTGCATCCACATCAGTCAAAAACAACCATCTATCTATTCTTAATCTAAGTTCCATTATTTGGCCCTGTGTGCCTTAGTTTTGCTTGTACACATCTTATTAGTTCTTAGCTATCATAAGGGTTTTTGTGTCTACCACCCATTTTGGCAGTGAGTTCCAGATTCCCACCACCCTCTAGGTGAAAAAGACTTTCCTCACACTTCCACTATACCTTAAATCAATATCCAACGGTCATTGATCCCTCCATTAAGGTTAAAGGTTCATTCCTGTCTACCTTAAACTCTGCCACTTATAATCCCCTCTCAATCTCCACTGCTGTAAGAAAAACAACGCCACTTGCCAATCTCTCTTCATAACTATCATTCTTCAGGCAACATCCTGCTAAATCGCATTTGAACCCTCACTCATACACTTTAACATAATCATCTTCCACCTATACACAGTGGAAGATGATTATGATCACTAATTCATTTACAACAAGAAAGGTTTGAAAACCACTGAGGTAAATCTTCTTATGTTCTTATGCCTTTTTCAAAAATAAAGTTAAGTATGTTGCTTCTTGGGCTTCAACTGTACACATTGTGTAACAATTTCATTTGGGCAAATTTAATAAAAACAAGCTCAACCATGTTTATTAGATTGTGATGCAAATTTGGTGTAGGGGTTCTTTGGGGGTGAAAGTTATTTTAAAGTGGAAGAAGTCGCTCACCACATTTTATGCCATTTTTTCCTCCTCCTTTGCTTGAAAGTCACTTTTCCTGAGTTTCTCCCTTCCTCCCACTGCTTAATTTATTGCTAATTCAGGGATGTTATTTTTGTTTACTACATTGAAAAGTAATGCAAACTGACTATTCAATTAATCTTCCATTTCTTTATTTTCCATTGACAATTCTCCTGTCTGAATTGCTCTATAACCAAAGCAATTAATTAACTCTTCTTCAAATATTTATAGTAAACCCTACAACACATGTTTATATTTCTGACTAACTTTCTCTTCTCTCTCTTTATTAACTTTTGGTCATTCTTTGTGTGTATCTTGTTCAATATTCTGAACTGGCACTTGTCTTTGCACACGCATATTCTTTTTCATTCTGTTTGACATTACATTTAATATGAATGGCCTACTCTAACATTTGTTTGTATTTTCACATAAGTCTATGAAGTGAATTTGTATTTGCAGAATGATATTTGCAGATTTTGCTCAAAAAGCACAGTCTGCAGGCAATCAATGCAGACAGTCAATTCATAAATTCCACTTTGGATATTGAACCAATTTGACTCAAGATTGGGATATACAGACAGACTCTAATCTCACACCTTTAATGCATGTCTGAGCTGAGATGTCACCTTTTTTTATAAGACCTTTAGTTATCTCAAGAATATGACTGAAAAGAAGTTCTAGGATTTACATATTAATGAACCGAAACCTGCAACCCATTCTAGAAGATGAAAGGCTTAATAACTATCTAGGTTTGCTCAACATATCATTTCAATTGAATGACACTGTGATCTTTTTCTATAAAGTTTGTGTTTTATGGTCATGCTCCACAGCCATCTGATAAAGGAGCAGTGCTCCAAAAGTTAGAGCTTCCAAACAAACTTGTTGGACTATAACCTGGTCTTAGTGAGGACTGCAGATGCTGGAGATCAGAGTTGACAGTGTGGTGCTGGAAAACCACAGCCGGTCAGGCAGCATCCGAGGAGCAGGAGAATTCCTTATGGCCAAAATGTCGATTCTCCTGCTCCTCGGATGCTGCCTGACCGGCTGTGCTTTTCCAGCACCACACTCTCGACTATAACTAGGTATTGTGTGATTTTTTTTATCTAAGTTCAGATATTAAAAACAATTCAAACAATGTTCTAAATAACTACTTGTATTTGTCGAACTGCACTTTGTGTCGGTCACTGACATTATTATGGGAGGTTTCATTGTAACGTTTCACGGCTGCAAGATAGTGCTGAAGTAAATGAACTGTAGCCATTTTATTTACTCTGAATGTCACCCCCTCAGTACTGAGTGACTGGGATCAGCCAGGTCAATGCAGGATATTCCTAATCTTCCACACTTTTTTAAATGATGGTCATAAAATTTTAGTTGCAGGACTATTGATATAAAGTTCACTGAATGAGCAGAATGTGGTCTGCTTGCTGTTTAATTCCAAAGAAAAATAAATTACAGCAGTTTTATGACACATTACTTGTTGCATGTGCAGCAGTGTATTTAGACTTTTTTTTAAAAAAGATACTGTATTACAATAAAATACAAAATGTAGTGTAATAATATTGTTTCAATAGAATTCTTTTCAAAATCTATTATACAAAAGTACCATTCATGTAGTTGGCATATCTAAAAGACTTGGCTCTGTCAACTAGTGGGCATCGGTTCAGGGTGGGAGGGAAAAGATATAAAAGGGACTTGGGGGCAATTTTTTCATGCAGAGGGTGCTGCATCTACTGAATGAACTGTCAGAGGGAGTGGTGGAGGCTGGTACAATTACAGCATTTAAAAGACATCTGGATGGTATATGAATAAGAAGGGTTTGGAGGGATATAGGCCAAGTGCTTGGCAAATGGGACGAGATTCGGTTAGGATATCTGGTCAGCATGGACGAGTTGGACCAACAACTCTGTTTCCATGCTGTAAATTTCTATGATTCTATGACTGGTTTCTCTAAGTGCAGGCATGTTAGCGCCCATTTACTTGGGTGACACATTGCTACTAGTGAGAACTGTTGCATCACCTGAGTGCTGCTAGACACTTTCAAATGACAGCACTATATGATAATGTAGTGCCCCAATTATAAAACTTAGACAATATAGGCTTTGCCAACTGCTGAAAAAAATGTGAAGCTGCAAAATATGCCCTGCAGTAGCTTGATTTAGAGGAGTAGGCATCTTCATTTTAGGTAAGTAAATGTTATGGAACGATTTCTACTGCAAACAGTCTGAAGATTTGCTGGAGCATTTTTGACTATTTGGCAGACAGGGTTGTATCCTCACAAAGATATTCAATGAGTAGGTGACAGAATCTGCAACAAGTATGTGGGAAGCATTGCCAGTGCCTTTGGATCTACAGTGTGACAGAGACATATTACAGAGTGTTAACTCTTGTCATTTCCTCTGTCAAGTTGGGGCTGGAATATTTCATGGTCCTAGACATTGACAGGAGATTGCTGAGGCAAAATAGGCAAGCTAATGCACTAACATCTTGGTGCATATGACCTTTTAGGGCTAGCTGATCCTAATCTGAATCCACAGCAGTAGTACCTATCTGCAAGTTCGCCCTCTTATGATTGGTCCAGTTAAGCTTCTGACTAATGATAACTTCTGAAGACATTGCTGATAGGGAATAGGGCAATGGTGGAGGAGTTGGAAGTCAAGCAAGATTTCTCCTGTTCAGTGCTATCACTTGATACTCACATGGCTGGATGATTACTTCACATTTGTCTGCACAAGCCTGGATGTCAAACATTAGTTGTCAGCAATCCAGTTTGATTACCCACCTCAGAAGTTCCATGTCACTGGCCACAGATTCTGTGTGCCCTTACGAATCCAATCCTAGAGTTGCATCTCTGACCACGTGTTTGTTAGATGTTTCCAAGAAATTTATTTGTTCTTTGGCCTTAGATTACTACCACTCCTTTTTCTGGTCCCTTTTCCATATTTCATCTTGCCCCTCACTAATCATGAGGATTTGTACATTCCATATTCCGAGATTAAGTTGGATTTTGGTTTTCAGAACACAGGAAGATAAGCTTGCTGGATGTGGTTTTCCTACCATGTTGATAACAGAATAGGCCATTGTTTAGGGCACTGTTTCTAGCCCCTTCCCTGTGCTGGCTGGACAGGAGCTTGAATACAGCTGTTCAGTCATAAAGAAAACTACCAAAACACTCTCCTGTTCTCATTCCAACAGCAAATTGACAAAGCCAAACTTCATCATCTACGTACTGGTCCAAAGCAAGGGCTTCCAGATCTCATAATCCTGTCCCCGTCACCTCTCACTGATCACCACGTGGCTTGTTTAATGGGAAAGTTGAATTTCTCTGGGTAGATGCCTTGTGCAGAACATCTTTTAATGTGGGAATGCTGTTGCACATCAGCTGACTCACGATCCTTAAAAGAAGATAGATCCAGTTCCACTGGCAAGAAAATCTCACCACCTTCATCGGCCATCAGGGTTATGATGTCACACCAAAAATGCTCTGTGTGGATTGACATTGAGGACTTATTCAACATTCAGTTCAATCAACATGTACTGGCATCCTCAGCAGCAAGTATTCTGAAGCACATTTAGCCATCTTGATCTTGTGTGCTTTCAATCCTCCTTAATTCATCGACCCGGCCATTCTTATTTTAAATATTCTTCACCATCATTCTTTATTTCTGCAGCCTCATAACAATGAAGTTGTTATTTAAATTTCTTACCTTTAACATAGTTGTGATTATTGAGCTGTAAATCTAAGTCTTATAACTACCAGAAGTAATCATAGAATCCTACAGTGAGGAAGCAAGCCATTTGACCAATTGAATCTGCAGTGACTCTCTGAAGAGCATACCATCCAGAGCTACTCCCCTACCTTTTCCCCTTAAACCTGCATTTACAATGGGTTAATCCACCTAGGCCAGACCAGACCAGACCAGACCACTTCAAAATAATTTAGGAGTGTAGCCAAGATCCTATTTTTTTCTTATTTTAAAGTGCCTGTTCCAGATGTGATGCAACTGGTCAAACTACTCTGTTTGTTTAAGAGGATTTGGCACTTTCTTCTCAACCAACCTCTTTCCAGTGCTTTTTCTAAACCACCAACACTGCAACTTCATGTGGCCTACTTTATTGCGGTTAAAATAGCTGAGCTTTTGAACTTCTCTTTGCTCTTCATGGGCTTTCTTTTTACCCTGTGATAGACTGTCTTTATAATCATTAATATTTTCCCTTAATACTTGAGCATCACTTTTTCCCAAATTCTATTCTTCACGGATTGAAATTGGTGTTGGAAGCCAAAGTTTGATTCGTAATAATTGGCCATTTCAACAGCTAATTTTGCAATTTTAACTCTCTGCTCTTCATCATGGGTTCTCACCACTCCAGGAAGTGAATTTTTGAACTCCTCCAAAATAATTGTCTCTCTAAGAGCATCATATTTTTAATCTATTTTCAATGACTTTATCTACTCATCGAAATTACTTTGTTTGGTCCTTTCATGTTTACTGTACATTTGACCAGTTTCCCTCATTAGATTCCTTAAATCTGGCTTCTGGCACTAGCTTATATGCACTTAAGATGGCTTTCTTCATCTCTTCATACTCCCCAGATAGTTCCTCTGATAGGAATGCAAATACTTTACCAGCTCTGCCAACTAACCTTTTTTTGAATCAACAAAACCCACATGGCCTCCAGCCACTTCATTTGTTTAGCCGCGTTCTCAAATTAAATGAAAAAGGCTCCTGTATCCTTCTCATCAAACTTAGGCAATGCTTGGACATTTTTAAACAGATCCCACCAGCCCTTAGGCTACAATGGGTTTGCTCATCATCACTTTCCTCTTCACAAGGCTACCTTCTACCTTCACCTCCATCCTTTTAAATCAACTTTCCTCATTAATTGCCACCATCTGAAATTCAAATGCTTTTCTTCTCTCTCTTTCTCCTGCTAGGCCTTCCTTTCCGTTTTTTTTCTCCTCTCCTTTTAATCATCGTTTGAACTGTTAATTTCCTTTTCTCTTTCTTTTTGTTGTGCCAGGGCTATAGTTTTCTTATCTTTTGCCTCTAATTCAAACTGCTTCAGTTGTAATTAAACTTTAGCTATTTCCAAAGATTCCGATGGTATTTTTGGCAATTTTAAATGTCGAGCTATTATTACAATTATCTCGTCTTTTGTTGTAGATCCAGGCACCCCCAACTCCAGCTTGTCTGCTAATTCCAGCAGCTTTGTTTGGCTCACTTTTGTAAAACCCCTGAAGTCACTTCTTCCATCCCCAAAAAACTCTTCATGACTGAAAGAGCCATCATCCTGTTTAAACCAATTGAATTCAACACCCCGAAACAAAAAACGCACACCTGCCACTTGTCACCTTTGAATCTGAAAATGTTAAACCCCATTTGCAACAATAGATTTCAATTTTGACAAGAACCCCCAGTTCGTTATGGACCAGACCAGACACTTCAAAATATTTTAACAAGGTCACCTCGACGCTAACATTTTCTTATTTTAAAACTAGATGTGAAATGCCATGCTCCAGATGCTATTCAACTGGTCAAACTGCTCAACATTAAGCTAAACACAACTTATTTAAACAGTATAGTTAAAATAAAATGAAAGAAAGAAGAATTTAGAATAACTTAACAAGTGGAAACCTGAACCAGTCCTTGAGGAAACAACATCAAGAGAGATCTCAGAGAAAGCAGCAACTAGGAAACATTCACTGATGCTTCCAACTCTTCTGAGACGTGTAAGTATATATATGGCTTACCGGTAGAATGAATTGCGAGTGGGCGTGTCCTCGGCGTTCGGAGGTCACGTGGTCCTCTAATGCGTGTGCAGAGGATGATCACGTGATGCTCCGAGGCATGGGTGCGGTCACATGGTCTCCCTGTTTCGCGCTCCGGAAGAGTGCCGGGAGGTCACGTGATCGGCCGTTTCACGCCCCGGAAGTGTGCGAGTCTGCCATTTCGCGCCCAAAAGGAGGCCGCGTGGTGCTCCTTTTCAGAGACAAAGGAGAGTCACGTGGGATCGGACATCCGGGAATGCGAGGAGGCGGGGAACGGAGTCAGAGCAACAGCCAATTAGAAGACAATCTCACTTGAGTGATTGTATGATGTTTTGTATGGTATAAAAGACTGGGTCAGGGGCAGGAATACGTCTTTGTTCTTTGTGAATTGACTTACTTAGTAGTTTGTCAGGGATGGAAAGTATACAGACCCAGAGCTCTCTATACTTTATCCACTTATTGCTAGAATAAAACTGAAAGTGTAAGATTGAATATCTTCCCCTATTGCTTTATTTAAAGAGCATGCAGGACTGGGCTCACACATAGAAGAAAGTAAGTTGGTAGATTGAGCCTAAGTCCAACAAATTGGTGACCCTGATGTGATACAGACGAAGAAGTGACGTAAAAGAGAGAAAAATAGAAACAACGGACAACTGACGTCTGATGACAACAACAAGCAGTGCCGCATAAAAAAAAGGTGAGCAGACACCTGTTTATATCGAAGTTCTGCAATTGGAGATACTAAATTGATTGTTGTTATTAGACTGCAAGCGTCCTAGTAATAGTAAGTGGATAAAGTATTGATTTAATACGTACGGGTTTAAAGTCCTATGGGGTTAGAGTCCTCATAAAAGCACCAAGGTACATAAGTGTGAGAAGGTTTAAAGTCCTTTGAGCAGGATCTCATAAAAGCACCGCTCACAAGTATTGATTTAATACGTGGGTTTAAAGTCCCATGGGGTTAGAGTCCTCCTAAAAGCACCAAGGTACGTAATGGGAGAAGGTTTAAAGTCCTTTGTGCAGGATCTCATAAAAGCACCGTTCACAAGTATTGATTTAATACGTACGGGTTTAAGGTCCCATGGGGCTAGAGTCCTCATAAAAGCACCATGGTACGTAAGTGTGAGAAGGTTTAAAGTCCTTTGAGCAGGATCTCATAAAAGCACCACTCACGAATTTTGGTTGATGATTCATGTGTTGTAAGTTTTAAAATTATATTGGGAATGTATGGAGGGTAGTAGAAAAGCCAGTGATGTCTCTGAGACAAAGATGGTGGTGTCTCAGTGAGAAAGAGTAGGCAGTAGAAACTTAGAGGTGATAACGAAACTGCTGATAACTTTAACTGTAAGGATCAGTTGCTCGGGTGTATTCTATATGGACTGATTGGCAACCGGATTTGTTTTTGATTGGGTTGGTTGCTCGGCTATATTAAATATAAACTGATTGGTTATTGGACAGTAGGATAAAAAAAAACAGAAATACATAAAATGGTAGGGGAATTTGATAAAGAGTGTGAAGAAACGAAGGATGTTCTTCTGATTTAATGTCCGTAAAACAGCAGTGGGGTAAAGTTAGAAGTCAGTTAATTAGTGGGCTTGCAAAGAACAAACAAAAAACAATGATGAGGAAATATGATAAGATTTGGGAAGATTTACAAAAGCAGGGCAAAGTCACTAAAGATGAGGAGAGGAAGAAATTGTCACCGTTTTTGGGAAAAGCAGAAGAGCAGATTAGATTAGAAATAGAAGAGCATGTGAAGGGAAAGAGAGGGTCAATATTGGTTAGAAGAAAGTGGACAAAAGAAGGCGAAGAGAAAGAAGAGAGGAGGAGTCAAGGAGTAGCACAGATAGTGAAGACGATGAGTCCCGCCCAGGGGGCGGTCCAAACACGTACCCTGTCACTTTAAAAGGCTCACTTACCATAAATACTGAACAGAGCCCATTAGGGGTACAGCATCCGTTTGAAACAGTTATGATTTGCGACGGAGGGAGATATTGCGGCAGTCCATAAAATATCAGCACCAACTGCCTCTAGTTTATAAAGACTCTTTTATGGGGGATGTGTATCAGCCCTTTACCTATACGGATATGAATTGCATTTTGGATAAAATGTCCCCACCCATGGAGGGAGGTGGACCCTGGATGACTAAATTTTGCCAATACACACTAGGCTTCAAGTTGGCCATGGGCGATTGGAGAGCATTATTGGGCAAACAATTGAGCATGTGGGAGATACAGCAGATTGAAGTGTCTGCGGGGACCACCTTAGTACCTGACTCGGACCCGTTTGTGCAGCATGCCACCTGTGTGGGAAGGGCTATGAGGGATAGATTCCTAATACCACTGGGGGCGATGCACTCGCTCACCTTCACAATGAAGGAGGGCGAGCAGATGCCTGCCTTTTTGGTTAGATGTAAAGGCACGTGGACAGATACTACGGGGAGCCATCCAGGGTCAGGTCAGCTACAGACCATGTTATTTAGGAATGCTGTTATGGCAGGGATGCCTAAGGAAGTAAAAGACGCAATGGAGAGTAATCCTGATATCCCAGGGTGTTCTACAGAACAGTGGGAAAAACATTTGATGCATCACATGAAGCAATATAGGACAAAACAGGATGAAGATAAACAGAGCAATGAGTCAGCTCAAGTGCAGTTGTTGAAGTTACAGCTTGATGAGGCTAGACAGAAGGTTAATGAAACAAAGAAGGCCTCTCAAAAGACGACTAATCAGATGGTTCAGCAGCCGTCACCACAAAACCAATCTGCCGAGTCTAGACCCAACACCTGATTCGATGCCATACTACTCCCTTTATGGGGGTAGGCCAAGAGGTGTTCCGGGACGAATGCGTGGTAGAGGAAGGGGCCGTGGAGGAGTCAGAGGTTAGCCACCAGACTTGTTTTGAATGTGGCCAACCTGGCATCGGAGAAGAAATTGTCCACTGCTGTGGGGGCCTCAGGGATGCCAGGGATTGATCCGAGGACAGTATGTCCCCTTAAATCAGCCTCCTAATCTGTCTTTGACATCGCCACTGATCACATCAGTGGCCAGACAGACCTTTTATCACCATCACCTGCATGCCCTGTGAATTTGATGGGACGTGACTTGCTGGTGAGATGCGGGGTCTCAGTTCTGTGCGGACCAGACGGACTCGTAGTGACCTTTCCAAATGGTTATTCTGTTAATTGTTCAATGCGATGATTCACTCTGGACCCCAAATGCTATCACCAGATACATCACCAATGGCAGAAGGGCAGTGGGCAGATATATACTGGGGACTCCTTGAACCTGAGGAAGGGCAGAATAACGGCATACAGTCTTTATACAACCAATGGCGACCCTGGGCTCAGATGCTGCATCCCTATGCTCCTCCAGCAGATCCCCCTCATGTGACCCTATATTACGACAGATGACAATAAAATCTATCAGCATGCATTCTATCAACACCTAGAAGGACCTCAATGGGATATTTCCTCCAGTTGCATTCTGTTAGGGATTGAAGGTGTGATGGGTGTTGTGGAACTAACTCTGGAACAGTTGGAATGGTATGAGATGTCTGAAGAAGCTATACCGCATGTCACATTGGCAGTGCATGCTGAATATTAGGCCAAGGATCTGGGACCTATGTCCAAACGCTTGATGGAGCTAACTGATTGGGTTTGGGCTCAGTTACCCGGCTTGCAATATTCACCCTCAGTTGAAGCTTATAGACTTATGCACGGAACAACTGACAAGGTGTTGCTGGAACATAGGCAGATTGAAAGGTTTCATGGCAGGGAAAAGACAGATCATCCACAGGCTGCAGCAATGCTTGATACTCTACCGGATGCCTTGTGGTCAGCAGGTTCAATGGACATTGGTTACTGCGAACACGTCACACCAATCACATTCGATTTAATAGACCACACTCCGATTTGGCAGAGACAATACCCACACAAACCAGAGGCTGAAGCCGGCATCGCCGACACAATTGAAGGATTGGTAGCAGCAGGGGTGCTAGAACCCTCTCAGTCAGCCTGGAACACTCCTATCTTACCTGTAGAGAAGCAGAATACAGGTAAATATAGGATGGCGCATGATCTTAGATGGATCAATAGTGTTGTTTCTACTCCGACAGTTCCAGTCCCTATACTGCGATGTCTGTGCTGACTCGTGCATTGATCTGGCCAACGCGTTCTTCTGTTTGCCCCTAGCTGATCATTTAAGGGACATTTTTTCGTTCACCTATAAAGGCCAACAACTTCGTTATACAAGGGTCCCTCAAGGGTTCATTTTGTCACCTGGGGTGTTTAATCAGGTACTGAAACAGCAGCTGAAGGATCTGATGCTCCCAGACGGGGTGACATTGATCCAATATGTGGATGACATTCTTTTGGCGGCACCCGACCGTGTTTCTTGTTTGGCAGCTACGAAGCCGTTGTTGTTTCTCTTGTATAACGTCGGTTTCAAAGTTTCACGGGCTAAATTACAATGCTGCAGACGAATGGTGTCTTTTTTTGGGTAGAGTTATTTCCGGTAAGGGAACAGGTGTGTCTCCATCCCATAGATCCTCTATTCTGCATCACGCCAAACCAGTCACTGTAAAAGACATGCTCTCATTTGGCAGGATACAGTAGACAATTTGTTCCCTCATATGGGGAGCTTACTTTCCCTCTAAGGGCCATGGTAAATGAGCAAGGCATGAGAAATTTGTCGGCTCATTTGCAGTGGACCATGGAGGCAGACAAAAGTTTTATATCTCTTAAACAGGCCCTAACGCGGGCTGCTGATTTAGTGGTCCCGGATTACAAAGAGCCATTTTTCCTCCATATTTCTGAAAAAGCACACACAATAAATGGTGTTCTTTTTCAGAAAAAAGGGGGAGGCAGTCAGGTGCTGATGTATGTAAGTGTTACCCTTGACCCAATAGAGGACAGACACCCACCATGTACAAGACATGCAGCAGGGGTAGCAAAGATTCTCCAAAAGGTAGCACATATAGTCATGGGACATTCACTAACAGTACTGACGACACATAGTATCACTCAACAGCCTTTACAATGACGCCACTGCGGCAGATCAGGTTCGAGAAAATCCTGAGTGCACCACATATAAATTTTACACATGAAGGAATTAACATGGCTGATAATATGGGAGAAGGAGAGCCACATATGTGGGAGGAAAGGGCACAGAGAGATGCCAAAGTTAGGCCAGATTTACAGGCAATTCCATTAGTAGATCCAGAAGAAGTGCTGTTCACAGATGGTTGCTGTTACAGACATCCAACTGAAGGACTTAAAGCAGCCTGTGACAGACAAGTGAGGGATTTGAAGAAGTGTTGATAGGAAAAGTGTCAGGCAAAGAATCAGCCCAATTGGCTGAACTACAGGCAATGATAGCTGCGTTAGAATGGTCAGAAGGAAAAAGAGTAAATATTTACACCGACTCTGCATATGTGGCAGGGGCCATACAGGTAGAACTTAGTCAATGGATCAGAGCAGGATTCTTAACAGCAGCAAAACAATTAAACATGAAAAAGAGGTGAGAAGATTAGTAGTGGCCCTAATGAAACCTGCACAAGTGGCGGTGATTAAGTGTAGAGGACATGATAAAACTGATACAATAATAGCTAAGGGCAATCAGGAAGCAGACTTGGCAGCAAAAAAGCAACAGTGAAACCACAAGAGGGAAAATTCCCTCTCCCAAGAATGCCAGGTCAGGAAATAGTGATTGACTACACTGACATGGTAGAAAGTGTAAACGGATACAGGTACCTTTTGGTAGCAGTGGATGTATACACTGGTTGGCCAGAAGCGATACCTGCGAAAAAGGAAGATGCAAAGACAGTGATCAAATTTTTGATAAACCAATATATTCCAACGCATGGGTTTCCAAAGAGAGTCAGGTAAGATAATGGCACACATTTTAAGAATAAAGACCTGCAAGAAGTAGAAGCAGCTTTAGGATTGAAACATGCGTTTGGAACAGCATACCATCCTCAGTCACAGGGAAAAGTGGAGAGAATGAACCAGTCCATAAAGGGAAAAATAGGAAAAGTGTGTGCACAAACAAAGTTAAACTTTACCTTTAGCCTTAATGTCCATTAGAAGCTCAGTAAACTCTATTACAGGGTTTACCCCATACAAGCTAACCACAGGGCAGCAGTTCCCGGGACCAGGAGCTGGAATACAGATGTTAGAGGGAGGAGTCTCAATAAGGTACAAACCTTATTATGACTAACTAACAGCTTTGGTGTCAGCTTTTTCTAAACAGGTTGGATCGGAAAAGGGGGACCTACAGAGCCAGGCGCCATCCACCACAGAGTGGGACCTGCTGAAGGTGATCAAACAGAAGTGGTTGGAGCCACAGTGGACGGGACCTTACAAGGTGGTGGAAAGGACATCTCATGCGGTTCGACTACAAGGGAAAGGAGACACTTGGTACCATTGGAGCCAGTGTGCAGCCACAGAACCGCCAACGAGAACTCTAGAACAAATAAGAACAGAAAAAGAGTAGAAGGGTCTTAAACTTTTAATTTTTGTGTAACGAATATCATGTTTATTTTAGTAACTAGCCCACATTATCCTAGGCCGTTCAGGTTGGGAGTTTTTACTATTTTATGTATAAGTGTTATGATATTGTTAATCAACCACGAGGGACAAACACACAGATGAGGTAGAGAGTCTCAGGAATAAGAGATCAACAGGACAAGAGATGGACAAATGTTTAAGGGAGGCGGGGAGCCAGGTACACATTAGACATGATAAAAAGCGTGATACAATATACCAGTTTGACTTATGTCAAGTAATTGACTGTGGCCAAAATACAGGGAACTGGAGGGAGTATGATGTATATCTTTGTATCTACACTATTTACTATGACCCATGCCCGTCGTGGGCTAATGTAGTAACATGGACTGGGGTACAATGGACACCTAAGAAGTCGTCACCCACGGATAATAGATGGGAGGTTAGAGACCATGTGAGCCTGACAAAGGAGCAACTTGATCATTCCTCAGAGCTAAAAATCCTCTCTTGTTAACCCTGACAAGATTCGACATTAATCCTGGTTCTGAAAAGGTACAGATTTACTGTGGAATTGATGACAGAAGCTTTTAAGTTGTAATAAGCGTTCCCTGTGGATGAATATAAGTTCGTAGAACAGGTAGCAACAGGATTTGAGAATCTCCCAATTATTAGTGCTTTATTCCCAGTTACGCCGAATAAAAACGTTGATTGAATTAATTATGTACATTACACTGTACTCCGGCTAGCTAATAGAACTAGAGACGTGGTGGCGGGACTCTCTGAACAACTGTCATTGATGACAGTACAAAATAGAATGGCCTTAGCTATGTTGGTGGCAGAAAAAGGGGGAGTGTGCTCTATGTTTGGAGATCAATGTTGTACGTTCATCCCCAACAATACAGCACCTGATGGCTCGGTAACCAGAGCCCTGGATGGACTAAGAACCTTGTCTGAAGAAATGCATGAACATTCAGGTATTGACAACCCTCTAGGAAGCATTTTTGATTCCTGGGTAGGGAAATGGAAAGGATTAATTGTGTCTGTGTTTATGTCCCTCGTTGGTATGAGCATTGTGTTCGTGTTGTGTGGATGTTGTTGTATTCCCTGTATTAGATCTTTCTTGAACAAGGTAATTATTACAGCAATTGAAGGGAAAGCTCCCCCGCCCTACCAGATGTCACAGATGGAGACGGAAACCATGGCTCTGGCAAGAGGGGAGGACTATGCATCGGAGAGTGAATGTGATGCATAAAACTGGTTTGTTGGTCTCATTTTCATGAGACCAAAAGGGAGACATAGAACATAGAAAAATACAGCGCAGTACAGGCCCTTCGGCCCTCGATGTTGCGTCGACCGAAGCCTACCTAACCTACACTAGCCAATAACCTCCATATGCTTATCCAATGCCTGCTTAAATGACCATAAAGAGTCCACCACTGCTACTGGCAGGGCATTCCATGAACTCACAACCCGCTGAGTAAAGAATCTACCCCTAACATCTGTCCTATACCAACCTCCCCTTAATTTAAAGCTGTGTCCCCTAGTAACAGCTGACTCCATTAGCGGAAAAAGGTTCTCACTGTCAACCCTATCTAAACCCCTAATCATCTTGAACACCTCTATCAAATCTCCCCAAACCTTCTTTTCTCCAATGAGAACAGCCCCAAGTGCCTCAGCCTTTCCTCATACGATCTTCCTACCATGCCAGGCAACATCCTGGTAAACCACCTCTGCACCCGTTCCAATGCCTCCACATCCTTCCTATAGTATGGCGACCAAAACTGCACACAATACTCCAGATGAGGCCGCACCAGAGTCTTATACAACTGCAACATGACCTCAGGACTCTGGAACTCAATTCCTCTACCAATAAAGCCCAGTATGCCATATGCCTTCTTCACAGCACTGTTTACCTGGGTGGCAACTTTCAGAGATCTGTGTACATGGACACCAAGATCCCTCTGCTCATCCACACTACCAAGTAGCCTACCATTAGCCCAGTAATCCATCTTCTTGATACTCCTACCAAAGTGAATGACTTCACACTTAGCTACATTGAACTCCATTTTCCACCTTTCTGCCCAGCTCTGCAACTTATCTATATCCCGCTGTAACCTGCCACATCCTCCTTCGCTGTCCACAACTCCACCGACTTTCGTATCATCCGCAAACTTTCTCACCCAGCCTTCAAGCCCCTCCTCCAGGTCATTTATAAAAATGACAAACAGCAATGGTCCCAAAACAGATCCTTGTGGAACACCACTAGTAACTGCACTCCAAGATGAACCTATACCATCAACTACTACCCTCTATCTCCTTCCAGCCAGCCAATTCCTAATCCAAACCTCTAATGCACCCTCCAGCCATACCTCCATAATTTTTGCAGTAGCCTACCATGGGGTACCTTATCGAAAGCCTTGCTAAAATCCATATACACTACATCTACTGCTTGGTCACTTCCTTGGTCACCTTCACAAAGAACTCAATAAGGTTTGTGAGGCATGACCTGCCCTTCACAAAACCATGCTGACTATTCCTATCCAATTTGTAAATATATATATGGCTTACCAGTAGAATGAATTGTAGATTGCGAGTGGGCGTGTTCTCGGCGTTCAGAGGTCACGTGGTCCTCTGATGCGTGCGCAGAGGATGATCACGTGATGCTCCTGGGCGCGGTCACGTGGTCTTCCTGTTTCGCGCTCCGGAAGAGTGCCGGGAGGTCACGTGATCGGCCGTTTCGCGCCCCGGATATGTGCGAGTCTGCCATTTCGCGCCCAAAAGGAGGCCGCGTGGTGCTCCTTTTCAGAGACAAAGGAGGGTCACGTGGGATCGGACATCCGGGAATGCGAGGAGGCGGGGAATGGAGTCAGCGCAACAGCCAATTAGAAGACAATCTCACTTGAATGATTGTATGATGTTTTGTATGGTATGGTCAGGGGCAGGAATACGTCTTTGTTCTTTGTGAACTGACTTACTTAGTAGTTTGTCAGGGACAGAAAGGTTTAGACCCAGAGCTCTGTATACTTTATCCACTTATTGCTAGAATAAAACTAAAAGTGTAAGATTGAATATCTTCTCCTATTGCTTTATTTAAAGAGCACGCAGGACTGGGCTCACACATAGAAGAAAGTAAGTTGGTAGATTGAGCCTAAGTCCGACAGACGCCAAACAGTTTCTGACTGCTGAAACTAAAAAAAAACGAAAGCCTGGTCTGTGAGAGCTGGCCACTCCAGTTCAAGCTGTTTTTATTGTTCCAACCTTTTTAAAACAAAACCTAAAGATCTCCTAATTTGTTTACTTAAGTCATTTTCAATAGCTAGTTTAGTATCCCTGCTTTTACAGCCTATCTTCAAAAAACGACCCAGGACAAAATAATCTTTTTAAGGTGGCTTTGTCACATATATCCCTGGACAACTTAGCAAGGCCAATCCATTTAAACTGTGGAGGAAACCCATGCAGATACATGGAGAATGTGCAAACAGACAGCCATCCAAAGGTGGAATTAAACATAGGTCCCTGATGCTGTGAGACAGAAGTGCTAAGCACTAAGTTACCATGTTGCCTCAGGCCTGCTGTGCTTCAATGCACGCTCTCTTGAGGATCTCAACTTTGGCTTCAATAAGCATTGTAATGAGAATAGATTACATTTTCTAATATTTTTGCATTTTAATTTGTGTGTGGTTGTGAATCACTGTGAAACTGCATTCAACACTTTAGAACATTTTATTATCATTTATTTATTTACATTTAATAGTCACCAAAATCCTACAGCTGAAGTTTGTTATGATTACACACAAGCTCATTGCTACTTCTTTGTTATTACATTCTCCATACCTTGGAGATTTAAAAAAAATCATAGCTTTGTCAATCTAATAATTTGGTTTTAATTGCCTTTATCTCTCTGCACCTTTATTGTGCTGAACTTTATTTAATTTGAATAATTTTTTTTTGAAAGAAAGCAAGAAGCATGCTTCACATTCATATCAAATTCTCTTAAATAATTCAGCCCATTCTCCACCTTGTCAGTGTCTTTTTCCAATTTCCTTTAACTAGCCAATTTTTTTTCAGAACCAGATCATACAATAGAGTGTGCTGATTAACATTCGTAGTTGGAATCCTTCAATAAGCTTTAGCGTTGCTGCATATTTATCGTTTGTAACAGAACATTTTTTCTGTAGTAATCAGTGTAATTACAATTAGTGTGTATTTTGTGCTCTAAACTAAACAATGATAATATATTAGTGCCAACAATTAACCGTGGTTAAGCATGCTAATTGGGTGATTCTGACTAAATTAATGAATTCTGGCTAATCACTTTCAATATTAAATATACACATATTCTATTCCACAGCTGAAGTGTTCCTTCTCCATTCTCATTCATTTTCCTATGTAATTAACTTAATTAGTATCACGAGTAAGTCAAATATTTACAGATGTTGAGTGGAGATGAGACAGCAGAAGATTTTTTTCCCCATTTAATTTACAAACCAACTGACAAAATAACAGATGTTTTGCCACATCTGAGTTGACTACTCAACCCTGAGATTACCCTTTTTGAGATTTAGTTTATTTAGATAATAGCAACTAAGTACAACATTGTTACAAAGTCTATGAAGGAAGCCTAGACGGTAACTCTGTCTCTTTCAAGATAAAGTTCAAAATTACACAACACCAGGTTATAGTTCAACTTTATTTGGCTTTCAGAGCACTGCTCAGGTAGTGGTGGAGCCAGATCATAAGACACAGAATTTATAGCAAAAGATCACAGTGTGCTGCAACTGAAATGATATATTGAAAAACCTGTTAAGTATTTCAACTTTTAGAATGGGCTGCAGGTTTTGGTTCATTAATATGTAAATCCCAGAACTTATTTCCAGTCACATTCTCAAGACAACTTAAGGTTTTATAAAAAAGTGACATCTCAGCTCAGACAATACATTAAAGGTATGAGGTTAGAATCTGCCTGTATCCCAATCTTGATCCAGACTGGTATACTTCCAAAGTAGGAATTAATGAAATGTCACAAAAATTGACTGCTTTTAGATTGTGTGTGTGTTTATGCAAATGAAAACTCAGCCCGTAGATGTACATGTGTGTGCGCGTGCATGTGAGAGAGAGAGAGAGAGAGAAAGTGTTTATGAGTGAGAGATATGTATCAAATCGTAAGAAGTTTGATGGACCTAGAGATTTTGCAAAGTGCATATTCTACTGAGATACGCGTTCATGTCAGGTTTTAAAAAGTTTGATTGAATTGGATATTTTGCTGTTCAAAATACCTTATCTCACTGAGATTTACACTTTAGTATGATCATTAGATTTTAAGACATTTGACAGCTTTAAATGTTTTGATGTTTAAAGTTGCTTAATTCACTGAGATATGCAGTTTAGTATGTTTCTCAATAGAATTTAAGAAACTTAATTGACTTTGTAAGTTTGATGTGCCAATGTATTTATCACACTCACCATGGGCGGCATGGTGGCACAGTGGGCGGCATGGTGGCACAGTGGTTAGCACTGCTGCCTCACAGCACCAGAGACCCGGGTTCAATTCCCGACTCAGGCGACTGACTGTGTGGAGTTTGCACGTTCTCCCCGTGTCTGCGTGGGTTTCCTCCGGGTGCTCCGGTTTCCTCCCACAGTCCAAAGATGTGCGGGTCAGGTGAATTGGCCATGCTAAATTGCCCGTAGTGTTAGGTAAGGGGTAAATGTAAGGGTATGGGTGGGTTGTGCTTCGGCGGGTCGGCGTGGACTTGTTGGGCCGAAGGGCCTGTTTCCACACTGTAAGTCTAATCTAATATGCACTGTGGGAGCATCTGCATTAGATGTTAAGAAGTTTGACTGAATTGGAGATTTTTCTCTTCAAAGTTCTAAATCTCATGAGACATGCACTTTAGAATGATCTGCATCAGAAAGAGATTTTAATGAGTCAATGTGCTTACCTGACCGAGTGTGAAGGTTAGTATGATCTACATTATATTTTAAGAAGATTGATTGAGTTAGAGATTATAATACACCAATGTGCTTATCCCACTGAGAAATACACTGAATTTGATGCCTTGGTTATTATTTCATTGAGATATGCACTTTAGTATGATCCATATCAAATTTTACGAAGTTTGATGGACCTGGAGATTCTGATGTGCAAAGTGCATATCCCACTGAGATATGTACTAGAGGAGCATCCGCATCAGGTTTTAAAAAGTTTTATAGAATTGGATATTTTGCTGTTCAAAATAGCTTTTCTCACAGAGATATCCCCTTTACTATGATCCTCATTGGATTGTAACACATTTGATTGCACTGTATTTTATACTGTTCAATGTTGCTTATCTCACTGAGAAATACACTGTCTCAGTGAGATAAGCAACATCAGATTTTAAAATGCTTGATTAAATTGGATATTATGCTGTTGAACATTGGTTATTTCACTTGATTGTGCCTATTAGGACATTCTGAATCAGGTTTTAACAAGTTTGATTGATTTAGAGATTTGATGTGCTAATGTGCTAACTTCAGGTTTAAAGAAGTTGGTTTGGTAATGAAGACTTTGATGTGCCAAATTTGTTTACTCCCTGAGAAATGCATTATGGGAGCATCTGCAATAGATTTTAAAACACTCAATTGAATTGGATGTTTTACTGTTCAACATTGCTTATCTAGGAGAAAGTGAGGACTGCAGATGCTGGGGATCAGAGCTTAAAAATGTGTTGCTGGAAAAGTGCAGCAGGTCAGGCAGCATCAAAGGAGGAGAATCGCATTTCGGGCATAAGCCCTTCTTCAGGAATGAGGAGGGTGTGCCAAGCAGGCTAAGATAAAAGGTAGGGAGGAGGGACTTGGGGGAGGGGCATTGGGAATCCGATAGGTGGAAGGAGGTTAAGGTGAGGGTGATAGGCCAGAGAGGGGGTGGGGGCAGAGAGGTCAGGAAGAAGATTGCAGGTCAAGAAGGCAGTGCTGAGTCTGAGGGTTGGGACTGAGAAAAGGTGGGAGGAGGGGAAATGAGGAAGCTGGAGACATCTGCATTCATCCCTTGTGATTGAAGGGTGCCTAGGCGGAAGATGAGTCGCTCTTCCTCCAGGCGTTGTGGTGCCATGGTCTGGCGATGGAGGAGGCCAAGGACCTGCATGTCCTTGGCGGAGTGGGATGGGGAGTTAAAGTGTTCAGCCACGGGGTGGTTGAGTTGATTAGTGTGGGTGTCCCAGAGGTGTTTTCTGAAACGTTCTGCAAGTAGGCGGCCTGTCTCCCCAATGTATAGGAGGCCACATCGGGTGCAGCGGATGCAGGTGTGGAGGTGCAGGTGAATTTCTGATGGATATTGAAGAATCCCTTGGAGGTAAGTGAGGGGGGAGGTGTGGGCACAAGTTTTGCATTTGTTGCGGTTGCAGGGTAAGGTGCCTGGAGTGGAGATTGGGTTGGTGGGGGAGTGTGGATGTGACAAGGGAGTCGCGGAGGGAGGGAACGCTGATAGGGGTGGGGAGGGAAATATATCCTTGGTGGTGGGATCCATTTGGAGGTGGTGCAAATGACGAAGGATGATCCGATGTATCTGGAGGTTGGTGGGGTTCTGTCCTGGTGGTGATTGGAGGGGCGGGGTTCAAGGGCGGAGGAGCGGGAAGTGAGGAGATGCAGTGGAGAGCATCGTCAACCACGTCTGAGGGGAGATTGCGGTCTTTGAAGAAGGAGGCCATCTGGGTTTTTAGGTATTGGAATTGGTCCTCCTGGGAGCAGATGCGGCGAAGGTGAAGGAATTGGGAATATGGGATGGCGTTTTTACAGGGGGCAGGGTGGGAAGAAGTGTAATCTAGGTAGCTGTGGGAGTCAGTCGGTTTATAGTGTTGAGTGAACATTGCTTATCTCACTGAAATGTAGACTTTAGTATGATCCTCATTGGCTTTTAAGAAGTTTTAATTAATTGGATATTTTTCTGTTCAAACCTGTTTATCTCATTGAGATATGTATTTTGGTATGATCTCCATCAGATTTCATGAAGTTTGATGGACTCACGGATTTTGAGGTGCCAATGTGTCTATCTTTCTGAAATATGCACTTTAATATGATCAACATCAAATTTGAAAAGGTTTGATTGAATTTGATATTTTGCTATTCAAAATGGCTTATCTCACTGAGATTTGCACTTTAGTATGATCCTCATTAGATTTTAAGGTATTTGATTGAATTGAATGTTTCACTGTTGAAATTTGCTTATCTCATGCAGTTTAGCTACATTGAACTCCATTTGCCACCTTTCTGCCCAGCTCTGCAGCTTATCTATGTCCCACTGTAACTTTCCACATCCTTCCTCACTGTCAACAACTTGCTCACCCAACCTTCTAGCCCCTCCTCCAGGTCATTTATAAAAATGACAAACAGCAATGGTCCCAAAACAGATCCTTGCGGAACACCGCTAGTAACTGCACTCCAAGATGAACCTTTACCATCAACTACTACCCACAGTCTTCTTCCAGCCAGCCAATTCTTAATCCAAACCTCCAACTCACCCTCAATGCCATACCTCCGTATTTTTTGCAGTAGCCTACGATGGGGAACCTTATCAAACGCCTTACTAAAATCCATATACATGACATCTACCGCTTTACCCTCGTCCACCTCCTTAGTCACCTTCTCAAAGAATTCAATAAGGTTTGTGAGGCACGACCTGCCCTTCACAAAACCATGCTGACTATCCTTGATCACATTATTCCTATCCAGATGTTCATAAATCCTATCCCTTACAATTCTCTCTAAGACTTTGCCCACAACAGAAGTAAGACTCACCGGCCTATAGTTACTCGGGTTATCCCTACTCCCCTTCTTGAACAAGGGAACCACATTTGCTATCCTCCAGTCTTCTGGCACTATTCCTGTAGAACGATACAAAGACAGTGCAGCCTTCCCTTGCTTCCTGTAGTAACCTTTGGAATATGCTGTCCGGCCCAGTGGACTCATTTTTCCTTATGCTTTACAAAATTGCCAGCACATCCTCCTTCTTGACATCAACCTGCTTGAGCATATCAGCCTGTTTCACACTGTCCTCATAAATGACAAGGTCTATCTCACTAGTGAATGCAGAAGCAAAATATTTATTAAGGACCTCCCTGACATCCTCTGATTCCAGGCACAAGTTCTCTCCACTATCCCTGATCAGCCCTACCCTCATGCTTGAGAGTGCGGTGCTGAAAAAGCACAGCAGGTCAGGCAGCATCCAAGGAGCAGGAGAATTAACATTTTGGGCATAAACCCTTCATCAAGAATGAGTCTTGTTGGCTGGGAAGCTGTTTTGTTCCCTCATTCTGATCATTGTCTTGTAGCTTGTAAAACTTATTAGATTTCTAGTGTGTTAGAATTATTTGGAGTGAAGTAGAGCAAGTTGGATAGAGGCAGATTGAGGGAATGTGTGGGTTTTGGCATAATGTGGTATGAGCTGTTGTGAAGCAGAATGCATTGGAAGGAGTGGGAGTGAAATAGACCGATTTGGAATATGGTGGTTGAATGGAGGGAAGTTGAGGTGTGTTGGACTGAGGTAGTCTGATTAGTGTGAGGTAAAAACAATGACTGCAGATGCTGGAAACCAGATTCTGGATTAGTGGTGCTGGAAGAGCACAGCATTTCAGGCAGCATCCAAAGTGCAGCAAAATCGACGTTTTGGACAAAAGCCCTTCATCAGGAATAAACGCAGTGAGCCTGAAGTATGGAGAGGGTGGGGGTGGGGAGAAAGTAGCATAGAGTACAATGGGTGAGTGGGGGAGGGGATGAAGGTGATAGGTCAGGGAGGAAAGGGTGGAGTGGATAGGTGGAAAAGGAGACAGGCAGGTAGGACAAGTCATGGGGACAGTGCTGAGCTGGAAAGGTAGAGTTTGTTCAAATGACTGGGTGTGACAAGTTATGAAAGAGGAAGTTTGTGTGAGCAGCATGAGGGAGAGGAGTGAATTTCAGTGTGTCGGAATAAGTAGAATGTTTTGAAGTTTGTCAGAGTTAGTAGGACTGAGTTAAAGTGAAGTGGAATGAGTGAGAATGATTTAGGTTGATTTGGAGTGTGTCAGAGTAATTTGGAATGAAGTAGTGTTAGTTAGAGATAGGCAGATTGAGTTGGAATAATTTGGATAATGATGGAGCAATTAGGATTGAGTGAAATGAGGAAGAATGAGTTGGAGGGAGGTTGAGTATGTTGGATTGAGGTGGTGTGATTTGGTGTGGGGCATTTGAAGGAGTGTGAAAAAGTTGCCCTTTAGGTCTCTTTTAAATCTTTCCCCTCTCACCCTAAACCTATGCCCTCTAGTTCTGGACTTTGTCTATTTACCTGACCCATGGCCCTCATTATTTTGTAAACCTCTATAAGGTCACCCCCTCAGCCTTCGATGCTCCAGGGAAAACAGCCCCAGCCTGTTCAGCCTCTCCCTGTTGCTCAGATCCTCCAACCCTGCCAATACCCTTGTAAATCTCTTCTGAACCCTTTCAAGTTTCACAACATCTTTCCGATAAGGAGACCAGAATTGCACGCAATATTCCAACAGTGGCCTAACCAATGTCCTGTACAGCCGCAACATGACCTCTCAACTCCTGTACTCAATGCTCAGACCAATAAATGCTCTATTCTCTCCCTCGTTGTCCTTAATGTATTTGTAAAAACCCTTTGGATTCACCTTAATTCTAAAATTAAAGAGTTTAAGAAGTGAAGAAGAAATGAGGTGCAAGGTGAAATGAGGTAGAGTGAGAAAATAATGTCAAGTGGAGTGAATTGCAGTGAATGGGAGAGGTTGAGCAATTTGGAGGGTGTCAGGGTGACAGTGACTTAAAATGAGTTTGTGTGAGGAAGAGTGAATTGGAATATGTTGGAGTGCTGTAGAGAGGAAGAGGGAAATCATGCAAGTTTATCCCAGGAAGAGTGACTTGGAGTGAGTGGAACTAAGTTAAACTGACTTGAACTGTGTCAGAGTGAACTGGCGTAAATTGAAGAGAGGCAGAATAAATCTGAGTGATTTGAAGAGGGTTGGAGTAATAGGAGTGAAGTAGAATACTTTGATAGGACATTCAGTGTATTGGACTGAGGTGGTGTGACTTGGTGTGAGGTAGAGTGTGTTGGAAGGAATGGAAGGGAGATTGATTGATTTGGAGTGTGGTGTAAACTGGGGAAGAATTGGAATGTGGCAGAGTATGATTAAGTGAGTTGGATTGAGTTGAAGAATGTTGGAGTGAGGAAGACTGAATTTGTGTGAGTTAAGCTTGAGTACTATAGAGGGAATTGGAATGAACGTGGGAATGTGGTAGAGCAACTTGAAGTGTGTCAGAGTGAGTTAGTGAGGTGGAGTGAAGCAGAGTGAGTTGGAGCGAGGTTGAATGTGTTGGAGAGCAGTAGTATGAGTTGGAGTGAGGCAGAGTGAATTAGTGTGAGGTAGAATGAGATGGATTGTTAGATTGAGTTAGGCAGTGTTGGAGTGAGAAAGAGTGAATTTGTGTGAGTTTTAAGTAAGACAGAGTGAAGTAGCGTGAATGGGAGTGAATTGCAGTGAGAAAGTTACAGTTGGAGTGTGTAGAGCAAATGGATTGCAGTTGATTGATCTGGAATTAGGTGTAGTGATTTCAAGTGAGGTTGCTTGAGTTGTAGAGAGATGGAGTATATTATTGCAAGGTAAAATGAGTTGGACTTAAGTGGAGAGGGTTGGGGTGAGTTGATATGGTGTGGAATTAGTTGAAGTGATTCGGAGTGAGGTTGAATAAGTTTGAGTGACATGGAATGTGCGGGACAGAGGTACAGAGATTTGGAATGAGTCAGGTTGAGTTTGAGTGAAGTAGAGTGACTTGGAGTGAGATAAATCAAATTAGAGTAAGGTCAAGTGAGGACAAGCAAATTGGAGTGATTGAAAGTAAGGTTTAATAATTTGGAGTATGCTAGTGTGAGTTCACTCCAACTTAGTCTAATTCACTTGAAGTAGATTCATTTGGAGAGATAAAGTGGATTGGAGTGAAGTGGAGTTAGTTAGTGAGAGTTGACATGGGATGTAATGAACTGGAGGAAGGAATAAAGAGTTAGATTGGTTTAGAGTTAGTATTTCCAACCCTCAAACCAATTTGAATTGTATCAGTGTGAGTTGGGAGAAGTAAAAATACTTGGAGTGCGGTACATTTGGTTGAACTGAATGGGAGTGCTTTGCAGTAAGTGGGAGTGAGTTAGATCAACTTTATTAGAGTGAAATAGATTAGATTAAGAAGTGATGGATTGAGGTGGATGATTTGGAGAGAGATTGAGTGCTTTGGATGGAGTTTGAGTGTGGTGGAGTGAGTTGGGTTGAGTTGTAGTGTTGGTGTGTGATGGAGTAAGTTTGTGTGATTTGAAATGAGGAAGAGTGAGCTGGATTAAACTAGAAAATTGGAGTGAATTAGAGTGATATGTAGTGAGATAATAGAATCATAGCATCCCTGCAATGTGAAAGCAGGCCATTTAGCCCATTGAGTCCACACGGCCTCTTCAAAGAGCATCCAACTCAGATCCATTCCCCTACTCCAGCCCTGTAAACCTACAGTTCCGATGCTGACCCACTTAGCCTGCATACCTTTGGACTGTGGGAGGAAACAGGAGTATCCAGTGGCAATCCATGCAGACAGGTGGCAAATGTGCAATTACCATGCAGACAGTTGCCTGAGGCTGGAATAAAACCCAGGTCCCAGGCTCTGTGAGGACCACTGAATCACCCTTCGAGTAAATTGGAGGGGGCAATTGAATGAAGAAGAGCATGTGACTGAAAATTGGTATGATGAAGATAGAGTAATGTGACATGTGTCACAGTGTGATCAAGTAAAATGGAGTGAAATCAAGTGAAGAGTGAATTGCAATCAGTTGAAGTGAATGGGAGTAAGGTTGTGTGATTTGGAGTGTGTCAGAGCGAGTTGCAGCTAGCCAACATTTATTGTACATTCATAGTTGTCCTTGAGAACATGTATGAAGCTGCTTTCTTGAACCGCTGCAGTCCACAATAAAGGAGGGAATTCCAGGAACCATGACACATTTCCAACTTAGGATAGAGTCACTTGGAAGGGAACTTGCATGTGGTGATGTTCCCAGTATTGCTGCCCTTGCTAGGAATGGTTGTAGGTTT
This sequence comes from Hemiscyllium ocellatum, assembly GCF_020745735.1. NCBI lineage: Eukaryota > Metazoa > Chordata > Chondrichthyes > Orectolobiformes > Hemiscylliidae > Hemiscyllium > Hemiscyllium ocellatum. The sequence goes on along the minus strand of NC_083406.1, from coordinate 50,904,502 downwards.
GGATGGTGCTGCTGCAAGGATCTTTGGTGAATTTCTGCAGTGCATCTTGTAGGTAGGACACACTGCTGCTGCTGAGCATAGGGGATGGAAGGAGCGGATCCTTGTGGAGTTGGAATGATGTGCAGCAGTTGACTTTATCCTGGATGGTATCCAAGCTTCTTGAGAATTGTTGAAGCTGCACCCACCCAGGCAAGTGGAGAATATTCCATAACACTCCTGATTTGGATAGTCTTTGGAGAGTCAGGAAGTGGAGTTACTCACTGCAGTATGCCTCGCCTCGGATCGGATCGGATCTGCTCTTGCAGACACTGTGTTTATATAGGGAGTCCAACTGAATTGAACTCCAAGGATGTTGATAGTGAGTGGATTCAGTGATGATAACAACTTTGAGTGTCAAGAGCGATGGCTAGATTATTTTTGAAGGGAAATACTCAAAGCCCGACACTTGCGTGGCGCGAATGTTACTTGCCATTTGTCAGCCCAAACCCGACTACTGTCTACATCTTTTTGCATTTAAATTGGACTGATTCAGAGATGTTGTGAATGTTGTACAATCAGTTTCGAACATCCTCACTTCTGACTTTATGATGGAGTCATTGATGAAACACTTGAAGATGGTTGGGCTGAGGACATTACCTTGTGTACAAGGTAATTGTACAGCAAAGGAATGGGTCCTTTGGTCCACAATGTTGTGCTGAACATGACACCAAATGAAACTAATTCTTTCTGCCTGCCATTGGTCCATATGTCTCAATTCCTTGCATAGCCATAACTCCTACAGCAATGTCCTGAAGCTGACTTCCAACAACCACAACTATCTTCCCATTTCTCAGCCACGACTCCAACTAGCAGACAGTTTGCCCCTCGTACCAATTGATCCTAATTTGCTTGATGCCACACTCGATCGCCCACTGCCTTGATGTCAGGGGTTGTCGCTCAATTTCACCTCAGCAATTCAGCTCTTTTGTCCATGTTTGAATAAAGGCTGTAATGAAGTCATGAGCTGTAACCTAACTGGGTACCAATGGTTATTGCTGAGCAGATGGTACTCAATAGCAGTGTTGAGCATACCTTCTATCAAGAGTAAACTGATGGGATAGTAATTGGTTGGGTTGGATTTGACTTGCTTTTTGTGTACAGGATGTTCTTGGGCTATTTTGTCAGGGCAATACTCATGTTGTAACTGTACTGGCTAGGGGAGCAGCAAGTTCTGGAACACCAGTCTTCAGTACTATCATCAGAGTATTGTGAGAGCCTACAGTCTTTGCACTACTCAGTGCCTATACCTATTCGGCCATGATACCACCAGGGACAGTGAAACAAGAATGTGAAACTTTCCAAGTCTCAGTTGTCAGCCACCTGTCTCATTACTTCATGCGTACCCTTTGTTTTAGTGGAATTAAATTTCAAGAATTTTCCAAGTGGAATCCATGCACAGACAAGATCCCTTTAAAGAGATTGTAGATTATTGTGCTGTTTTTTAAAAGTTCTGAATGGAATTCCTGAATATCGTGGCATCTAAACCAATCTCTATCAGACTGCCCCTCAAACTCCTTTATCCAGAGAACAATTTTACATCCTTGTGTTGCAGTTAAATCCCCTCAGATCTTGAAATAATATCTGTGAATCTTCTCTAAACCTTCACAACAATTCTCATATCTTTCAGACAGTTGATGCTTCAGAATGAGATGCAATACATAAACGTGTGACCTACCCAGAGATTTATAAAGGTTGATCACAATTTCTCTGCTTTTTTGACTCTTATGATGCTTTCCATTATTTTAAACATTTCCAATTTCATGTCCCTAACTCACAGCATGTCCCTATATCATATCTGTTTATTCTCTCTACAGCTTAAATCTCACTGGGATAGTTTGAAGACTCTACCATACCTTCCTCAAAAAGATGTCCAAACAGTGCCATTCAACCCATCTTTCTGCACCCAGCTTGACTTGTCCCCTCTCTCTGAACTAACTCTCCTTCAACTCAACTTCTTTCAAATTTGGATATTGCATGGGTGCCAGCTCTGTCTTCCTTCTGTAGGACATATCAAACATGTCACATTCGCACTCAGGGGACCATCCCTCATCTCTACTTCGGTACACTGAATTCCGTATCACTGTCACTTTCTGCTTCCCACATCCACACTTTACTTGGTTCGACAGGGTCTATGCTCAACTCTTCAATCTTTACTTCTCTATCTCTACTTCTAGTGAAGATTATCACACTATTAAGTAACTTCCTCATGCTCTGATGTCATGTGAAGGCTCTATTCCGCTTCTCCCAATTCTTCTGTTACCATCGCCTCTGGTCACATAATGCAATTTTCAATAGCAATACTTATGTAATGATATCTTTCATCTTTAATAACTCCTCCACCTGCCCACCACTCATTCTTTAGTAGTTGAATGTAAAACCCATTTCTTACCATCTGCTGTCACCCCTTACACTCCTTTCCATAACCATGAAAGGATTTTCCTCATCTGTACCTTCCACTGTGTCATCCTCCGTATTTAGCAAATCATCCTCCACCATTTCACTACGTTCAGTGGTGATGCCACCACCAACTAGACCTGCTCACCCCCTCCCTATCAAAGACAAAATCCACTATAATAAACATCTCAAAGAATTGAGCTCTGAAATACATTTCTATGTTTCAAACATGAAACTTGAAAAATGCAATTATAGAATAATTGCTTTTTATATTTGTTATGAAGTCAAAAGAGCGTATTATCACTTTAAGAGAGAGCTGCCTTTTCTGAGTTGAGAATTTGTGACAGCACATATCTGTGACCAACTCACAGGTGCAGGGAGTGCAGAGATTTGATAATATATAACTATCAGCTTGGGGTTGTTTTGATATTAAGGCAAACAGATTTGAATTTAACCAATTATTTAAATTATGCCCAGTGTACCAAAAACCAACTAAATTTGATTGTACTGACAACATCGAGAGGACATAATTTTGGGGAATAAGAAGGGCATTTTGAAAATTAGTCAGAGCCAACAGCTATGCTCAAGATCTCAAGGCTCTCAAAGAAATCTCTCAAAATGCATCATCTATTAAAGATTTCAAGGAATTTTATACAAGGATACTGGTAGTAAAAAAAATCATAGAAGATGACCCAGAGAGAAGACAGCAGGATCGGAAGGATGGAAGGAAACAGCACATTTACATGATAAGAAGGAAGACAGCATGAGAGACAGTATGGACTTTGAGAGATTTAGTTTAAGGTTTAGCATTATTTGAGCAGCATTTTTACAGGGTTGGAATCAGACAGTGATTAGTTAAGAAAAAGGGGGCCCGAGGTTTTGTTTAGTGTTCACTGTTAAGAGTTATGAAAGTAAATTGTTAGTTTTTTCTTTAAATAGTGGAAATCAGAGGTTTTCTTTCACTCACATTTTTAGCAGATTATGAGGCAAGGTGAATTTTTCTGGGGTGTTAGTTTTAATTTAGGGGTTTGACCTCTGTGACATAACATATTGTTAACCTACATGCACTACTCAAATTATACACCAGTTTATCGCTCTGAAAACAAAAACATAAAAGTGTCGAAACATTTAGTTACACACATTACAGCCAGGAGTCTTTCAGTGGATGCTATAACATACTTGGTAATAATGAGCTACTGCATTCTTATCTTGGTCCAGACAGCAAGCTAGAGATAGGAAAGTCCAGCAAATTCATAAAACCTGTGGTCTAAATAAATAAATTCACGTGTTTTACTACACTGGGATCTGAATTTGATCGCAGGTTTCCCTCTCGTTCCTCCTCCATCAACACTTACATGACCATAGAACTTAAGCAAGTGTTTGTCCATGCAAAAGCTGGTGGTGATGGCTGTTCAAATAGGAGGGATAACACCAGCTTAATTAAACTGTCCATAATAAAACATCAGAAGTCTTCAGATAGTGAGTGACTGGACACACAAAATTTGTGGGTAATACAAACACAGGACTTTCTTGGCACTGCTCTTGTCAAGGTCCATGCTCTGCATATTGATGCACTGATGATAGCATTTTTATAATAGATTTTTATTCAGATCATTACTTGAGGCAAAAATGGATGCCTAAGTACTAGTTGCAAGGATAAGAGGACAAAAGTTCTAACAAGCAATATTAAATCCTTAAAGCTTTAGAGAGGAAATATGAGATTAATTTTCCTTGCAAATGTTCCCTTTTATTATGCTGCTATCTTTTATACAGTAACACAACCAATCTCCTCAGTCATATTTGCATTAATTTGAGGGTTGACTGGTGAATCTGGACTCTTCAGTTAAACCAGGAGTGGTGATTACAAGGATTGAAATGTTTATGCAGCTACTTCAATAGTTACAAAAAGCAGTTCCTGTTAGGGAGGATAATGGTATGTAAATAATGGGATGGATACCTTCTAGGTCTATGATGGTAACACTTCAGTGAAGTCGCTTCACCTCAACTCTACAAGTCACAGTTTTAATGTTCTCTAGCATTTCCTTGAATTTTTAAACAGCTCCCATGAGTCAAAATCAACTTGCACTGTCTGTGAGTTTGGTTGGTTATAGCTCATTGGTCCTGTTCAGTCTCTTTCCTGTGCAATATTCGGAGTTTTTGCTCTGTCATTCTGTATACAATCTCCAGCCCATCTCCATCGAGCTCTTTCAAGAGCAAAAGAACAGCACTCAGGACATTGGAAGTGCACTGGAAAGAGAAAAATACATTGGTGGTATTATTGATAGTGAGGAGGATACTGTAAGTCTACAGTGTTATGAAGGAGAAAGTATGTAAGATAAAAGTGCTTTTCTGAATTTAAAGTATAGCCACAGCTACCAGCTAAAGGTCGAGCTTTTCCAAATGTAACAATTGGCCGTTAAATGGATACCTGAATTTTGGTTGCTGTTTGGACAACAATCCAAATTTAATCAATTAGTTTAAATTATGCCCAAGACATCAGAACCAATGGAATTTGAATTTTATTGTTTTGACAATTAAATTATAAAAATTTACTGTGTCATTAGGCCGGGCATATTAACCTGATATTTTGAAAATTAGGAGGGCAATTGCCATCGATCAGAGCTGGACAGCAACAAATATCTTGCTGTCAAAGAAATTACAAAATGCTTTCTATCAAAGGTACTTTCCATATGAAACATACTTGATTAAATAAGAAAGACAACGATCCAGGGAGATCAGCACCCAGAAGAGTGAAAACATTGAAGACGACAGAGACTGTATTCTTGAGATTAATGTTTAATAACTGTGTTATTGGAACAGCATATTATTTTAGGGAATTAGGGTCAGACAGTAAGTAATTAAGAAAAGGTGGAGGGCTTGGATTTATGAATAGTTTTTTTTGTTTAACATTCATGATTAGAGTTAGAAAAAAATAAAATTGTTTTTTTTTAAGAAATGGAATTTAGGGGTTCTCACATATTTTAACAGATTACAAGGTAAGGCGAGCTGTTTGGTTTTAATTAACAGAGGGGTTCAACTCCATGTTGCAATACTTTGGTGCTCGGCATCCTGCGTTGAGACAGATTTGAACATGTTTACACAGATCCAGTCAGGGACTCGGACAGATGTGGGGTCCAAAAGGTCCCAGCAGATTTAAACACTCGGCAATAGTGTCCTTGATCTTTAAATAAAATTTAAATGAAAACATTTGTTTAATTTTGGTTACTTGTGGTTGGTTAAATTAAAAGTGAAGAAAACTGCTCTTAACATTGCTAAAGAGGTTCTGGGGTTTGAAGATACTTCTCAAATTTACCAAGAAAGTTTAGAAAGACAGAGGAAGGATATACTTTTAGAATTAGCAAATAGGTTAGGATTGGGTTTAACTAGGGACAAATGGAAAGCTGAAATTGTAATGGAGTTGGTCAAGCATTTAGTTATATCAGAGAAACAGAAAAGTTCAGTAGAGTTAGAAAAACTTAAATTGCAATTGAGGCAAATGGAGTTAGAAGATAAATAAAGGGAAAGAACAGCCATGTTAGAAGATAAAGAGGGAGAAAAAAATTCTTGGCTGAGCAAAGAGAAAGGGAGAGAGCATTTGAACTTCAGAAGTTGCAAATTAATTGGGAAAGTCAAGTTAACAGGTTGGAGTTGAAGAGAGAAGGTAGGGATATACACAAATATGTTAAAATACATTTTGACAAGAAAGATGTCAAAGTCTTTTTTATTTCATTTGAAAAATTGGCTAGGCAGATGGAGTGGTCCTTGTGGGTAATGCTAGTTCAGGCTAAGCTGGTAGACAGAGTGAGTGAGATATTTGTAGCGTGTCAGATGATGTGTCAAAATATTATGCAGATGTCAAAAAGGCTATTTTGAGTGCCCATGAATTGGTACGAGAAGCATACAGACAGTGGTTCAGAAACATAAAGAAGGAACCAGGTCAGACTTATGTTGAGTTGGAAAGAATTAAACATAACAATTTTGATAGCTGTGTCCAGGACTTAAAAATAGTCAAGACCTATGAGGCTCTAAGACAGATTATTCTGCTGGAGGAGTTTAAAAACCCACTTCCAGACATGATAAGAGAACAGAAGGTTCAAGAAGTGAGAAGAGTGGCAGAGATGAGAGATGAATATGCATTGGTGCATAAGGTGAAATTTAGTGTCCGACAGGAATTTCATCCTCTGAGGAATAGATATTGGGAGAGAGTGAGACCCTTCACTACAAAGCAAAGAGTAGAGCACACTGGCAAAAGCTTACTGGTGAAAAAAAGAAGCCCAAGATAATGGAAAGGAGGTGAAAGGCCTCAGGTGTTTCCACTGTGGTAAGGTGGGACACGGAAAGTCACCACACTGGTCGTTGAACAAAGGCACCATGGGAAAAAATGTGGTAAAAGAGGCTAAGGCAGTGGTATTAGTGAAAGTAGTAAAAGGAAACCCTGAGAACAGTCAAGGAGCTGCAGGGGAGTGCACAGCCTAGGCAGGGGCTGGGTCTAGAGTTAGTGCCCCATCTCTATAAGGACTTCACCTCTGTGGATAAAGTTTACCCAGGAAAAACAGGACAAGAAGTTACAATTTTAAGAGATATGGGATCTGCTCAGACTCTAATAGTAAGAGATGAAAGTATTTGCACATGTTACCTGAGAAGGTAATAATTTGTAGAATAGATGGACAGAAATTTCATGTTCAGGTTAGGTTTCATGTTCAAGGTCAGGTTAGAGAGCCAAATCAAGACTGGGGAAGTAACAGGGAGAGTGATTGACAGATTACCAGTTCCACGAATACAGTTTGTTCTTGGGAACAACCTCGCAGGATCCAAGGCAGGGGTGACACCACTTGTGATGGATAAGCCAAAGGAAGACCGAGGAGTTAAAAGAAAAATACCCTGGAATTTTCCCAGATTGTGTAGTGGCAAGGTCCAACTGCCATAAGTTACAGTAAGAAGGAAAAGCTAAAGAGAAAGACGAAGGAGTTGAAGTTCAGTTAACTGACACCTTCTTTGCTGTAATAGTGCAGGATAAACCTGAACAGCGGGTCAGGCAGAGGTGTTTAGTCCTGAGAGGCTAACGGACTTGCAACAGAAAGGAGAGACAATAAAAGATGTTGATGCATACTCAGAAAAGGAATCAGACTGTACTCTTGAGGGTTATTATTTTAAGGATAGAATCCCAAGATGAAAATGAAGACCACGGCAGCTTTGTGCAGAGGAGAAATGGTTGGCACTGGATTGTGTTGCCGGTAGAATACAGACAGGAAATATTATGGATAGAACGTGAATTACCATTAGGAGGTCTTCAAGGTGTGAGGAAAATTCAGGTTAAGGTGCAAAAGCACTTCTATTGGCCTGGACTGCATAAGGATATGGTTAAAGTTTGCCGTACATGTCATACGTGCCAAATGCACAGGCAGTAATAAAACCTTTCTTGCCAATTCTCACATTTGAAAAATGTTTCATGAGGGTTATGATTGATTGTGTAGGTCCCCTCCCTAAAATTAAAAGTGGGAACTAATATTTGTTAACCATAATTGATGTGTCTACAAGATTTCTGGAGGCAATTCCATTACAGAGTATTAAGGTAAAACGTGTTCTGGAGGAGTTTGTAGCTTTCTTTACCTGGTATGGGCTACCAAGAGACATTCAGTCAGACCAAGGGTCTGATTTTACTGCTAGGCTGTTTAAGGAAATCATGGATACCTTAGGCATACAGCACTTTAAATCAAATGTGTACCATCCTGAATCCCATGGAGCTTTGGAAAGGTGGCATCAGACCCTGAAGACAATGTGAAGTGCGTACTGTCAGGATTATCAAATGATTGGCATGAAGGTATCCCATTCGTATTGTTTGCCATTAGAGATTTCCCAAATGAATCTACTCAGTTTACTCCCTTTGAGTTAATATTCGGACATGAAATGAAAGGGTTTTTGAAGTTAATTGAAGAAAGATCGATAGGACTGAAGTTGGAGATCTAACTTTGGATTATGTGTCTGAGGCAAGGGACAGATTAAATTGGGTAGGGGAATTAGCTAAACAGCACCCAAAGAGGGCACAGTATAGAATGAAGCAAGTGACAGATAAGAACTCTAAAATTCGGATTTTTTCCCATGGCAATGATGTATTATATTAGATTACTTACAGTGTGGAAACAAAGCCCTTCGGCCCAACAAGTACACACCTACCCCCCAAAGAGCAACTCACCCAGATCCATTCCCCAACATTTACCCCTTCACCTAACACTACGGGCAATTTATAGCATGGCCAATTCACCTAACCTGCACATTTTTGGACTGTGGAAGGAAAATGGGGAACCCGGAAGAAACCCATGCAGACAAAGGGAGAATGTGCAAACTCCACACAGACAGTTGCCTGAGGCGGGAATTGAACCCGGGTCTCTGGCACTGTGAGGCAGAGCCACTGAGCCACCATGCCACCCTATTAGAATTGTTATCCGTGGTAGGAGATCCTTTCAAAGCCAGGTTTAGTGGTCCCTATCAAATTGAGGAATAGTTGAGTTAGGTAAACAATCTGGTAAAGATGTCAGATAGAAAAAAACTGTATTGGGTACATGTGAATAAGTTGAAATTTTAATATAATACAGACAGGGAACTGGTGAAACAGGTGTTAATTACTGCCCCGCAGAGTGAGGAAACAAATCTCGATGGTGTGGATTTTGATGTGCCTGAAAATATATTAAATAATGAGGAAGTCATTCAGGAGTGGTATAGAATAGTGAGCTATATCTGTCTCAGAAGCAAAGAACCCAGTTGAAAGGTTAGTTGCAGCAGAATGAGGACATATGCAGGAGAAAGATGGAGACGACTGATACTATTGTGCATGGGGTGGAATAATCCTCCCAAAGCCACACAGGTCCAAAAGGAAGTGGATGCAATGCTCAACGAAGATATCATCGAATGGAGTCAGAATGAGAGGAGTTTGCCAAACGTGTTAGTTCCCAAACCTGACGGGATTCAACCATTTTGTATGGACTATTGGAAGGTCAGCACCGTAACTAAATCGGACTCCTATCTGATTGGAGGTCTATATAGAGAAAGTTGGACAAGCCACTTACATCACAAAGTTGGCCATGCTGGTGTTATTGGCAGATACATTTATCACAGAAAGCGAAAGAAGTTTTTGTGCTTTGAATTGCAAGCCCATTTGAAGTTACAAGTGATTCCCTTTGGAATGAAAAACGCACTGGCCATATTCCAAAAGCTCATGAACAGAAGTGTGGCTGGATTAATAAATTATGCAGTTTATCTGGATGATGTAGTGATCTTTAGCAAGTCATGGAACGATCACATGGTACAGTTGGCAGAGCTCTTTGAATGATTACAAGAAGCAAAAATGGTAATAAACTTAAAGAACCCAGAAATCGCCACGGCAGAGGTGAAGTTCTTGGGGCATAACACTGGATATGGAAGGTGAACCACAAAGAACAGGAAGATGAAGGCCATCGAGGAATTTCCATATTATCCTCGAAGAAAGAGGTGCTTCGAATTTTGAGACTGACCGGATTTTACCAAAGCTATGTTCCAAACTTCAGCAGTGTGGTGGCACCGCTGGCAGATTTACTAAAGAAGAATGCAAAATTTTGGTGGACAGAACAACGCCATGGGCATTTGAGAATTTAAAAGCAGTATTAACCACAACACCAGCTTTAGCAGCACCTAACTTTTTGAAACACTTCAAAGTTGCAATCGATGCAAGCAATATAGGAGTTGGAGCTGTATTGATGCATGAAGATGATGATGGAATTGAACAGCCAATTGACTACTTTTCGAAAAAAAAAGTCAATATCCAACAGAAAAAATACTTTGTCATCGAAAAAGAATTATTGAGATTAGTATTGGCCGTACTACATTTTAGTATTTATGTGACAAACAATGTATCGGATACAGTTGTGTATACGGAGGCGATCCTCTCACATTTTTGGAAAGATTTAAAGTTTAAAAATATAGAGAGACTATTTCATTGGATCTTACAGACTTTTAATTTACAAATTGTACATGTTGTGGATCGTAAAAACGTGATAGCAGATGCATTATTAAATATTTAAAAGAAAAAGTGTAAAGATTTGACTGATTCCAATAGAGTCATAGAGATGTACAGCGTGTTTTCTTTAAGTTTACTATCTGTTTTGCTTCTCTTAATAGAATATAAAACATTACAGCACAGTATAACAACCTTTTTAACAACCCTATCAACCTGGGTGATAACTCACAAGGACCTATGTACATGGACAGCAAGATCTATCTGCGCATCTACACTAACAAGAATCTTACCATTAGCCCAGTACTCTGCGTTCCTGTTACTCCTTCCAAAGTGAATCACCTCAAACTTTTCTGCATTAAACTCCATTTTCCACCTCTCAGCCCAGCTCTGCAGCTTATCCCTCTGTAACCTGCAACATCCTTCATCACTATCCACAACTCTACCGTCCTTAGTGTCATCTTCAAATTTACTAACCCATTCTTCTATGCCCTTTTCCAGGTAATTTATTAAAATGTCAAACAGCAGTGGACCGAAAACAGATCCTTGCGGTACACCACTAGTAACTGGACTCCAGGATGAATATTTCCCATCAAGCACCATCCTATGTCTTCTTTCAGCTAGCCAATAGAGCCATAGAGATGTACAGTACGGAAACAGACCCTTCAGTCCAACCTGTCCATGCCAACCAGATATCCCAACCCAATCTAGTCCCACCTGCCCGCACCTGGCCCATGTCGCTCCAAACCCTTCCTATTCACATAACCCTTCCAAATGCCTATTAAATGTTGCAAGTGTACCAGCCTCCACCACATCCTCTGGCAGCTCATTCCATACACGTACAACCTCTTCATGAAAAAGTTGCCCCTTAGGTCTCTCACCCTAAACTTATGCCCTCTAGTTCTGGACTCCTCGACCCCAGGGAAAAGACTTTGTCTATTTATCCTATCCATGCCCCTCACAATTTTGCAAACCTCTATAAAGTCACCCCTCAGCCTCCAACGCACCAGGGAAAACAGCCCCAGTCAGTTCAGCCTCTCCCTGTTGCTCAGATCCTCCAACCCTGGCAACATCCTTGTAAATCTTTTCTGAACCCTTTCAGGTTTCACAACATCTTTCCGATAAGAAGGACACCAGAAATGCACACAATATTCCAACAGTGGCCTAACCAATGTCCTATACAGTCGCAATATGATCTCCCAACTCTTGTACTCAATACTCTGACCATAAAGGAAAGCATACCAAACGCTTTCTTCACTATCCTATCTACTTGCGACTCCACTTTCAGGAGCTATGAACCTGCACTCCAACATCTCTTTGTTCAGCAACACTCCCTGGGACCTTACCATTAAGCGTATAAGTTCTGCTAAGATTTGCTTTCCCAAAATGCAGCACCTCACATTTATCTGAATTAAACTCTATCTGTTACTTCTCAGCCCATTGGCCCATCTGGTCCAGATCCTGTTGTAATCTGAGGTAACCCTCTTCGCTGTCCACTACACCTCCAATTTTGGTGTCATCTGCAAACTTACTAACTGTACCTCTCATGCTCACATCCAAATCATTTATGTAAATGACAAAAAGTAGAGGGCCTAGCACCAATCCTTGTCTGGTCTTCCACTGGTCACAGGCCTCCAGTCCGAAAAACAACCCTCCACCACCACCCTCTGTTTTCTAACTTTGAGCCAGTTCTGTATCCAAATGGCTAGTTCTCCCTGTATTCCATGAGATCTAACCTTGCTAATCAGTTATATATGTGTGCAGAATTAATATGAAAGGTATAACTTAGGTTAATGACATATTGTAATGGTATTAAGAATTAGAGATTCTAAAAAATAAATCTTTTCATTATAATGGTTCATGTTTTTCTTGAGTGAGAAAGTATGTATGGTCACTATGATAGGAAGAGCTTTTCTGAATTTAAACTGTGTTATTAAAGATAAATTACATCTGACTAAATTAGATAGATTAGATTACTTACAGTGTGGAAACAGGCCCTTCAGCCCAACAAGTCCACACCGACCAGCCGAAGCGCAACCCACCCTACCCCTTACCTAACACTACGGGCAATTTAGCATGGCCAATTCACCTGACCCGCACATCTTTGTGACTGTGGGAGGAAACCGGAGCACCCGGAGGAAACCCACACAGACACGGGGAGAACGTGCAAACTCCACACAGTCACCTGAGTCGGGAATTGAACCCGGGTCTCAGGCGCTGTGAGGCAGCAGTGCTAACCACCGTGCCACCCACATTAGTTGATGAAGAAAGTGACTGCACTCCTAAAGACATTTAGATTGATTAGATTAGATTAGATTACTTACAGTGTGGAAACTTCGGCCCAACAAGTTCACACCGACCCGCCAAAACACAACTCACCCATACATTTACCCCTTCACCTTACACTGCGGGCAATTTAGCATGGCCAATTCACCTTATCTACACATCTTTGGACTGTGGGAGGAAACCAGAGCACCCAGTGGAAACCCACACAGACACGGAGAGAATGTGCAAACTCCACACAGTCAGCCGCCTGAGGCTAACCACTGTGCCACCGTGATAAAGGCTAACTTCTCTTGGCTTGGAGGCAAAACTAAAATCCATTGGAATATCAGTGCAGTCGTTGCATATTGAGAAAAGAGTCAGAAAGCATAGTAATGTTGAACTTTTGTTTTTCAGACAAGAAGGAAATTCAGATTCAGGTCCCCCAGTCCTTAGTGCTCTGGACATCGAGACATTTTTATTTTGGAATTTGGTGGACAGTGCAAAAACTGAAATTTTGTAAGTGACATGAAGCTAGAAAATGCAGTAAAAAAAAAGTAAGGTAAAGTCACTCATTACAGAGAGATGAGTGGCATTGAGTTTAATCTAAGGGTCACCATGCTTCAGGCGATCGACATGATTAAGAAAGTAGGACCTTCATGTTAACCTCAGGTGGTGTGGTAAGTGAATCTGATAAATGCACTTTGCATCATAAAACAACCATCCACCCAAGTGAGCTAATGAGGAGGATAGTGATTGTGGATCTAGGTGTACGGGGAGAAAATGAGAAAACGGGGTTGAGAAACTTATCAGCCATGATTGAATGGCGGAGTAGATTTGACAGGCTGAATGGTCTAATTTCTACCCTATGTCTTATGGAGTGATTGTCATAATGCTGGTGAAATAGACAAACACTTTTAGATCACATTAATTCCAAGGTGTATGAAATGGTTTCCTCTGAAAGCAGCATAAGAACAGGCAGTATAAAATGGAAGCATGCAAGAGAAAGGAGAACAGATGAACCTGGCAGTACAAGAAAGAGGCATAGGGAATCCTTGAGGTAGGCCTAAGCTGAAATATCAAGCTGGAGAATCATATCGGGCTTGAAACATGACCTTTTTGCTCTCTCCACAGATGCTGACAGACCTGCTGAGTCTCTCCAGTACTTTGTTTTATTTCAGATTTACAACTTCAGTATTTTGCTTTCATTATTGTGTCAAGTCTAAGCACCACACTTCAGGAAAGAGGTTGCAGCGTTTGAAAGTGTGCAGAAGGACTTTCCCTGTACGGTGTTGTGGATAGAGGGACTTTGGAGAAACACAGGGTTGTTCTCCTTACAACAAGGTAGGTTACAAAGACGGATTTAATAAGTTTTCATTATCATGAAGGACTTCCAAGAAACTGGGGAAAAGTCATTATGGCAAATTAGGTCACCAGACGAACTCTGATCAAAATAACAAAAACCATATGTGACCCTGTATGAAGGAGTGAATGGTTTTGATATGGAAGTGAGCTGCCTGGAAAGAGGAGTGTATCAGTAATAGAAGTCAATAATAATTCACAAAAAAAAACTTGAACAGCAAAATTTTACAAAGCAGTGGGACTTACTGGCAGCTATTTCAGAGAAAGAATAGGAATAGCTCTATCAAATGGTACACAACAGATACTTCACTCACCCTTTGGGTGCCATTGTAGGAATTTCGGTCCTTCACTCCAACAGAGGAGAAAAATTTGTCTCTTCCCAGCGGTTTCATTCCAAGTTCTTCACGAATTTTACTAGACGGAAACCCAGTTTAATCAATAAATGTGACCCTGAAATCATACATTTCTGTTGCCTAATCTGTCTGATGTACAACAATGAGAGACTCCATACTGTATTTCTTTCAGGGATTTGGTTTTGCCATCATTGTTCATAAAATAAGTTACTCGGTGGATAACTCTATGGTTGATACACACACACTTTGAATTGGTCTCCTGTATGAATGACTCTCAAACTTTAATCACATCTAACCGTAGGCTTGATCAGTGATAGGAATCAGCCCATTCTTGTGGCACAATTTCAAATTGCCATGAAAATGCCATTCTATCCCAATTCCTGTCAGTTAGCTAGTTCTCCATCCCTGCTAACACAGTACCCCATACCAGCCTGATGTTTGGTACGTTATTTTAAGGAAATCAAATATTTTAAAGATATTAGTTTCCTTTTATCTATTCTACTTTTGACTTCCTCAAAGATTTCTAATAAACTTCCTTTCATGGAGCAAAATTGACTCTGCTTGCTTGTATTATATATTTCTAAATGCTCTACTGTTAAATCATTCATAACAGAGGCTAACATTTTTCCAATAACAGATGTTAAGCTAATACTTACCTATTTTTGCCTCCTTCATTTTTTTGAATAAGGGTGTTTGAATTGACAGTTTTCTAAACATCTCAGACTTCTACAGAATCTAAGTTTGTTTGATAAATTACTACCAATGTATCCACTATCTCCATAAGTACTTCTTATAAGACCTAAGATGCAACTCATCATGGTCGAGGGGACAATTTGGACTTTGGCTCTAATAGTTCCCCAATACTTTTCCTCTCTCGAAATTACTATACTTCTTTCCTTCTTTGATTATTTAGTAATTCTGGAATGTGATTAGTGTCTTCCACCATGAGGGCAAAGTATTTCTTGAACTATGCCACTTCCTGGGTGCTAATTGTTCCTTCAGCATCATTCTTTAAGCAGCCTATGTTCATTTGGCCTCTAACATCATTTTTTTTAAATATACTTAGTGTTTGTTGTCCGTTTTGATATTACTTGCTAGTTTACCCTCAAAGTTTAATTTTCTCCCTTTTTGTCTTTTTAAGTTTATGTTGATTTACAGTGAGTTAGCTACACCACAGTTAAATATAGCATGTAAAAACATTTACACTATCTTATCAATTATTCCTTAGAGAAGGCGCAAGCCAGGTTAAATACATTAAGTAAATTTCACTCTATATGGTCCCATAAATACTCATAAGGCAGGCACAGCTGAAGGTACATTGTAACATTCCTTCTACACTGCCCAGAAGAAAGTGAGCACTGCAGATGCTTGAGATCAGAGGCTAGAGTGTGGTGCTGGAAAAGCACAGGTCAGGCAGCATCCAAGGAGCAGGAGAATCGACGCTTTGGACACAAGACTTTCATCAGGAAGGGCTTATGTCCAAAACATTGATTCTCCTAATCCTCGGATGCTGCCTGACCTGCTGTGCTTTTCCAGCACCACACTCTCAACTCCTACAACATTCACAGAAAGTGTAAGATTAGATATAGAATGAAGCACCCTGCATAGAATAAGAACAGATATTTGCAAATGTGAATATTCTCCAGAACAGTTTCTGAAAGGTAAAGTAATACTGCCTACAAGCAGTTTCTGATATTACCAAATTTTCAATATACTTGAAATTTTTCCTTCCACTTTCAATGTTATAAACATTACAAATCAGGTTGCTATTTGGGCAGCAGGGAATCAGAGACTGACTTTTATCTATGGGACTTGGTTTTACCAACAATTCTGCGTTCTTTTCTGGTGTCCTGAGTTGGCTGTTAAGTATCTCAGGCTCTCTTGTGTATGAAGAGACAATTGTTTTGCAAATCCAGCCCAAAGCGATGTAACGACGGTCCCCTTTAAGAGCTGTGAATATTCAGTATGAAATTGAGCACCAAAATATCAATGGCCTCAACATGCAATTCAGCCCCATAACATCATTGTCAACATAGAAAAAAGCCCTTTGGCCAATTACATTTGCGCTTTTCAAAAGCGACCACCTAACTGTTTGAATCCCACGTGGCATTGTTTGAGAATAAGAATAAGGCTCAGCAACCAGATACCTCTAAGTTCAGATAATCGGTTAAACATTGGGCCAGGAAGTGACAAAAGGCCAGAGTGAGAGGGAGGAGGTGTTTTCCAACTATGAGATAGGACAATCTCCATGAAAAGGTGGGAGGTAGCAGACGTCCAAAACAAAATAAGATCAATTTCTAGAAATGGAATAGTGATAGGGATAATGGGGGAAGAGTGGGTTCAATTCTCTTTCATGGAGGCAGTACAGGCAAGTTGAGCTAAATGACTTCTTGTGCTCTAGGATTCAATCGGCTGAATCTTACAGTCTGGGTGGCAGCCTTTGTGGCATGTAAAGCCCAATTCCTTTTCCACTCAGCTCCAACTCGTGTCCCAGAAAAAGAGGGCTGGGTCACTAACCAACTAGGTCATCAACGTTGCACCTGCCACCATGACCTTCTTCCCAGGGACTCCTTGCAGTCCCAGCTGGTCATGCCATGGTCAGTGGCTCACAAGGCTGGACTTCCTATCAATGAGAGGAGAAAGTCTGACCCTCAGCCTGTTTATGCTGCCACCATCAATATGTTATTGCTGTGGAATAGGCTACAAGTTTATTTGGGGCTGAATGCCCCACCACTCTGTTAAATCCAGCACAATCCTTAAAGAGACCATATTGTCCCTAATAAGGAATTTCCACTGATGTAATAGGGGGAACAGGAAAGTAGAATTTAAGAGTATTGTATTCACCCTGTGATGTTTGAGGTGAGTTATGTCCAAACGGAGAATAGAACATTCACAAGCATCAAGATCCCTTTCAGAAATGAACATGACACCTCTTGTATAAAATCTAAGACAGACAAAAAACCCTTCCATACAGATATGGCAAGAAACTTTTCAATTAGATTACTGAGTATCCATTCAATCCTGCTATGTGCTGCTCACTGTTAAATACTCATCTCTAAACAGGGATGAGTGATAGGGAAATTGTGAACTGACCCTCCTGATTAAATTCAAACAGAAAGCTGATACTGTCCCCTCCTCACTTTGTCTCTTCCATCCTGAAACTCAAGACATCACTTTCCATTTGAGTGCTTGATTCAGAGGTGCTGACTTCTCTTCTCGAGCAGTTCCTTATTGGCTCCATGGGCTCTTTGCTGTGCATGGCCACCATTTCTTCTCCATCCTCTAAAGCCTGAGCCACTTCCTCCTCTGTCACAACTGTAACAGATCAATGAGAACATTTCAGCAAGAGCAATTTTATAAACTTGCATTAACTGCAGCACCTCTGTCTAACTCAAACATACTGACTTAAATTGGATAAGCCATTCAGTTCGTTCTGATCCTCAACCATTTTGCATTTGTATGACCCAAGACAATTAGTGGATCACAGCTGTATCAGATCCTATGCTTACAAAGATACACAAATATCTTAGACCAGATCACAGCCAAAAGTGAAACCACCAAACCATGTGTTACATGCACAGGGAGGAGGCCATCTGTCAATCATTTATGTACTGGTATTGTCTGGTCTCACCTACCACTTATGGAACAGTATTTCGAAAACAAACTGTTTTGAATTAAGATAGTCTCCTAACACTCTCCATGATAATTCAAGGTTGATGACACTTAACTGCTGGCCTGACCAATAAGAGAATTTAATATTCAGATTCCCTCCCTCCAAACAATTGACAGGTTTTCTACTCGCTAAGCTCACCAATTCCTGGGAATATCTAGCCACAACTATCCAGATTTCCCAACTACCAAGAAACCAGAAAACTTTAACAGGTCAAGAATCAAATCCTGGAGATTTGTATTCTGTGTGATTCTTAGATACAAATTAGGAGTAAGAGAAAGTCAATAAGCTCCTTGATTCTTTTCCACCATCCAATAGGAGCATGGCTGATTGGAGTATGGTTCCAAATGTCAATCTATTCCAAATAACTTCATTACCTTAATCTTAAATGGGAAATAGTGATAATTAATGTCTTATATTTCCAAACTCTCCCACAAGGGGAAATGTCCTTTCAGCATTGACCTTAGGATCATAAATTCATCTCTCATTCTTCTGCACTTTAATAGAAACAGGGCCAGCCTGTCCAAATTTTCCTCATAAGGTAACCTACATATCTCATGCACTAATTTAGTGAACCTTCCTTACAAGCCATCTTTTCCAATGTAGCTCACAGCATCAAATAGGAATTGGTTAGTATTAACTCTCACCCTATTGCATTTTTTGGTTTCTAAGGCAGAGACTGCACCTGGTTTTTAAGTACAGACACACACACTATTGTGAAAGATCTAACAAATTCTGTTATTTTAAACACAGCACTTTGTTTCTGAGACTGTCTGGAACAGAAACAGAAGCCCAAAAACTCAGGTTCTCAGTTTGTTAATTGGATTTCCACTGCTGGCAATCTTTAAAGAAATGGGACAGAAGTGAAAGCTAATTGGGATTAATAGTTAAGATTAAGCAAGTACTTTTTAGTCCGTGATCAGAACAGACATAAAAACTCTGAAAGTCTAATTTTATTTCTCAACAGAAAGTGAGCAGAAGTGTGGCTATAAAGGTGTATGTGTTGCTGAATAGCTGAAATGAAAAGAAAGCCAGGCTTGATAAATAACAAAAGAACTGTGGACGCTGTAAATCAGAAACAAAAACAGAAGTTGTGGAAAAGCTCAGCAGGTCTAGCATCTGTGGGGAGACATCAGAGTTAACGTTTTGGGTCGAGTGACCCTTCCTCTGAGGAATGGTCACGACCTAAAACGTAACTGTGATTTCTCTACATAGATGATGCTTGACCCACTGAGCTTTCCCAGCAATTTCTCTTTTTGCTTCTGAAGTTAAATAACTGTGTGATTCTTACCAGAGTCCCAGAATATTATTCAGCAATGAGAGGGATTCTAGAAAGACTTTCACAAGTGTACCATCCTAGAAACATAGACAGTAAGACCAGGAATAGGCCATTTAGACTTTTGAGTCTGTTACACCATTCACTGCGGTGGATTATCCAACTCAATTGCCAATTTTGCTTTCTCTCCCCCCCCCACCTCCCATTTCCTTTGATCCCTTTTGTCCCAAAGTGCTAATTCCAACTCCTCCTTGAAATCAGAGTGTTTTGGTCTTGACTGCTTTTTATGATAAGGAGTGGTGAGCCTGTGGAATTCACTGAGTTAAAGAAAAATCTCTCTCATCTCTTCTAAATAGCTTACCCTGAATCCTTAGACAGTGACCCCTGCTCTGGACTCACCAGCCATCGGGAACATCCTTTGTACATTTTTTTTTAAGAATAGATTACTTACAGTGTGGAAACTTGTTGGGCCGAAGGGCCTGTTTCCACCTATCCTGTCTGGTCCTTTTAGAATTTTATAGATTTCTAGAAGAACTTCTTCATTCTTCTGAACTCCGGCAAACATAATCCTAACTCCAATCCCTCCTCTTCAGTCAGTTCTGCCATCTGGAATTAATCTGGTAAACTTCACTACACATCCTCAATAACAAGAGTATCCTTCCTCAGATAAGGAGACCAAAACTGCATACAATATTAGAGTGTGATCTCACCACAGGCTTGACTAAGGCAAGACATGCCTGTTCCTGAACTCAAATTCTCTTGCTTATTCAGGCCAACATACCATTTTACTTCTTTACTACCTGCTACACCTGCATGTTTATATCTGTGGAGCTCAGATAAACAAACCTGACGCTTTCTAAGCACTGGATTTTTAGGAGTGTGGTTGAACATTACTGAAGAAAGATAGTCAAAAGAGACACTGGGACTACATGTGGTGCTACACATTTTTGTGTATGGCCCAAAAAAATCAGACATCTGCAGTCCTCACTTTCTCCCAAAAAAATCAGACAGACCAGAAGCAGGTATTTAAAGAGGACTTTAATTCCTCAGGACTTTGATTGAATAATATTTCCCGATTACTTTCAACTTTAGTCTGTTAGTTTTAGTTTAATTATTTGAAACATTAAATCTTTTCGATTGGTTTCTTCCATTGGGGCATTT
Organism: Hemiscyllium ocellatum; assembly: GCF_020745735.1. Classification (NCBI taxonomy): domain Eukaryota; kingdom Metazoa; phylum Chordata; class Chondrichthyes; order Orectolobiformes; family Hemiscylliidae; genus Hemiscyllium; species Hemiscyllium ocellatum. The sequence continues at coordinate 50,883,998 of NC_083406.1, read as the reverse complement.
GGGAAGTTCAATTCTTTCACAGTACAGATCAGCATGAAATTAGAATGAAACAGAAATGTTCCAGGATTACTTTAATATATTACTAAGTATGTCCAACCATAACTCCAGTTTGACTTCATGGGGTGGCTGAAGCTACACCTGGACTCAGTACGGAGCATTATTGATGCTGTGGATGTCATAGGTAGCATGCTAAGTGTGCTGGTCACATTACAAGCAAGGGCTACACAGGCAAAAAAGCATTAGGTGACAACCAGGAAGACTAGTAATCATAGACAGGGAGTGCAGGAGTTCCCTGTGGCTATTCCCCTCTCAAACATATATACTGTGTTGGATACTTTTGGTGGGTGGAGTGTGGGGGGGTGAGTATTGGGCTTCATCCATGTTTGTGGCACCACTTGACTCTGTTGCACAGCAGGGGAGGAAAAAAACATTAGTGAGAGGGAAGTTGATTGTAGGGGGAACCAACAGGTGGTTCTGCAGTAGCAAACAACATTCTTGAATTATATGTTGTCTCCCCGCGCTAAGGTGACAGATGTCTGACAGCAGCTGCAGGGCATTTGGAAAGGGAAGGACAATCGTAGTATATGTTAGTACCAAAACATGAGTGAAAAAAGAAACAGGTACTGCGAGAGGAATTAAGAGAAAGTAAGGTCAAGAGTAGTTGGGACATGTACAAGCTGGATAGGTTACACTTGAGCCGGAATGGGTCCACTACCCTTGCCCGGCAGCTTTTAAACTAATTTAGCAGGGGGATGGGGCACAGGTCCATAGATGCAAGCTGGGAGCAAGGTTCAATCAGATTGTGGGAAAAAGATATACCACCCTGCCGATCCAGAGCATACTCACATAAAAAACACAGAAGCTGGCCTGCAAAACACAGAAATCAAGCCTGCCAACACATACAGAAACTATCCAGAGTACCCCAGTCTTGGCAAAACAGGCTAACATAAAAATCAGACATGGCCAAGCCATTCCCAGACCAGAGAATACACTTCCTAAAACAGGTTTCATAACCAGCTCTAGCCCAGATTAGCACTGCAGTCCCAACATCCTAAGGGGAAGGTTCCTTTTACCATTGAAACCGATACCGCATAAACAAAAGAGGCAGACTGGGAGACCCCAGAATACTTTGCTCACAGGAGGAACACAATGGATAGACCTGGATGCCAGGAGAAGTAACATTTACACGTATTCACACACATGGGAAATACAATGAAGAATTCTCTCGAAGACATTCTCACCCACTCCTGTGTCAATTACAAATGAATTGCTACTGCCAGATGCTTGGTTACTTCCATTCAGTTTTTTCTTGTTTTGTGGGTGGCACAGTGGTTAGCACTGCTGCCTCACAGCGCCAGAGACCCGGGTTCAATTCCTGCCTCAGGCGACTGATTGTGTAGAGTTTGCATATTTCCTCCGTGTCTGCATGGGTGCTCCGGTTTCCTCCCACAATCTAAAAGTGTGCAGGTTAGGTGAACTGGCCGAGCTAAATTTCCCGTAGTGTTAGGTGAAGGGGTAAATGTAGGAGATTGGGGTCTGGGTGGGTTGCGCTTCGACGGGTCGGTGTGGACTTGTTCGGCGTGGATTTGTTCGGCCGAAGGGCCTGTTTCCACACTGTAACTGTAACTAATCTAATCTCTTTACAATTTTCACCATTATACTGTAACCGCTTTACAATTATCACCTTTGTGTTGTACCCCTATAAAATATACCTGCACTCTGTTCTGGGAAGAGCATTTGGCCATCTGTGCACAGAATCAGTTCTGTATCAGCCTGGTTAACTGCCCTTCCACAACATTGCTTTGTTTAATAAACCACTTGTTAATTTCACTACGATCCTCATTTGTAGTCTCTGACCCATTGGGCTCAATTCTCTGACACAGGTACAGAAGGAATGCTCAAATATGGGCAGAAGGTACATAGGCCGTCCAGAAAGCTAAGATGCATCTATTTTAATGCAAGGAGTTTGACTCGTAAAACAGATGAAGTTGGACCATTGAGCAGGATGTGGAAATGTGACATTGTTCCAATCGTTGAGGCATGCTGAGGAAGGACAGGACTGGCAACTTAACATTCTAGGGTACAGAAGCTTACGGCACGATATACAGGGCTACAAGAGATGTGGGGCATTGCATTATTGATAATGGAAACCATCATCACAGTAATGAGGGAGGATATCGTAGATCTGAGTAGAGCTTAGAAATAAAGATGGGATGATTACTATGTTGGGATTACATCACAGGTCTCCCAACAGTCAGAGGGATGTAGAGGAACAGATATGTGGGTAAATCACAGAAAGCTGCAAAAGAAACAAAGTTTTTGGGGATTTCAACTTTGTTAACATTAACTGGGATTGCCTTCCTTTGAAAGAATTAGACGGGATGGAACTTTTAAAGTGCAAACAGGAGACCTATACATAGGTCTCCTGCTATCTGAAAGTAGAGAGTTTCTATGAAACTTTTCGTAAGCTGAAATGGCGTAAAGTGAAGAAACATTAATTTATATGGGAAAAAATTTACCTTGCTTCATAAAAGCGAAAATCCTTTTCAGATTTCCTTCGGTTAGCGAAAACAGGTACTAATGTGGGTCTTTTGTAAAAGCAAAGTGGTGTAAAACAAACTTTCAAAAAGCAGGGGATACCTATAGGCCTACTCCAGACAAGGCAGTGCTAAGCCTAATCCTAATCCTACTTAATGATACTGATGAAGCAGTTGAAGTTTCACAAGGCAAGCAATTTGGCTATAGTAACCATAATTTTCAAAGTCATTATTGAAAGAGATAAAGATGGTGCAGAAGTTAACATCTAAATTCAGATAAGGCCGATTTCAGTATCATTAGACAGTATCTGGCAAACATTGATCAGGACCAACTATTTGCAGTTAAGTCCAAATTTGGAAAGTAGAAGTCTTTTAAAAGTAGTGCAGTGAGAGTTCAGCACCAACATGTTTCTCTAAAAGCAAGTGGCAGGGAAGCAAGTCCAGGGAATACTGGACATCAAGGGATATTGATAAAGAAGACTGAAGCATATGGCAAATACAGAGTATTAAAAACAGGGGAGACCACTCAAAAATACACAGCGTAGGGAGTTGCTTTAAAAGGAAATTAGGGGAGGACAAACGTAGACCACAAAATATTTCTGGTACATAGTACCAAAAAAAATCCCAAACCATTTTAGAAGTATATTAAGAGTAAGAGGATTATCAGGGAAAAAGTGGAACCTCTTAGAGATCACAGGGGCAACCATTGCTTGGAGCCAGTGGCATGGGTGAGGTCTTAAATTAACATATATGTATTCACAGAAGAAAAAGACATTGTAGGCTTTTAGCTAGGATAATGAGATTAGCTACGATTATAGGAGAAAGTGAGGACTGCAGATGCTGGAGATCAGAGCTGAAAATGTGTTGCTGGAAAAGCACAGCAGGTCAGGCAGCATCCAAGGAGCAGGAGAATTGACGTTTCGGGCATGAGCCCTTCTTCAGTAATGAGATTATAGACCATATTAAAATTAACGAGGAGGTGATATTAGATGTTTTAGCAGGCATAAAGATGCATAAATCACCAGGGCCTGATGAGATGTTTCCCAGGCTGCTATGGAGGCAAAGGAGGAGATTGCTTGGGCTCTGATAGAGATATTTAATACTTTGCTGGCCACAGGTGAAGTGATAGATGACTGGAGGAAAGCTAATGTGGTTAGTATTTTCAAGAAGGGCAGCAAGAATAGGCCAGGTAATTATAGGTCAGTTAATGTGATGTTAGTGGTAGGGAAACTATGAGAAAAGTCTCCGAAGGACAGGATTAGTCAACACTTGGCAAGGTACAGATTGATCAGGGACAATCAGCACAAATTTGATAGTAGGAGATTCTATCTGACAAATTTAATTGAGTTTTTTCAAAAGGTTACTAAATATGTACATTTACATGGACTTTAGTAAGGTCTTTAACACGATTCCACATGGAATGGTCCAAAAGTTAAGAGCCCATGGGATCCAAGGCAAGTTGTCAAACTGCATCCAAAATTGGCTTACAAATAGAAAGCAAAGGGAGAGACGTTTTGCTGATTGTACTATAACACAAGAATCAGAGTTAGGACCGTTGCTGTTTATTATGTATATTAAGTTTGCAGATGACATGAAAATTGGTGTGGTGTTGATAGTGAGGAGGATGGTCCCAGCCTACAGAGTGATATTAATTAGGTGACAATCTGGTCAGAGCAATGGCAGATGGTATTTAATCCTGATTAGTATGAGCTATTACATTTTGGGACATCCAATAAGGGAAGGATGTCCACAATGAAAGACAGGTCCGTTGGAAGTTCTGAGGAATGAAGGGGCATTTGTGTGCAACTCCACAGATTCCTGAAGATGTTAGCACAAATATATAGGGTGATGAAGGTGGCATACGGGATGCTTGCCTTTATTAGCTGGGATGGCGAATGTAGGAGCAAGGAAATCTTGTTAAAACTTTATAAAATTAGGCCACAGATGGAATACTGCGTGCATTTCTAGTTGCCAGAAAGATACAATTGCATTGGACAAGGTGCAGAGGAGATTCACCCAAATACTGCCCAAGACAAAAATTCTCAATTATGAGGAGAGATCAGATAGGCTGGATTTGTTCTCCTTGGGCGGAGGAGACTAAAGGTGATCTGACTGAGGTAGACAGAATTGTGAGAGGCATAGACAGAGTGGACTGAAAGGAGGGATTGCTAACAAGAGATGTGCAAGAAAGTTATTTTAAATTAAGGGCAGTAGGTACCAGGAACACGTTGCCAAGGGAATTAGTGCAAACAGATACTATAGTAAAGCTTAAGGGGCATTTAGGTAGATACATGAACAGGCAGAGAATAGAGAAATGCAAACCACGTGCAGGCAGATGGGATGAGTTTAAATCGCATCAGTCGGCACAGATATGGGCTATGTCATACTAAGTGTTGAGAGTAATGTGGTAGAAATATGAAACTGTTGCCTGAGAGGCTGGTGGAGGCTGGTACTCTCGTAGTATTTAAGACAGTTCTGGATGAGTACTTAAACTGCCAGAGCATAGTAGGCTAGGGTCCAAGTGCATGTAATTGGAATTAGTGTAGTTTGATGCTTGTTGGTTGACATACTCATGGCAGGGCAGTGAGTCTGTTTCTGCGTTTTATGACTCTCACGAAAATCAGGTAGTTTTGAATCTTTCAATGAAAGTTAAAACTCCAAGACTATTTTTATACAGCTTAATCTTGCAGCTGTTTCTCATAGAAACTGTACATACGTCAGGGAAAGAAAATGTAACTCCTGATGCTTTATCCAAAATGTAAACAGTTGAAAATTTAAGAGCATGACAAAATGTTAGATGGACATGAGTAATATGGTGGGAGAAAGAACGAATGTTTGTTTGTAATTTAAGTGTTTGTTTGTAATTTAAGTGTACTTAAAATGGTGTTTCATGTTTTTGAAAGTGGAGTCATATTAGAATCCTCACTGATATTTCATTACTGTATTTTTTTAAAAATCATTTTTGGTTCGGAGCTGTGAACTGGGAGTTGATAGGTGACCTTTGATCTAAGCTGATGTTTGGTTCTGAGACAAAGCCTCCAGTTAAATGCAGATTGCTTAAGAATTGATCAAATAATTTTGAATAGAATAGAATCCCTACAGTGTGGAAACAGGCCATATGGCCCAACAAGTCCACACTGACTCTCCAAAGAGTAAGCCAGACAGATCCCTACCCTAATCCTATAATCTACACCTAACTAATGCACCTAAACCACACATCCCTGAACACTAGGGTCAATTTAGCAAGGCCAATTCGCCCAACCTGCACATCTTTGGACTGTGGGAGGAAATTGGAGCACCCGGAAGAAACAACATGCAGACACAGAGAGAATGTGCAAACTCCACACAGTCGCCAGAGACTGGAATCAAACCCAGGTCCCTAGTGCTGGGAGGCAGCAGTGTTAACCACTGAGCCACCCTAAATTTTACAGACTCTTCGACGCCACAGTGATAGTATGCATAATCAGATGGCAGATGTTTGGTAATTAATAAGGTCAGTATGTGGGAATTAGCATCAGCTAGTGTGAAAGAAAACACGACGATTAAACAGAAATATGTTCTGAGCTTTTTTTAAATTGTTTTGAATGGCGAGTTTCTGAGAGATTTGATTGTTGATGTTACTGCATGATGTTTTAAGACATCCCTGCCTAATTTCCTGCTTTCATCTATTGGAAGTAGTCTGGCCAGTTTTGTTATTTTTAGATTTTTTCTAAATTATCCCTTAATTGTGTTTGTCTATCTAGGCTTTTGTGTGAATGGACTAAAAACAAAAGGTTATTAAGTTTAAAATCATAGACATTCATTAGATTGCTTTGTTCTTTAAGTTTGCTCTGTTAAAGTTACTGTTTGGTTAATACATTGGTAAGTCTGTTGTTTAAACTGTAAACAAGGCACCTGTTTTTAAATATTCACAAATTCTACGATTGGTTCTTCAAAAGGACTGGCAGGTACTACTGGAGTCAAACTTTTAGTGTCTTTGAAGGTTTTCATTTTATTGAATTGCTAATAGTGGTAAGGAATCTGATTTGATTAGGCTGTCTGTCTCCATTTCACAACCATATATTCCGGTGAGGAAGAACTATTCCAGGAATGGAGAAAACTACCTATGGTAAACCAAGGAAGTTCAGGACGACATTAAATTGAATGAAAAAGTATATAATTTGGGAAGAGGTTAGCGGGAAATAGAAAAAAGCCAATATAAAATGATCCAAAAAGTAATAAAAAGGAAAAAAAGTAAACAATGAAGGAAACTAGCAAATCACGTAAAAATGAGAACCTCTTTAAACATAAAAGAACGAGGGGGCCTTCTATTATGAGGCTAGGGAAATAATATTGGTGAACCAAAAAAAGTTTAGAGGAGTTGAAAAAGATGGACACTTTGTAAACTTTTCATTGTATTCCTGTATGTCTGTACTTGATTAGTGTGACAATAAACTTAACTGTAATTCTAAGTACCTCACATCAATCTTCAAAGCAGAGGATGGGGTGGCTGAGAGATGATTGAATAAACGCAGCAACTAACAGTACAGAAAACTAATGAGGGAAACTATGGGTTCAGAGGCTGATAAGCCCTCTGGACCTGATAGATTGCATCTTAGGTGTTTAAAAGTTGCAACTACAGAGCTGATGGATGCAATGATACTAAACACCTAATAATTCCTACATTTGGGCTAGGTCTAAGGGATTGTAACAGCCTTATTCAAAAAGAGAGAGAGAGAGAAAAAAATCTGCCATTGAGAAAATATTAAAATGTATGATAATTGATGCAATAGCAGAGCATTTTGAAAAAACATAATATAAAAGAGCAGAGTCAGCATGGCTTCATTAAAAGGGATTTATTAGAATTCTTTGAGGCAGGATAAGGGGGAACTGATCGGTGAATATATTTGCATTTCCAAAAAAAAGTACATAAAGAGACTTAAGAGATTGTAAGTTTGCTTGCTGAACTAGAAGATTTGTTCTCAGACTTTATGTTACCATGCTGGGTAACAGTGGGCCTCCAATGAAGCACTGGTGTACAGTCCCACTTTATTGGAATATGTAGATCCTATACTCTCCATATTTTCTTCTTGAATTCATCCTACTGTTCTGAGACAGATTTACCCCAAAAGTATCTATTCCCAGTCCACTCTAGCCAAATCATATTGGATCTTATGAAAATCAACCATCCCCCAGTTGAGAACTTTGATTTTTGACATAGCCTTGTCCTTTCCCTACCTCCACGACATTTATGATTGTTATGACTGCTGTCCTTAAAGTGCTCCACCCCATTGATATTTTTTCACGGTGGTTAGCACTTCTGCCTCACAGCGCCACGGATCTGGGTTCAATTCCCGCTTTGGGTGACTATGTGTAAAGTTTGCACATTCTCCCAGTGTCTGCGTGGGTTTCCTCCGGGTGCTCTGGTTTCCTCCCACAGTCCAGGTGAATTGTGCAGGTTAGGTGAATTGGCCATGCTAAATTGCCTGTAGTGTTAGGTACATTAGTCAGGGTGAATATAGGGGAATGGATTAGATGAGATTACTTACAGTGTGGAAACAGGCCCTTCGGCCCAACAAGTCCACACCGACCCGCTGAAGCGCAACCCACCCATACCCCTACATTTACCCCTTACCTAGTGGGTCTGGCTGGGTTGCTTTTTGGAGGGTTGCTCTTCGGAGGGTGGGTGTGGACTTGTTAGGCCGAAGGGCCTGTTTCCACATTGTAGGGAATCTAAATCTAAAAATCTAAATCTACACCTTGCAGGGAAGTTCGCTAGTGTTACTAGGGAGAGTTTAAACTAGAGTGGCAGGGGGCTGGGAACCAGACCAGCAGATCAGCAAGTAGAGGGATTGCAGGGAAACAGATTTTTGGACAAGTGAATTAGGAAAAAAAAAAGAACAGGTTGAGACAGGTAAATGAACATGATGATACTAATGAGCTGAAGTGTACATATTTCAATGTGAGGAGTATTATAGGTAAGGCAGATGAGCTTATGGCCTGGATCAGTACATGGGACTATGATGTTGTGGCCATAACAGAGACTTGGTTGAGAGAGGGACATGACTGGCTACTCAATGCTCCAGAGTTTTATTGTTTTAGACGAGATAGAGAGGAAGGTAAATGAGGTGGAGCAGTTGTATTACTAATCTGGGAGAATGTTATGTATGCCATCAGAAAGGACATGCTGGAGGATTCAACCACTAAGGCAATATTGGTCAAGCTCAAAAATTAGATGATGCAATCACTGATAGGATTATACTGAAGGTCCTCCAACAGTCACCAAGTCATTGATGACCAAATGTGGACAGATTATGGAAAGATGCAATAAAAATACAGTTGTCAAATTGGGTGATTTTAACTTCTCCAATATTGACTGGGACTGTCTGAGAGGAAAGGACTTAGATGGGGCAGGATTTGTTAAGTACATCCAGGATGGCTTTTTGAAACAATATTTGGATGGTCCAACTAGAGTAGGAGCCATATTGGACCTTGTATTGGCTAATTAGCCTGGCCAGGTGACTGACCTTTCAGTGGTACAGTGTTTTGGAAACAGTGATCACAACTCCTTGAATTTTAAGATAGCCATGGATAAAGATAAGTTAGCACCTGCGGAGAGCAAATTATCCCAGTATCAGGCAGGGACTAAGGAATGTTAACTGGGAAGAGCTGTTATCAGGCAAGTCCACATTTAACATGTGAAAATTGTTTAAAAACCTGCTGCTGAGAGGTCAGGACTGGCATGTTCGAGTAAGGAGAAAGGACAAAGATGGCAAGGGGAAGGAACCTTTGGATAACAAGGTTGTGAATTTAATAATAAAAAAAGAAACACATGCAATGTTTAGGAAGTTAAAATCTAACAGGGCCAGTAAGGAAAGCAGGAAAGTACTTGAGCAGGAAATTAGGAATACAAGAAGGGTCCATTAAATGACCTTGGCAAGTAACATTAAAGAGAATCCCAGGGCATTCTTTAGATACATTAAAAAACAAGAGGATAAGTAGGGAGAACATAGAACCACTCAAGGATAAAAGGAGGGAACTTGTCCTTGGAGGCAGAAAACATGGGCGAGATCCTAAATTAGTAATTTGCATCGGTATTCACCCAGATGAAGGATATGGAGGATAGCGAGATTTGTGTGGAGCATCGTAATATGCTCAGGCATTTTGAAATCAAGAAGTGGTGTTGGATCAATTGAAGAGCATTAAGGTGGATAAGTCCCCAGGGACCAAAAGTATCAACCTCAGGTTATTGAGAGAGGCAAATGAGGAGGTTACTGGGACACTAACCAAGATCTTTATATCATTGCTAGCCACAGGACCCGCAGGACTGGTGAATAGCTAATGGTGTTCCTCTGTTCAAGAAGAGAAATAGGGATATTCCAGGAAAGTGTGGACCTGTTCAGTCTCACAACAGTTGTTGGGAAGCTACTGGAGAGAATTCTTAGGGATAGGATTTATGCACATTTGGAAAAGCATGCCTAATTAAGGAGTCTGCATGGCTTTGTGCAGGGCAGGTCATGTCTTACAGTGGGATGTAGATTATTTGCAGATATGGGTGGAGAAATGGCAGATGGAGTTTAATCCGGGTACTGCACTTTGGGAGATCAAATGTGAAGGAAAAGTATCCAATTAAGGGCAGAACTCTGAACAGCAACAAAGTTCATAGCCCCCTGAAAGTGGCCACACAGGTACATAGGGTGGTAAAGGCAGACTACATTTTTAAAGAAAAAGTATTAATTTTGTGTTATGTGGGAGTCACTGGCTGGCCAGTATTTTTTGCCCATCCCTAGTTGCCATTGAGAAGGTGGTCAGCTGTCTTCCTGACCTGCTGCAGTCCAGCTACTGTGGGTTGACTCAGCCATTAGGGAGAGAATTCCAGGATTTTTGACTCAGTGACAGTGAATGAACAGTGGTATATTTCCAACATAGTGGCTTGAAGGGGAACTTTAAGGTGGTGATGTTTCCATATATCTGCTGCCCTTGTCCTCGATGGAAGTGGTCATGGGTTTGGAAGGTGCTGTCTGAGGATCTTTGCTGAATTTCTGAAGTGCATTGTAGATAGTCCACATTGCTGTTATTGAGCGTCAGTAGTGAAGGGAGTGGATGCTTGTGGACGGAGTACCAATCAAGCAGGCAGCTTTGCTATGGATGGTGTCAATCTTCTTCATTATTGTTGGGGTTGCATTCATCCAGGCAAGTCCATCATCCTCCTGACTTGTGGTGGACAGCTTTTGGAGTCAGGTGGTGAGTTATTCACCACAGTACACCTAGCCTGTGACATACTCTTGTGGCCACTGCATTTATATGGCGAGTCCAGTTGAGCTGCCGATCAATGATAACTCCCAGGATGTTGACAGTGAGGGATTCAGTGATGGTAACACGACTGAAAGTAGTGTCTCTTGTTGATGATGGTCTTGGCTTGGCATTTGTGTGGCACAACTGTTACTTGCCAGTTGTCTGCCGAAACCTGGATATTGTCCAAATATTGTTGCATTTGGACACAGACTGCTTCAGTGTCTGAGTCGTCACGCATGCTGCTGAACATTGATTGCACTCATTGGCAAATATCCTCACTTCGGACCTTATGCTGGAGTGAAGATCATTGATGAAGCAGTTGAAGATGGTTGGCCCTAGGACACTACCCTGAGGAACTCCAGCAGAAATATCTTGGAGCTGAGATGAGTGACCTCCTACAACCACAACCACTTTCCTACGTGCCAGGAATAACTTTAACCACCGGAGAGTTTTCCCCCAATACCCACTGTTTCCAGTTTTGCTAGGGCTTCTTGACACCACACTTGGTCGAATGCAGCAGTTGATGTCAAAGGCTGTTCACTCAAATGTTTGGAATTCAGCTCTTTTGTCCATGCTTGAACCAAGGCTGTAATGAGGTCAGGGGCTGAGTGGCCCTGGCAGAACCCAAACGTGGGATCACTGAGCAGGTTATTGCTGAGTAGGTGCTGCTTGATAGCACTGTTGATGAACCTTTCTTCACTTTACCGATGAAATGGCAGAAATGGCCCTGTCGACCCCGCAAAGTCTTCATCGCTTACGTTTGGGAATTAGTAGTGAAATTGGAAGAGCTGTCTTTCAGACTAGTCAAGCAACAGCATGACATTGTCTACAAGGCATGATTCTGTGAGCATGACTATGTCCCAGACAGCACCATCACCATCCTGCCTCACCAGCAGGGCAGACCCAGCAGAGGTGCTGGCACAGTGGTGTACGGTCAGGAGGGAGTTGCTCTGGAAGTCCTCAACATTGACTTCAGACCCCATCAAATCTAATGGCTTTAGGTTAAACGTGGGCAAGGAAACCTCCTACTGATTACTACGTACCATCGTCCCTCAGCTGGTGAACTGGTACACTGCCATGTTGAACGACAGGAAGCACGGAGGATGGCAAGGGCACAAAATGTACTCTGGGAGGGGGGAGGAGTTTCAATCTCCACCACCAAAAGTAGCTCAACAGTACTACTTGGGTCCCAGAAGACATAACTATCCCATTTAGCAGAGTGATAGTGCCACACAATGGAGATTATTCTGAATGCGAAGGCAGGACTTTAGTCTCCACAAGGACTGTGCAGTGGTCACTGATACAGATACTGAAAAGGACAGATTCATCTGCAACTGGCATGCTTGCCTTAATTGGTCAGGGTGTTGAGTACAAGAGTCAGGATGTCATGTTGCAGCTTTATAAGACTTTGGTTTAGGCCACACTTAGAATTGCATTCAATTCTGGTTGCCACATCACAGGAAGGTGTGGAGACTTCAGACAGGATGTAGAAGAGAGTTACCAAGAGGCTACCTGAATTAGAGAATATGAGCTATAACAGGCTAGAAAAACTCGGGTTGTCTCGAGTGGTGGAAGCTGAGGGGAGACTTGACAGAAGTCTATAAAATTATCAGATACATATAGGTTTGACAGTCAGAATCTTTTGCCCAGAGTTGAAATGTCTAATATTAGGGGGCATTCATTTAAGGTGAGCTGGGTGGGGGTTCAAAGTAGTCGGGAGGGGCAAGTTTTTTCTTTTTTTTTACATAGAGGAGGAGGAGTCTGGAACACACTGCCAGGGGTGATGATGGAGGCAGATATGATAATGGCATTTAAGGGACTTTTTGATAAGCACATGGACATGCAAGGAATCGAGGGTTATGGACCAAGGGCAGGCAGACAGGATTAGTTTCATTTGGTGCCATTTTCAGCACAACATTGTGGACTGAAGGGTTCCTTCCTGTGCTGCAATGTTCTATGCTCTAAAGTTAAATCCAGGATCTTGTCCTCTTTTGTCAGACCTTCGACGTACTGGCTTAAAAGCTGCCCTGGATGTATTTTTAAAATTCTGCTCCCCTAAGCCTTTTACATTATGACATTAAAATCTCCAACTATCCTATTATGTTTACACTTTGCTGAAACTTGCCTACATATCTGATCTTCTATTTCTTTCTGTTTGAAGATCTGTAGTGCACTCACTGCATTGTTATTGCTTCTTCATGATTTCTAAGATCACCTTATATGTCTTCAGTTCAGGAACCTTTTAAGACATCATCTCTCCTTACTGTTGTCATTAATTCCCTGATCAAAATTGTGAAATCTCCTTCTCTTTTACCTTCCACCCAGTCTCACCTGAAGACATTGTATAAAACATCAAATAGTACAGCACAGGAACTTTCGGCCCATGATGTTGCACTGAACATGACTTCAAATTAAACTAATCCCTTCTACCTGCCCTTGGTCCATAACCTGCCTCACTTGCTGTCTGCGATTTTGAGAAGATTTTATAGCTTAGGATGAGGTTCAGGTTGTAAGTTTGCTCAGTGTTTTGTTCTCAGACGTTTCGTCACCATAGTAGGTAACATTAGTGAGCCTCAGTTTTCTGTCATGCTTGTGTTCTGTCCTGCTTTCTATTTATATGTCTTGGTCTGTTAAGATGGGTGATATAATTTCTCATTCTTTTTCTCAGTGGTTGATAAATGGGGTCCAAATCAATGCATTTATTGATGGAGTTCCGATTTAAATGCCAGGCTCTAGAAATTCCCATGCATATCTTTGTTTAGCCTGTCCTAGGACGGATGCTTTGTCCCAGTTGAAGTGGTGCCCTCCTTCATCAGTGTATAAGGACCCCATTTACCAACCAGAAAAATCACCCACCTTAAAATGACCAAGAAGCAAATAGTAAGTGGGACACAACACCAGCGCTTCAATGGAGGTTCACTGATGATGTTACCCAGCATGGTAATGAAACATCCGAGATCAAAACTACTGTGACCATCTGGGCTGTGCACAAAACTCTGTAGTTTCTTACAGTCCTGGGCAGAGCAGCGGCCATATGAGGCCATTATGCACCTGGACAGTATGTGTTCAATGGTGCATCTGTAAATGTTGGTGAGGGACTTGTGGACACAATCTCTTGTCTATCTGCCCTCCATCTTCATAATGTTCTGCAGTTATTTAGCGATATGCCTGCCCCTAGCAGGTAGGAAACACATCCTCCTGGAAAGTATTTTGTGGTCACAGAAAGACCTGTCTCTTCCCACAACTGAATCTCCCACCACTATAGCCCTGCCATTCCTGTTCCTCACCTTTTGTGCAGCAGACCCATCCGTAGTGCCATGAATTTAGCTGCCATTATTTTCCCCTGTACTATGATCTCTCTCAATACTATCCAAAACGTTATATCTGTTAGACAGGGGGATGGCAACAGGGAACATCTGCACTATACTCCTACACTGCTTTCTTCTACACTATCTGGAGGCCATCCTTCCTATCTACTCAATCTACATCTGCAGCGTGACCACCTCACTGAACATGTTATCCATGGTTTATTCAGTGTCACGCATGTTCCACAGTGAAATACAAAAGAGTGGATGGGAAGAACACCAGATCAACCACGATTCTACTGAATGGCAGAGCAGGCTCAAGGAACATAATGGCCTATTCCTATCTGTTATAGTCTTATGGTAAAATCATCATCATCCTACTAGAATCATATGGCAGCACTCTCATTAGCGAGACATTGGTGGTGCTTTAACCTGAGGGTCATTATGCCTCTGGTGAGGGAAGAGATTGAGAAGGAGAATCGTTCATGGTAACTTCAGCCAGTGCTGTTCTAATCGCTATCACAAATCAGCCAAGTGAGCTAACTGACCTTCCACAATTCTGCTTTGATAAGTACTATATTTCTGGATGTAGGTTCATTTTCAGACTTTTCATCACCATACTAGGTAACATCTTCAATGAGCCTCCAGACAAAGAACTTACATACAGATAAGGAAGGACACTACTTCGATTGGGAGAACACGTGCATTCCAGGACAAGCCAAACAGGGACACGCACGAGAATTCCTAGAAGCATGGCATTCCAACCGAACTCAAATCAACAAACACATTGACTTGGACCCCATTTACCACCCCCTGAGAAAAGAACAGGAAATGACATCACCACAGAAAATGACATCACCAACTGAAGGAAATCCAAACATTTAAATTGAAAACATGAAACACCAGCAGTGCTTCATCTGGAGACTCACTGAAGCTGTTACCTAGTATGGTGACGAAACTTTTGAAAGTGAACCTTCCAGTTCAGCAACCAAACCTACATTCAGAACTACAAATCTTCTTTAAACTATATTTCTATCAAATTTCCTCAAAAACAGCTTTATTAACTTGTTGCTCATCATTTTCACTATCATGTTAAAGTGCATTATATTATGGTCACTATTAGATGCAAACAGATTCCATTACAAAGTCATGTCAACACTCCCAGCGTAGTTACATTATTTTTTTACAGACTGAATCACATTTTACCAATTCAATATATCGCTTGGGGGTCAGTTAACTCAGTTGGCTTGACTACTGGTTTGTGATGCAAAGTGATGCAACCAGTGTTGGTTCAATTACTGTACCAACTGAAATTATCATGGAGGACTCTCCTTCTCCTCACCTGAAGCATTGTGATGTTCACATTAATCGACCACCAGCCATCTCTCTCTCTAATGAGAAAGCAGTCCAATGGTCTGGCAAGACAATGGCAACTATACGTTGATATTGGTTGGACCATTTGAATAATTTCCACAGCTTGCAACAATGTTTGAACAGAGGAAGTATTTTAAACTTACTGTAAACTTTAAATATAGTTTTATCAATATAGAGTCGAGTCTCAGGTAAGGTGACTCCCTGAAATGTTTTAGTAACTTCAGTCCTAAAATGTACTGCAGTGACTCAGGAGTCAGTAATGCCAGTCCCCATTCCTGAACAAAATGTTTAGGTCCCACAAACAAATCCTGATTTCAGTAATGAAGAGAGATTAGACAGACTAAGGTTGTTTTTCTTAGAGCAGAGGAGATTGAGAGGAGACATAATTGACATGCTTAAAATGATTAGGGGCTAGATATGGTAGAAAAGAAAAAGCTTTTCTCCTTGGAGAGGGATCAATGATTTAAGGTGAGCGCAGAGTGCTTAGAAGAGATATGAATGAAAACTTTCATCCAGAGGGTGGTGGGAATTCCTGAAATACCTTTAAGTGCAGAACAGGCAGAAAACATCAGAACATTTAAGAAGTATTTCTATGTGTACTTACGATGCTAAGGATTACAAGGGTATGGGCCAAGTGCTGAAAAATGGGATGAGAATAGTCAGGTGGTTGTTTTTTGTCCAGCATGGACACAATGGGTTGAAAGGTGTTTTTCTGTGCTTTAGATCTCTAAGGCAAAACAATTCTAAATATCTCCAAATCATTGGGGCAGAAACAGAATTCTTCTGTACCTTGGTTATCCAGCTTCTGTAGGTGTGGCAGGTTGCGCAGGACAGTCATTCTGTACTTGTGAGGGTCTGCCCCACAGCAAGGATTTTCCGATAACCACAGTACTCTGAGGCGGTGCAGTTCCTTCAGGTAGCAGATCTCTGCCAGTTTCTGAATATTATTCTTGCGGAGGTAAAGCTCACTAATATTCTGACAGTATTGGAAATCCACTAGAGAGGAGATGTTGTTCGCACTGCACAGAAAAAAAAAACAAATTTCTCAGTGTTTAACTAAGAAAACCCACAGAGAAAACCCAGTAAGAGAAACAGCTCTATAAACTTGCTAGAGGCTGGTTCCACTACAGTTTCGTAGCTCTATGGCACTTCAATGAAAGCACCTGTTTTTTTTTGCACAAACCCCAACAATTAAGCAGCCATTTCACAACTGTGAAGGACCTTTCAGTCAAACCCATTGTTGTTTTTCACAAGGATTCTGAGAGATAGTGATCCACGCCCAAAATATTGGTTGATTTCCTACTCTCCCGTACTCCAATTGTCATCTCAGTCAAGAGAAAATAAAAAAAATCGCCATCACATATCTTTTTACTCTCTCTTCCTGTTGAGGGGTGGTGGGGAAACAGACTGACATGAACTGTACTATGATCACTCCTTCAGTAACTAAAAAGTCTCAGAGTACAGAGAAGAGTCTTTTGGGCACACTAATCATTAAACATCTATTCTAGTCCCATTTTCTAGTTATAGAGTCATACAGATGTACAGCACAGAAACAGACCCTTCAGTTCCAACTTGTCCATGCCGACCAGATATCCTAAATTACTCTAGTCCCATTTGCCAGCACTTGGCCTTTATCCCTTTAAACCCTTCCTATTCATATACTCATCCAAATGCTTTTTAAATGTCGTTATTGTAGCAGCCTCCACAATTTCTTCTGGCAGGTCATTCCATGGATGCACCACCCTCTGCGTGAAAAGGTTGCCCCTCGGGTCCCTTTTAAATCTTTCGTCTCTCACCTTAAACTTACGCTCTCTAGTTCTGGACTCCCCCATCCCAGGGAAAAGACCTTGTCTATTTACTCTATCCATACCCCTAATGTCATGGCTCTTAGCTTTGTATGCTATTACATGTCAATGTTTACCTAAATACTTCTAAAATGTTGTGATGATCAGGATATCGAGGACGAATCTTCAGGGGGAGATTTGCTAGAACTGCTTGACAGAATGGTGGGACCATAAACAGTAGTGAGACAAACGAGAAGATTGAGGCTTGTACAGAATTCAAGGAAGTTAGTTAAATAGACAAGGCAGGCAAGAGCATAGCAAGGAAGAAGGGAAACCTGATGAATTAAACTGCATTTATCTCAATGCAATAGTCTGACAGGTAAGGCAGATGAATAGGACTATGTACAGGACGCTGGTTAGGCCACTTTTGGAATATTGCATGCAATTCTGGTCCCCTTTCTATTGTGGTGTTGTGAAATCTGAAAGGGTTCAGAAATGATTTACAAGGATGTTGCCAGGGTTGGAGGATTTGAGCTATAGGGAGAGGCTGAAGAGGCTAGGACTGTTTTCCCTGTAGCGTTGGAGGCTGAGGTGTGATCTTATAAAGGTTTATAAAATCATGAGGGGCATGGATAGGATAAATAGACAAGGTCTTTTCCAGAACAAGGTTGAGGGAGTCCAGAACAAGAGGGCAGAGGTTTAGATAAGAAGGGTTTTAATTCTCCAAATATAGACAGGGACTGCCACAATCTTAAGGGTTTGGATGGGCCTTATTCATCATGGCCGGTGACTTCAACCAAGCCAACTTCAAGAAAGTGCTGCCAAAGTACCAGCAATACATCGCCTGCCCCACTGGAAGACCAAGCATCCTGGACCACTGCCACTCAACTAAAGACACCTACTGCTCCATTCCCCACCCACACTTCAGAAAATCAGATCACAATGCCCAGCTCACAAGCAGAAGCTAAAATGGGAGAATCCTTCACAAAACGAAGTACAATGTTGATCCAAGGCAGCAGAAGACCAGCAGGAATGAAGGGCTTATGCCAGAAATGTCGAATTTCCTGTTCCTTGGATGCTGCCTGACCTGCTGCGCTTTTTCAGCAACACATTTTCAGCTCTGATCTCCAGCATCTGCAGACCTCACTTTCTCCTCTGTACCAAAGAAGTCAATCCAGGTGTTCTCCTACTGGAAATCTCGGACGAACCAAGAAATGCACTCCTTATTGAAACACTAGATGTGCAGTATTCAAGTTGGACAATGCAGACCCATACAGAAAATCCAGATGTGACCTCCACAAAGCTATCAGGGGATGCCAAGCGGTAGTACCCAACCAAATTAGAGGGACAAACCAAACATACAAGACTCCTGCCCACTGTCACTGCTGCAGACATCAAATCGATTTTCTAGGGAGTCAACCCAAAGAAAGCGACAGGCCCAGACCAAGTCCCTGGCCAAACACTTAGATCCTACATGGACCAACTGGCGGTGGTATTCACCGACACCTTCAACCTCTCCCTCTGAAAAGCCGAAGTTCCCAACTGCTTCAAGACCACTATTAGTCCAGTACTTAAGAAAGCACATACATTGTGTCCCAGTGACTACTGCCCAGTGGCTGTGATCTCAATAATCATGAAGTGCTTTGAGAGGCTGGTCATAGCCCACATCAACTCTAGTCTTCCAGGCTGCCTTGGTCATCCACAATTTGCCTATCATCAAAAAGGTCCACACTGATGCCATTTCCCTAACCCTGCACTCATCCTTGCAACGTCTGGACAATAAGGTCACTTACATCAGACTCCTGCTCATAGCACTAAAGGCGGAGCTGTAATCAATCTAGCTGTAAGACCTAGGTCGCAGCTCTGCCATCTGCAACTGGTTTCTCAGCTTTCTGACCCACAGACCGCGATCAGTGAAGACAGATTACTGCAATTCGTCCATGATAATACCCTACACTGGAGCCCCCATAAAGATGCATTCTCGGGACTCATTGTACTGTGACTGTGTTGCTAAATTCTGAATGAATGGCATCTTCAAGTTTGTTAATGATGGCACCGTGGTAGGATGGATATCAAACAATAAGGAGTCAGAATACAGAAAATAAATAGTTGCTGACATGGTGTTATGAGAACAACCTCTCTCTCAACGTTGGTAAAACTAAAGAACTAATCACAGACTTTAGAAAGAAAGGAGAACATGCTTCATCTACATTAACGGAGTTGATGTGTCGAGGGCGAAGAACGTCAAGTTCCTAGGAGTGATGACAACCGACAACCTGGACTTGCCATGCAGATGCAATGGTTAAAAAGGCACAACAACAATCAGAAAATTTGACACATCCACAAGTCCCTCACCAACATTTACAGATGCACCACTGAACACATACTGTCTAGGTGCATAACAGCCTGGTATGGCAGTTGCTCTGCCCAGAACTGTAAGAAACTACAGAACGTTTTGTGTACAGCCCAGATGATCATGGAAACCAACCTTCCACCCACTGATTTAATTTACATGGCTTATTGTCGCGGAAAGGCTGCCAACATCAAAGACTCATCGAATCCCAGCAATGCTCTCCTGTAACTTCTTCCGTTAGGTGAAAGATGCAAGAACCTTGAATACATGCACGAGCAGACTGAAAAACAGATTCTTCGCTGCTGCCATTAGACTAATAAATGGACTCTCTAACTTCAAATAATGTTGATCCTGGTTAGCACGTGCCCTGTGCAATGTAGCTTTATGCTTCTGTCCAAGCTATTTTTCACCCTATATGTCCCTGCTTACTATGATCTGGCTGTATTGCTTGTAAACAAAGCTTTTCACTGTATTTAAGTGACAATAAGTCGAGAAGGCATTGTTGTGTGCATCCAAGAAAACTCTCAATCAACATATAAACGGCTCTGTCAGAGAAGGGGCAAAACCAGAACTCCTTTTGGGAAATAAGGCAGTGCAAGTGACTTTGGGACCAGTGACCATAATTCTAATAGTTTTAAAATAGTTACAAGAAAGGATAGGTCTGGTCCACAATTTAAAGTGCTAAACCGGGGCAAGGCCAATTTTGATGGTATTAGATAGGAACTTTCAAACGTTGACTGGAGGAGGCTGTTTGCAGGTAAAGGGACATTTGGAAAATAGGAGGCTTTGAAAAGCAAGTTAACAAGAGTTCAGGGCATGTTCCTGTTACTGTGAAGGACAAGGCTGGTGTGGGGGCAGCTGGGATCAAGTGAATCCCTTGAGGAGCAGAGAAGGTATAGAAGTATACTTAAGATAGAAATCAGGAGAGCAAAACAGGGACACGAGATAGCTTTGGCAGATAGGATAAAGGAGACTTCAAACAGATTCGACAAGCTTTTGCTATGCTTGCCTTTATTGGTCAGTGCTTTGAGTACAGGAGTTGGAGGTCTTGTTGTGGCTATATAGGGCATTGCTTAGACCACTTTTGGATTATTGCTTCCAATTTTTGCTTCTATGCTATAAAGAGGATGTTGTGAAACTTGAAAAGATTCAGCAAAGATTGACAAAGATATTGCCAAGGTTGGAGGGTTTGAGCTAAAGGGAGGGGTTGAATAGGTTGGGGCTATTTTCCTCAGACATCAGAATCTTATAGAAGATCACAAGGGGCAAATAGACACACTCTTTTCCCTGTTGTGGGGACATGGGAGTCCAAGACTAGAGAGGGCATAAGTTTCAGGTGAGAGCGGAAAGATTTAAAAAGGGACCTAAGGGGCAACTTTATCATACAGAGAGCAGTGCATGTATGGAATGAACTTGCAGAGGAAGTAGTGGAAACTGGTACAATTGCAACATTTAAAAAGCATCTGGATGGGTATATGAACAGGAAAGGATTAGATGAATATGGACCAAATGCTGGCAAATGGAACAAGATTAATTTAGGATATCTGATGGGCATGGACGAGTTGGACCAGAAGGTCTGCTGCCATGCTGTCCAGTTCTAAGACTCTATAAATGGGATTAGATTAATTTAGGATGTCTGATCGGCATGGATAAGTTAGACTGTCTGTCCATGTTTTACAGCTGTAATACTCTAAACAGATTAAGGGCAAAAAAAAAGAGAGTAACTGGGGAAAGAATAGGGCCGTAGAGGCCAGCAAGGTAATCATGTGGAGTCACAGATGGGTCAGATCCGAAATGAATATTTCTCATCAGTATTTACCATGGAGAAAGACATGAAAGCTAGGGAATGTTGGCAAGTAAATAATGATGCCTCAGAAAGAATCCACATTACATAAGAGGTGGTGCGGAGATCTTAAAACACAAATGATTGAATTATCCCCAGGATCGCGAAGGCAGGTTGTGCCTCACAAACCTTTTGAATTCTTTGAGAAGGTGACTAAGGAGGTAGACGAGGGTAAAGAGGTAGATGTGGTGTATATGGATTTTAGTAACGCGTTTGATAAGGTTCCCCATGGTAGGCTACTGCAAAAAATACGGAGGTATGGCATCGAGGGTGCGTTGGAGGTTTGGATTAGGAATTGGCTGGCTGGAAGAAGACAGAGGGTAGTAGTTGATGGTAAATGTTCATCTTGGAGTGCAGTTACCAGCGGTGTTCCACAAGGATCTGTTTTGGGACCGTTGCTGTTTGTCATTTTTATAATTGACCTGGAGAAGGGGCGAGAAGGTTGGGTGAGCAAGTTGGCAGATGATATGAAAGTCGATGAAGTTGTTGACAGTGAGGAAGGATGTGGCAGGTTACAACGGGATATAGATAAGCTGCAGAGCTGGGCAGAAAGGTGGAAAATGGAGTTCAATGTAGCTCAGTGTGAAGTGATTCACTTTGGTAAAAGTAACAAGAAGATGGGGTACAGGGCTAATGGTCGGATACTTGGTAGTGTGGATGAGCAGAGGGATCTTGGTGTCCATGTACACAGATCTCTGAAAGTTGCCACCCAGGTAAATAGTGCTGTGAAGAAGGCATATGGCATACTGGCTTTTATTGGTAGAGGAATTGAGTTCCGGAGTCCTGAGGTCATGTTGCAGTTGTATAAGATTCTGGTGCGGCCGCATCTGGAGTATTGTGTGCAGTTTTGGTCGCCATACTATAGGAAGGATGTGGAGGCACTGGAACGGGTGCAGAGGAGGTTTACTAGGATGTTGCCTGCTATGGTAGAAAGATTGTATGAGGAAAGGCTGAGGCACTTGGGGCGGTTCTCATTGGAGAAAAGAAGGTTTAGGGGTGACTTGATAGAGGTGTACAAGATGATTAGGGGTTTAGATAGGGTTGACCATGAGAACCTTTATCCACATATGGAGTCAGCGATTACGAGGGGGCATAGATTTAAATTAAGGAGTGGTAGGTATAGGACAGATGTTAGGGGTAGATTCTTTACTCAGCGAGTCGTGAGTTCATGGAATGTCCTGCCAGTAGCAGTGGTGGACTCTCCCTCTTTATGGGCATTTAAACTGGCATTGGAGGATAGTGGGCTAGTGTAGGTTAGGTGGGCTTGGATCGGTGCAACATCAAGTGCCAAAGGGCCTGTACTGCACTGTATTTTTCTATGTTCTATGTTCTATGAGGCTTGGAGTGTAACCTAGAGTTCAGAAGAGTCGGAGGTGATTCAACTTAAACGTGTAAAACCCTGATGGGACTGGACCAGGTGGATGTCAAAAGGATGTTTTCTCTTAAGGTAGAATCTAAGGGTTTAAACATTAGTTGAGAGGTGGGGGGCTGCTATTTAAACAGAGGTAAGAAAACTTTTTTACCTCCTCCAAGGGTCAGTTTTTGGAATTCTTGTCCTCTGAAGGCTGAGAATGCAGCATTTTTAAAGTTTATTTTCCCCTAAAGGTGGAGATTGATAGATAGTTAATTATCAAGGGGATGAAAGATTATCAGAGATATGCAGCAATGCAGAGCTGATCTTGCTCAATGGCTATGCAGCCTCAAAAAGCCTAGTGCCCTATTCTTATTGTTTGTACAATTCCATTCATATCATACATACGTTTGGTATTAAAGTGAGGCCATGCAGCAAAAGTGGCATTGCTGTAGCAACACGTGTAACAAGCCAACGAATTCTATCAGACAACTCAACTTTACATGAGGCAGTGGATACAATAAAAAAGGAGGAAGATGCCTGCCTAATGCCATCTTCCCTAATGCTTTATTACCTTAATGTAATCACTTCTATGTTGGACATCTCCCTTAATATGGAGACCTGTGGAATAAACATATAAACAGTTAGAATAGCCCCAGGGAACTTACACTTTAAAAACATCCAATGCTAAAGATTGCATAAATCACCATGCCATCACAACCAGAGTGATTCAGCAAATGCACCCTGCATTTTACATTTTTGTAGATTGCTGTACTTGCTAGGTTCATTCCTTATCACTTTTTGACTAGGGATGCATTTTTTCTACTTCCTTCACAGCTGTGGGTGTCATTGTCTGGGCCAGAGTTAACCACATCGTAGGTCCAGAGACACATGTAGATGAGACCAGATAGGGATAGTGAATCTCCCACTCTACAGGGCATTAAAGAACCCATTTTTTAAATTAAAAAAAGCAATTAAATTTGATTACATTATTGCCTTTAGGCCAGTTCTTTATTTCAGATTTTTGCAGATTTCAAATTTCACCATCTACTGTGGTTGGTTTCAAATTCATGTGCCCAAATATCGGCTTGAGGTTCTGAAGTTTAGTTCCTCTCCCCACAGCGCACTCAGACACTATTAAGGTTTGAACTGTTGTGGCCTGAGGCACCCCCTACTTAGGCTGGGTGAGTTTTCTCCCTCGAGAACTGCAAATCTTTTAAATACCTCTTTATTTATCCTTGAATTACTACTGTTGTCTTTGTGATACTAGCGGAATTCTTTTTTTTAGTGAAGAGATAGGAAAAGTATTCATTTTGATCTTCATCCACACTTTTTGTTCTACCTTCTGCTCCCACATCAGTTCAATCTTTTTTATTATTTGTATTCCAAAACCACTTTACATTCCTCTTATGCTACCATTATTGCTACATGATTTCTGTGCACGGTCTTTATCTCTCATCCCTTCTGCAGTTCTCCA
Source organism: Hemiscyllium ocellatum (assembly GCF_020745735.1). Taxonomy (NCBI): domain Eukaryota; kingdom Metazoa; phylum Chordata; class Chondrichthyes; order Orectolobiformes; family Hemiscylliidae; genus Hemiscyllium; species Hemiscyllium ocellatum. Next base: position 50,859,700 of record NC_083406.1, on the reverse strand, counting down.
TGATATAAGAAATCCCATTTATCAAAAGTCTCTCATTCCCTTGTGGAAACTACTGAAAAATCTACATCGCTGGGAAAATCACCTCCGAATCCTTGGTTGGCACCTTCTCCGAACGTCTAAAAAACAGAGAATCAAAACAGAGATGCCTTTGTTGTCATATATATTCAACGAGTACAGTGAAAGGTTTATATGTCACCAACTAGAATGCTGATTTAGATACAAAAGTACTTAGGCACAGATTCTTTAGTTGCAAGATTTGAAGATAAGACAGAAATAAAATGTCCAGCATTACAGAGAGAGAAAAAAAAAGTTCAGTAAAGCAGATCACGCTGCCACCTAGCTTCCAGTCCGCACCAAGCCCTGTATCCACCAGCGTGCCAGCAACATGCCATGCCGGAAGACTGCTGCAGGACGCCAGAGAGTCACTATACCATGCCAGAAGGCTGCTATGGGAGGCCACTGCACCAGGAAGGGAGGTCACCATGCCAGGAGACTGCCACACCAGGTTGGGCGGTCGCCACGCCTTACCAGGAGGCTGCTGTGCTAGGTCAGGAGGTTGCCATGCCACGTAATGCCGACATGCCATCACGTCAATGCCAGAAGATGGGTGAGAGAGGCCGAGAGGTCACAATGCCACACAGCCAGGCCACAGTGGGAGCCTGCTGTGCCAGGCTGGGAGCCACCACCGGGGATGATCGTTCACTAGGAATCGAAGGGAAAATAGGAAAAGAAAACAAGCATGAGGAGGAAGAAAAGGAGAAGAAAAAGAAGAGTGGGTGGAGCACATGAGCTCCAGTTGAAGCATCCGATTGTGCCACCATCTGGTCAACTTGGATTTCTGAAATACTGCTTCCACAACCCAAAGATGTGGGCGGCACGGTGGCACAGTGGTTAGCACTGCTGCCTCACAGCGCCTGTAGACCCGGGTTCAATTCCCGACTCAGGCGACTGACTGTGTGGAGTTTGCACGTTCTCCCCGTGTCTGCGTGGGTTTCCTCCGGGTGCTCCGGTTTCCTCCCACAGTCCAAAGATGTGCGGGTCAGGTGAATTGGCCAAGCTAAATTGCCCATAGTGTTAGGTAAGGGGTAAATGTAGGGGTATGGGTGGGTTGCGCTTCGGCGGGTCGGTGTGGACTTGTTGGGCCGAAGGGCCTGTTTCCACACTGTAAGTCTAATCTAAAAAAAAATGTGCAGGTTAGGTGAATTGGCCATAGTGTTTAGGGATGTGTAGGTGAAGTGCATTAGTCAGGGATAAATATAGGGTAGGGGGATGAGTCTGGGGGGTTACTCTCTGAAGGGTTGGTGAAAACTTGCTGGGCTGAAGGGTCTGTTTGCACACTGTAGGGAATCTATGCTTCTCACAATTTTTATCTTTCCCTGTTCTTTGGCCTCTCTCTAATGCTTCATTCTGATACTGCACACACCTCTGGATAATTAGTTTAAACCATTATTTAGGTCAGACTGGGAAACATTAGATGGAAATTAATGATCCAGCTGGGTCTTATCTATCCACTCCTCATTCTCACCAAATCTCTTACAACATTCTTCAGCATCCCAAAACACATCAGGTTCTGAACATATCCTTCAACTACAAACACCACCACAAACAATAATTCCAGCATCTCACCAAACCCTTTGAGTCAACCACACCTTTAAACTACAACTGCAACCACAACTACCAAAAGCTCCTCAGTGTCTCAACCTAGCACATGGTTTCCTAAGCTTAATGTACCAACCATTACTTGCTACTCCACATTCTTTCCAAATCCCTCAAATCCACCAACCCACCATCTCCTCTGACCCTGTATTAAGGTGACATAGTGGACTAATGATGCAGAAGCTCAACCTAATTATCAGGAGGCAAAGGTTCAAATCCCATCAGGAAAACTGGTGGAAATTAAATTACAACTAATCAATTTAATAAATCGAAAATCAAAGCTAGTTTCATGGTACCATTACTAAGACCACCATTGATTGCTCTAAAAATCTTTTTGGATCAATAAACCTCTTCAGAGAAGTAAAACTGCCATCCTAACCTGACCTGGCCAACATGCAACTCGCCACATGCAGAATATGGTTGGCTCTCAACTGACCTCTGAATTGGCAGAGCAAATCTTTCAGTTGTACCAATGTACCACAGAAAAGATTCTCTCTCAGCACGGTGGGTATATCTACACCAAATAGTGTGCAATAGTTCAAGCATATTTTTCACCACCGGCATTAGATCAATTTGGAAAAATTCTTTAATCTATTTATGAAGGGAAATCATGTTTGACAAATCTGTTTGAATTGCGTGTGTTTACCGCGAAGATAAGACAAGACGACTTGGGAACCTGTGGAAGTAAGTGACAATATCTTGGGAATAGCCCATATCATAGTAGAGGTGGTATTTGATGTAGTAGAATATATGAGGCTGGATAATTCGCCAGGTCCTGACCAGATATATTCAAGAACACTGCAAAAGGCTAAAGAGGAAACTGTGGGGGCCCTGGCTGATATTTTTGCATCATTGTTAACCATGGGTGAGGTCCCAGAAAACTGGAGGGTAGCGAATATTGTAGCCTTTCTTGAATAAGGCTACAAAGAAAAATCTGGGAATGATAGATCAGTAAGCCACTTGAGAAGTTTCAAAGAAATAAGATATACATACATTTGGAAAGATAGGGTTTGATTAGGAGTAGGCAAACATGAGGACTTTAGATGCTGGAAACCAGAGTTTAGATTAAAGTGGTGCTGGACAAACAGCAGGTCAGGCAGCATCTGAGGAGCAGGAAAATTGACATTTTGGGCAAAAGCTTGGGCTTTTGCCCGAAACATCGATTTTCCTGCTCCTCAGATGCTGTCTGACCTGCTGTGTTTTTCCAGCACCACTCTAATCTAAACTTTGATTCGGAGTAATTCAACATGGCTTTGTGCGTGGGAGATCATGCCTCAAAAATTTGTCAGAGTTTTGAAGGTTGAGGAGGGTATGGTGGTGGATATAGTCTATGTGTTTTCAATAAGGCTTTTGATAAGGTTCAACATGGTAGGCTGCTCTGGAAGGTCAGATTGCATGCAACCCAGCGGAAGCTAGCAAACTAAATATACAATTGACTTGATGATAGAAAGTAGAGGGTGCTTGTCAGAGTGGAGGCCTCTGACTAGTGGTATGCTTCAGGGGTTGGTGCTAGGCCCTTTGCTGTTTGTTATCTATATCAATGATTTGGATGAGAATGTACAAGGCATGATTAGTAAGTTTACAGGAGATTAAAATAGGCAGCATCATGGACAGTGAGAAAAGTTATCAGAAATTGCAGCAGGACCTTGATCAGCTGGGGAAGTAGATCGAGAAATGGCAAATAAAGGTTATGATAGATAAGTCTTGCATTTTGGAAAATCAAATTTAGGTAGGAGGTTCATGGTGAATGAATATTGAACAGTTTAGCATAGTACAGGCCCTTCTGCCTGTGATGTTGTGCCAAACTTTTATCCTACTCTAAGATCAACTAACCTACATATCCTTTATTTTACTTTCATCTATGTGGCTATCCAAGAGTCGTTTAAATGTCCCTATTGTATCTGACTCTACCATCACCACTGGCAGTGCATGCCACACACCCACAACTCTGTGAGAAGAGCCAACCTCTGATACCTCATCTAAACCTTCCTCCAATTACCTTACAATTATGTGGGAGAAAGCGAGGACTCCAGATGCTGGTGATCAGAGTCAAAAAGTGTGGTGCTGGAAAAGCACAGCCAGTCAGGCAGTACAGAGGAGCAGAAGAGTCAATGTTTCGAGCATAAGCTCTTCTATCAGGAATGTGATTTTATGCCCCTCATTCCTGATGAAGAGCTTATGCTCGAAACATGGACTCTCCTGCTCCTCAGATGCTGCCTGACCGGCCATGCTTTCCCAGCACCACAATTTTTGACCCTCACTTTAAAATTATGCCCTCGTGATAGCCATTTCCATCCCAGGAAAAAGTCTCTAACTATACACTTTCTCTATGCCTCTCATCATCTTGTACACCTCTATAAAGTCACCTCTCACTCCAATGAGAAAAGCCTCAGGTCCCTCAACCTTTCTTTATCAGATATGCCCTCCAGTCCAGGCAGCATCCTGGTAAATCTCCTCTGCACCCTCTCTAAAGCTTCCATATCCTTCCTATAATGACGTGACCAGAACTGAACACAATATTCCAAGTGTGGTCTAATCAGAGCTCTATAGAGCTGCAGCATAACCTCACAGTTCTTAAACCCAAAGTCCCTGCTATTGAAAGCCAACAACCATGCTTTACAACTCTATCAATTTGAATGGCAACTTTGAGGGATCTATAGACATGGACCCCAAGATGCCTCTGTTCCACCACACTGCCAAGAATCTGAGCTTTAATCCTGTATTCTGCATTCAAAATTTGACATTCCAAAATGAAACACTTCACACTTTTCCAGGTTGAACTCCATCTGCCATTTATCAGCCCAATTCTGCTTCCTGTCAATATCCCATTGCAACCAACAACAGCCCTCTACACTGTCCACAACCCTACCAACCGTCGTGTCATCGGCAAACTTAGTAACCCATCCTTGCATTACTTCATCCAAGTCATTTATAAAAATCACAAACAACAGAGGTCGCAGAACAGATCCCGGCAGAACACCACTGGTCACCTAGCTCCACGCTAAATAATTTCCATCTACTACCACCCTCTATCTTCTGTGGGCCAACCAATTCTGTATCCAGACAGCCAAATTTCCTTGTATCTGATGCCTCCTTACTTTCTAAATGAGCCTACCATGGGGACTCTTATCAAATACCTTGCTAAAATTCATGTACACTACACATTCACTGCTCTTTTTTTTTATTTTGATTGTCACATCCCCAAAGAATTCAATAAGGCTATTGAGACATGACCTGCCCCTCAAAGCCTACTGATTACTTGGAAAACCATAGTTGATTAGAGATAATCAACTTTAAGTAAACTTCCTTCTTCCTCTTCACGAAATGTTCCACATCCCTTGTCACCAAGGTTTCTTCACTCCACCATCTCTTCCTTGCCTCAATGGGACAAACCTGTGCAGCGCTATCAGCAAATGCTCCCTCAACACGTTGTTGTGGTTCTGTTCGCCGAGCTAGTAATGTGTGTTGCAGACGTTTCATCCCCTGTCTAGGTGACATCCTCAGTGTTTAGGAGCCTCCTGTGAAGCACTTCTGTGTTGTTTCATCCGGTATTTATAGTGGCTCGTCTCTGCCGCCTCCGGCAAACCACTATAAAAGCCGGAGTAAACAACACAGAAGCGTTTCACAGGAGGCTCCCAAGCACTGAGGATGTCACCTAGACAGGGATGAAACATCTGCAACACAAATTCCCAGCTTGGTAAACAAAACCACAACAACGAGCACCCGAGCTACAAATCTTCTCACAAACTTTGAACCTCCACATTTCTGTCACGCAATTCCCTGAGAACATTTGTTCCCAATTTAGGTGCCCCTGTTCCTGTCCAACGGCATTGTAATTCCCCCTCCCCCAATTAAATACTTTCCTATACCATCTACATGATGGTCAGGGAGTCGTGATTACTATCACTGAAATGCTCTCCCACCAAGAGATAGAACACCTGGCCTGGTTCACTGCCAAACGCCAAATCCAATACTGCCTCATTGAGTCAGGAATCCTTCCTGTACACACTTAGAAATTGCTCTATCCAAATCATTTGAACTAAGGAAGTTTCAATCAATATTAGTGAAGTCAAAATCACCCATGACAACAATCCTGTTACTTCTGCACCTTTCCATAATCTGCTCCCGTGTCTCTGTTGCTATTGGGAGTCCTGCTCCTTTTCTGTTTGATTTCCACCCTTACTGACTCTGTAGACAAACCCTCCTCAACGACCTCCCTTTCTGAAGCTGTGACACTCTGATTAGAAATGCCACTCCCCACCTCTTTTACTAACCCCCATTCCTTTTTTGAAATATCTAAATCCTAGAACATCAAACATCCATTCCTGACCCTGTGATATCCAAGTATCCATAATGACCACGACATCATAGTATTGATTCAAGCTCTAACTTCATCACTCTTACCTCTGATACTTCTGGAATTAAAACAGACACACTTCAACCCATCACACTGACTGCAACTTTCCCCTATCAACTGTCTATCCCTCCTCATTGACTCTCTGTACGCTGTATCGGGTTGTATACTGGGTACTCCATCCTCAGATCCGTAACTCTGGTTCTCACTCCCCTGCCAAACTAGTTTAAACCCTCCCAAAGAGCTCTAGCAAAACTCCTGCCCAGAATATTGGTGCCCCTCCAGTTCAGGTGCAACCCATCCTTTGAGTAGTAGATTGTAGTGGAACAGAGGGACCTTGGAGTTCAGGTGCATGGTTCCCTGAAAGTGGAGTCACAGATAGACAAGGCAGTGAAGGTGGCTTTTGACACACTGGCCTTCATCAGTCAGAGCACTGAGTTAAAAAGTTGGGAAGTTAAGTTGCAGTTGTACAGGACATTGGTGAGGCCACACTTGCGAGTACTGTGTTCAGTTTTGGTCACTCTGTTATATGAAGGATGTTATTAAACTGGAAAGAGTGCAGAAGACGCTTACAAGAAAGTTGCCAGGATTCAACGGTCTGAGTTACAGGGAGCGCTTGGACAAGCTAGGACATTTTTCTTTAGAGCATATGAGACTGAGGGGGGATGTTATAGAATTGCAAGATCATGAGAGGCAAGATAAGGTGAATGCACAGAGTCTTTTTTCCAGGATTGGGAAAATCGAGGATTGGAGGGCATCAGTTTAAGGTTAGAGGGGAAAGAATAAAAAGGGAACCTGAGGGGCAACGTTTTAAAAAAAAACACAGGGTGGTATGCAGATGGAATGAGCTGTCAGCAGAAATAGTTGAGGTGGATACACTAACAACATTTAAAGTGAATTTGCACAAATACATGGATAGAAAAGTTATAGAAGGATATGGGCCTTGGAAATGCAGTTAGTGTGGATGGACATTTTAGTTGGCATGGACCCGTTTGGGCCCAAGGCTTGTCTTCCTGCTGTAGGATTCTATGACTATGTAACTAGTACAGTTGTCAAGAAGAAGCCAGTTGATGTGGCATATTTGAACTTTCAGAAAGGTCATCTGACAAATCAGATTAAAGTGCATGGGATTGGGGGAAGTGTATTGAGATGAATAGAAAACTGGTTAGCAGAGAGGAAACAAAGAGTAGGAATTAATGGGTCCTTTTCAAATTGGCAGAGTGTAACTGTTGGGGAAAAGTTAACATTATTTGCCATTTTCCTGATTCGGCTGAGAGTTCCATTTGTGTCCCCAGCTAGAACTTTGCTGGCTATGCATTCCTTACTATGAGGTCATGTGAACAGTTATCCTTATCTTCCTTCTCAAGATAGTGTCTCCTCCCTTTGCTGAATGATCAGTGCAGGCTGTAGAACCAGTCAAACTGACATAGACTTTCCAATTAGTCTCCATTCCTTCTCTAGTTATTGCCTCTTCACGCTCATTCAGCCAATTAGGAATATCTCTGTTTAGTATTAGCAATATGTGTAACTAGAGCCGGTGATGATGCCATTTAATCTGTCCACTACTAGAATGCATAATAGTGCTTTAGTTTTGAACTTAATAACTAACCTCTAATTTAGTACCAACTCGTAAGCATGCCAAACTGTTTTCTCTATATAATCCTGTAGTATCCTAATGTACTTCGGAATAACACCCAGCCACAGTTAGGATAGTGAATTCCCCATGATATATCATGTAATAAATTAATCAGTTCACAAGGTCAGAGTCTGAGAGTTTTCTTCAACAGTAACAGATGGGGAGCCACAGAAATCGGTACTGAGACTCCAGCTATTCACAATATATAGTAATGATTTGGATGAGGGAACAAAATGTAATACCTCAAACTTTGCAGATGATACAAAGTTGGGTGGGAGGGTGAATTGTGACCAAGTTGCAGAGATCCTTCAGCATGATCTAGGCAGGCTGGGTGAGTGGGCAAATGAATGCGATTATTCACTTTGGAAGCAACATAAAAAGGCAGATTACTACCCAAGTGGCTATAAATTGGGAGAGGGGAGTAAGCAGTGGGACTTGGGTGTCCTTGTGCACCAGTTGCATGTCGGTGTAGTAGGCAGTAAAGGCAGCAAATGGTATGTTGGCCTTGATCACGAGGGGCTGAGTACAGAAGCAGTGATGTGTTGTTGCACCAGGGCCTTGGTAAGGCCACACCTAGAATATTGTGCACAGTTTTGATCTTTTCGATGGAAAGATGCTTTTGTTCTCAAAGGAGTGCAGCAAAGGTTTACCAGGCTGATTCTGGGGATGGCAGGACTGACGTAGGAGGAAAGATTGCCTGGATTAGGATTGTTTTTGCTGGAGTTCAGACAAATAAGAGGGGGATGTCATAGAGACTTACAAAATTCTAACAGGATGAGACAGGGGAGATGCAAGGAGAATGTTCCCGATGGTGAATGCGGCCAGAACCAGGGGCCACAGTCTAAGAATTCAGGATAGAACATTTAGGATGGAGATAAGGAGACACTTCTTCATCTAAAGAGAGGTGAGCCTGTGGAACGTATTACCAGAGGAAACAGTTGATGCCAAAACATGGAATATATTCAAGAAATGGCTAGATATAGCATTTGGGGCGAATGGGATCAAAGGTTACAGGGAAAAAGCAGAGTTACGCTATTGAGTTGGACGATCAGTCACGATTGTGATGAATGGCAGAGCAGGTTCAAAGGGCCAAATGGCCTCCTCCTGCTCTTATGTTCTCTTTTAGGGATAGGCTTACCAGCAATATCACAATCCCACAAAAAGATGTTAAAACATGACCCTTACATCCTCAACTTGAGCCTCTGTCCCAGCAACACCGCAAGCTATTTTTCTCTCCTCCAACTTTTCACATTGGGAACATCTTCCCTGCAACTATCCTATCTAGTCCTGTCAGAATTTTCTAAGTCTGCATGAGATTGCACCCCTTCCCCCCCACCCTGACTTTTCATACTCGTCCTTCCTCCACCTCAGTTTACTTACTTTCCCACCATACACCTTCACACCTCCCCACACCACCACCTCTCAAAATCGTCTGCCAAATTTTCTCATCAATTGCTCACCAGTATGTAACACCCAATTCCAAGTGTTGGGCCATGTTTTCTTCTATGAACATTGAATTAATCCATCGGAAACAAATGGGTAGCATTTAGAAGTTTTCCATCCATTTCTCATTACCCATTTTCACTGGGTAGGGAAACTTGACAGGCCACAGCCTGATACTCTCTTCAGGTTACATCAGGTTCACTTTTTAATTTGCCTGTGACAAACTCAAAATACTCTGTCATTGCTATTTTCTTAAAGCTATGTATTAGTTCCTGAAAGCTGTGGAAACTATGCATTAGGGTGAAGTCAGTTTGTGAAATGTACAAATAAAACCCAAAGAACTGCAGATGCCGTAAATCAGAAACAAAAGCAGAAGTTGCTGGAAACACCCATAGAATGTAAACCTTCTGCAATTAATTTCACTTTCAGTGCTGCAGTCGTATGAAGTCCTTGGATGGGAATAGCTGTATAGAGCTGTGCTCCTGAGAAGGGAGAGGATACAGTACACAGTACTTTGTTACCTTCCTGCTAGTCCCAGACCAGAAGTGTTGGAATATAACTGTGAAGGGATTACTTAAAGCTGAGTACATTTAAGCTTAGGAATTTAATAGCTCCACGAAGAAGCTACAGAGTGTTCAAGTCACAAGAGACTTAAACATACTGAGATTTTAGATATAATACATCAGAGACCCTGTATAAGTGATGTTCTGCTTAATGTACTCAATGAAAGTGCTTTGGGTATTACATAAATACGGTGTATTTCTTTCTTTGCAATTCAGAAAGCATCTTTGGATTAATTGGATTATACTTTTATGTATGCTTAAAAATCCTTGAATTTGTATAAGTAGATAGCTTGTTTTATTATATTTAATTTTCAATCCTTTTGTTAATAAACTTCTGTTCCAATATTAAAGCATTGCAGGCTTATATTTCAGCCAGAAATCACCTCATTAACAAAATGTGAGCTATCAAACCAGGCTTGAGTCTGAGATTTAACTTGTCTGATACTAACATCAGCTGTGATCATATATCACAGTAGTTGACCCTGTAGTCTGATTACACATGGTTAACTGAGCTCCATATCTTGCGAACACATTCACTGAATTGTGGAATCCCTAGATGTGGAAGCAAGCCATTTGGCCTATCGAGTCCACATCAACCCTCCAAAGAGCATTCCACCCAGAACAACCACAACCTTATTCCTATCTCTGTAACTGTGCATTTCCCATGGATAATCTACCCACCCTGCACATTCCTGGACAGTATGGGCAATTTAACATGACCAATCTACCTAAACTGCAAATATTTAGACTATGGGAAGAAACCTATGTAAACTATAGAGTTTACTGACTGGAATCTAAGCCAGGTCCTTGAGGCAGTGTTAACCAACATGTTAAGACAACGCGTCAACCAGTACTGTCGGGCAGGAGAGTAGGTTGGTGGGTGGCTGTTTAGAGAGCTTGACATGGACTGCTGGCTTTATTTAATAGACAGTTTTCTGACCTGACAAGTTGCTCTTTCCTTGATGCCAGCTGCAAATGTGTTGCTGGTCAAAGCACAGCAGGTTAGGCAGCATCTCAGGAATAGAGAATTCGACGTTTCGAGCATAAGCCCTTCATCAGGAATAAGAGAGAGAGAGCCAAGCAGGCTGAGATAAAAGGTAGGGAGGAGGGACGATGGAGGTGGGATAGGTGGAAGGAGGTCAAGGTGAGGGTGATAGGCCGGAGTGGGGTGGGGGCGGAGAGGTCAGGAAGAGGATTGCAGGTTAGGAGGGCGGTGCTGAGTTGAGGGAACCGACTGAGACAAGGTGGGGGGAGGGGAAATGAGGAAGCTGGGGAAATGAGGAAGCTGGAGAAATCTGAATTCATACCTTGTGGTTGGAGGGTTCCCAGGCGGAAGATGAGGCGCTCCTCCTCCAGCCGTCGTGTAGTTGTGTTCTGCCGGTGGAGGAGTCCAAGGACTTGCATGTCCTCGGTGGAGTGGGAGGGGGAGTTAAAGTGTTGAGCCACGGGGTGATTGGGTTGGTTGGTTCGGGCGGCCCAGAGGTGTTCTCTGAAGCGTTCCGAAGATTAAGAGGTAATAAGAGGATTTAAAGTCTCTTCAATGAGACTTTCACTGTTGCATTTAAAATGACTGCACTATATGTAAGAGGGAAAATGGTAAAAATCAATGCTGAATGCCTATTTTTAAAAAATTCCATGAGCACTTCAAAGTCGTACCAGTACTATTATATGGCTTATGAATTCTGTGCCCAGAAGATGCTAAGTTGGGAATGGTTGGGAGTTTGAGTGGTCTAAGGGATGAGGGTCAGAAGGGCTAGCAACCATGGATTGAAAACAGACTGATGTTTGAGTAAATTTTCATGTTAGAATAGTAGGAAGAGAGGTTAGGGCAGTTGAATGTTCCTCTTGCAAAATTTAGGAGGTAAGGGTCACCATTCGTGCCCCTGCTGACTTCATCTGCGGGAAGCGTATCTAACTCCAGCTCCTCAAAAACCACATTAGGGAATTGAAACTGGACGAACTTCGGACCATTCGGGACGCAGAGGGCTATTGAGAGGAGTTACAGGGAGGTAGTCACACCTCAGGTACAAGAACAAGGCAGATGGGCTACAGTCCATCACCTTTACATTTTCCAAGACAGCTTACCTGTTTGAAATGGATATATCCACAAAAGACTCCTGCACTAGTTGCCTACCTCTCTTATCTTTCCTGGAGTTAACCCATCTACGTGACAGTGTCTGAGACTTTCCCTCTTCCTATAACTGCCATCCATCACATACTGTTGCTGTTGCAAATTCCTCATTGCTTCTAACTGTCTCTCCAACCGATCCATTCGATCTGATAAGGTTCCCAGCCAGCAACATTTATGGCGGATATAATCTGCATTAACCCTTAAACTCTCTTTAAACTCCCACATCTGACAAGAAGTACATATCATTGTATTGAAGGCCATTTTTGATCCTTCACAATCTACAGACCCAGTAAATAACACCATCTTATTCCTCTACAAACACTGCCCCAGGTTACATTAACAGTTATGGCTTATACTTTAAGTTTAATCAAGAGACATATCTCCAAAAACAATCAAGAAAGAACCTACTCCACTCACTACTGCAGATTCTCTGTAGGCCACACTTAAAACAACGATTAACTTATCTGATTCTGTGCTGTGAACTTCACCCAACAGTTCCTCCAAGATCAGTTGTGAATTTCACTGTTTGATCATTTTCCCAGATGCACTCCGATGTCCAGCGATACATGAATTCAAACATCAAAGGCAGGTTCTCTCTCTCTCCCCTGCAATGACATCATTATGTGCTTCCTTTGTCTGTTCTTCTCCCTTTCAAAACTACTGTTGTTTTGACTTTTCTTTCCCAAAGTTCCAAAACAACGCAACATCATATGAAACATTAATTGATGCTCCTGCAATTTGAGGCAATCACCTCCAGCACCTAAAATACCTCAAAAAAAAAAAGGAGCGGCTGTTACAGCCAGAAATGTTTCCCTTCCATCATGAGGGGCATGGATAGAATAAATAGATAAATTCTTTTCTGTGGGATGCAGGGACTCCAGAACTAGTGGGCATAGGTTTAGGGCAAGATGGAAAAGGTATAAAAAGGACCTAAGGGGAAATATTTTCACGCAGAGGGTGGTGTGTGTTTGGAATGAGCTGCCAGAGGAAGTGGCGGACTCTGCTACAATTACAGCATTTAAAAGGAACCTGGATGCATATATGAATAGGAAGGGTTTAGGGGGATATGGGCCAAGTGCTGGCAAATGGGACTTGATTAGGTTAGGATATATGGTCAGCATGGACAAGTTGGACTGAAGGGTCTGTTTCTGTGCTGTACATCTCTATGACTCTATGACACCACTGCCATGGGCCAGCTTTGGGCTCATTTCGCTGATGCAGTCACTGCTGATGCTGCCAGTTCTCATACAGGGCCCAAACCCACCTCTGCTGCTAACTCCACGAGTCTGCATTGGACAGACTCAGGAAGCCAAAATGGCCTCCACTGCATCAAACATGCGTCAGTGCTTGCACTGCCTCACCACTATAGAAGCTACCAGGAATCCAAACCTCCCTTCGATGTCCCCGCTATTGTCCACGCTGGGCCCACTCGAGCCCAGACTGGGATCCTCAACAAGTAAAATAAAAAAAGAAAAAAATTTAAATGAAACGAGAAGAGAGAGAAAAAAAAGAAACGAAAAGAAAAGCAAACTTAACAGATGAGTCCCAAGCTCAGAACCCTACTCTACCTACCATCTTACTGAAAGATTTCATAAACATTTAGGATAAAGGATAACATTCAGTAATTCAGGAATGTTTCTAAATTACTCGAAAGAATTGTTCTGGTGTCATGAATAGCAGCAGGACCTCATATGCTCAGTTCTGATTTATGGTTATACTTTCCCAAAGAAAGTATCAATCCCTGTACAGATTTAGGTGAATGTTTGGCACCCTTACATTCTAACCTCTTTTTGCAAAGATTCATTTCCTGTGATTTCTAAACACATTCATCTTTCTTAAACTGTACCGATCAAGGGAAACACAAGAAGAAAATATACTTACATCTTTCAGATTACTTCCCCTGTAACAAAAAAACAAAAATCAAATTTAAAGGAAATGATGCGGTCAAAGACAGAATTGCAAGAGACATAACATAACTTGCATTACCACTCCGCAAGGAAGTAGCAACTCGGTTCAGTAGTTTGCACAATGTTCCAAACAATAAAATGCAAATGCTAAGGTGATAGAATAATCGTCAGATTACATAACAATAAAAAAGTACATGTTGTTTGCAGATCACATAAAGATAGGTAGAGGAGCAGGTAGTATTGAGTAAATGGAGAGGCTGCAGAAAGGACATGGCCAGGCAAGGAGAGTGGGCAAAGAAATGTGGGAAAGTGTGAGGTTATGTACTTTGGAAGAAGAGTGATATAGACTATTTTCTAAATGGGAAAAGGCTTTGGAAATCTGACACACAAAGGGATTTTGTTTAGGATTAGCTTAAAGTTTATGTGCAGTATCAGTTGGCAGCTAGGTAGGCAAATGCAATGCAAGAAGGTTAGAACACAACAGCAGAAATGTACTGTTGAGGCTGTAGAAGGCTTCCGTCAGACTGCATTTGGAATATTGCAAGCGGTTTTATATCTAAGAAAGGATGTACTGGCCTTGTAAAAGGTCCAGAGCAGGTTTACAAGAATGATCCTGGGGATGAAGAGCTTGTCATATGAGGGGTGCTTGAGGACTCCAGATCTACTCTGTGGAGTTTAGAAGGATAGGGCGGAAGGGTTTAGAACCAAGATGAGGAAGAATTTCTTCAGTCAGAAGCTGATAAGTCTTCATTACCACAGAGAGGAGGCAAAGTCATTGAGTGTATTTAGACAGAGATAAATAGGTTCTTGATTGGTAAGAGGATCAAGGGTTACAGAGAAAAGGTGATCGAATGGCAGAGAAGACACAATGGGCCAAATTATCGGTGGCACAGTGGTTAGCACTGCTGCCTCACAGCGCTTGAGACCCGGGTTCAATTCCCGACTCAGGCGACTGACTGTGTGGAGTTTGCACGTTCTCCCCGTGTCTGCGTGGGTTTCCTCCGGGTGCTCCGGTTTCCTCCCACTGTCCAAAGATGTGCGGGTCAGGTGAATTGGCCATGCTAAATTGCCCGTAGTGTTAGGTAAGGGGTAAATGTAGGGGTATGGGTGGGTTTCGCTTCGGCGGGTCGGTGTGGACTTGTTGGGCCGAAGGGCCTGTTTCCACACTGTAAGTAATCTAATCTAATCTAATCTAACCCTGTGGTCTCATATTGCTGAAGGAATTCTAAACTTTATCCCTATTTGGGTCCATTTTGGATCACGTGTTCACTTCCATTTTAACTGAAGAAAGAGAGAACTTACCCACACTTGAATGGGTCTGAAGAACTGATGTCAGTCTCTTGGAGATCAGTGTCAAAGAGTGTGGTGCTGGAAAAGCACAGAGGGTCAGGCAGCATCCAAGAAACAGCAGAATCAACATTTTGAGGATAAGCCCTTCATCAGGAATGATGGCGAGCTTATGCTTGAAAGGTCGACTCTCCTGCACCTTGGATGCTGCCTGAACAGCTATGCTTTTCCAGCACCACACTCTTTGACACTGATGTCAGTCTCTACTAAGGGAAGGAACATGCTGAGGAGGGCACCATGCAGTCTTTTTAACCACTTTTCAACCAGATTGCACAAACAAGATAAGAATCTGAGTATCTCTTCTTAGTTAAATACCGAGGGTTAACAGAGAGATTCTTGAGCTTGATAACAGAAAAACTGTTGAAATGTTTTCGAAACTACTGAAAGTTTATTAAAGAATCAAACACGCAACACAGACTTGTTGAGAGAGTCATTTGTATCATTCTACTTTCTTTTTCTGGAATTGCTGATCTTATAGAACATAGCGCAGAACAGGTCCTTCGGCCCTCGATGTTACGCCAACATGTGAACTATTCTCAGCTCGTCCCCCTACACTATCCCAAACCATACATGTGCTTATCTAAGGATTATTTAAATCTCCCTAATGTGGCTGAGTTGACTACATTAGAAGGTAGGGCATTCCACGCCATTACCACTCTCAGTGTAAAGAACTTGCCTCTGACATCAGTCTTAAATCTATCACCCCTCAATTTGTAGTTATGCCCTCTCATACAAGCTGATGTCATCATCCTAGGAAAGAGTCTTTCTCTGTCTACCCTATCTAATCCTCTGATCATCTTGTGTGTCTCGATCAAATCCCCCCTTAGCCTTCTTCTTTTCAATGAGAAAAGACCCAAATCTTCCAGCCTTTCCTCATAAGACTTTCCGTCCAGACCTGAGCTGAAAATGTGTTGCTGGAAAAACGCAGCAGGTCAGACAGAATCAAAGGATCAGGAGAATCGACGTTTGCGCATGAGTCCTTCTTCAGGAATGAGGAAAGTGTGCCAAGCAGGCTAAGATAAAAGGTAGGGTGGAGGGACTTGGGGGAGGGGCAACGGAAATGCAATAGGTGAAAGGTGGTTAAGGGGAGGGTGATAGGCCGGAATGGGGGTGGGGGAGGAGAGGTCAGGAAGAAGATTGCAGGTTAGGAAGGTGGTGTTGAGTTCGAGGGTTGGGACTGAGACAAGGAGGGGGAGGGGAAATGAGGAAGCTGGAGAAATCTAGGTTCATCCCTTGTGGCTGTCGGGTTCCTTGGCGGAAGATAAGGTGCTCTTCCTCCAGCCGTCGTGTTGCTATGGTCTGGCGATGGAGGAGTCCAAGGACCTGCATGTCCTTGGTGGAGTGGGAGGAGGAGTTGAAGTGTTGAGCCACGAGGTGGTTGGTTTGGTTGGTCCAGGTGTCCCAGAGGTGTTCTCTAAAACGTTCCGCAAGTAGGCGGCCTGTCTCCCCAACACAGAGGAGGCCACATTGGGTGCAGTGGATGCAGTAAATGATGTGTGTGAAGGTGCAGGTGAGTTTGTGGTGGATATGGAAGGATCCTTGGAGGGAAGTAAGGGGGAGGTGTGGGCACAAGTTTAGCATTTCTTGCGGTTGCAGAGGAAGGTGCCGGGAGTGGAGGTTGGGTTTTGGAGGGGGGGGGGGGGGGTGGTCCTGACGAGGGAGTCACAGCATTTTCGGAATGCTGATAGGGGAGGGAGGGAAAATATATCCCTGGTGGTGGGGTCCACCTCCAAACGGACCCGAGCAGTCTTTAGCAAATAGAATAAAGCTTTCTATAGGTATGTGAGGAATAAAAGGATGATTAAGGTAGGAATAGGGCCAGTGAAAGACAGAAGTGGGAAGTTGAGTGTGGACCCTGTAGAGATCGGAGTGGTGCTAAGTGAACATTTCTCATCGGTGTTCACTCAGGAAAAGGAAAATATTGTAGAGGAGAAGAATGAGGTACAAGATATTAGACGAGAAAGGATCGAGGTTAGTTATGCACAGGTGTTATCAATTCTAGAAGGAGTGGAAGTACACAAGTCCCCTGGGCCAGATGGGATTTATCTGAGGATTCTCTGGGAAGCTAGGGAGTAGATAGCAGAGACTTTGGCTTTGATATTTGAGTTGTTATTGTCTACAGGTTTAGTACCTGAGGACTGGAGGATTGCAAATGCAGTGCCCTTGTTTAAGAAGGGCAGCAGAGATGACCCAGGTAATTATACACCAGTGAGCCTTACTTCTGTTGTAGGAAAGGTTTTGGAAAGGATTATAAGATTTATAATCATCTAGCAAGCAAAAATTTGATTTTAGATAGTCAACATGGTTTCGTCAAGGGCAGGTCATGTCTCACAAAGAGTTTTTTGAGAAGGTGACCAAGCATATAGATGAGGGTAGGGCAGTTGACGTGGTATACTTGGACTTCAGCAAAGCCTTTGATAAGGTTCCACATGGTAGGCTGATGGAGAAAACGCAGAGGCATGGAATCGAGGGTGATTTAGCAGTTTGGATTAGAAACTGGCTTTCTGGAAGAAGGGAGCGAGTGGTCATTAATGGAAAATATTCAGTCTGGAGTCCAGTTACTAGTGGTGTTTCACAAGGATTTGTTTTGGGACCACTGCTGTTTGTCATTTTTATAAATGACTTAGACGCAGGCATAGGTGGATGGATTAGTAAATTTGCTGATGACACTAAAGTCGGTGGAGTAGTGGACAATTTAGAAGAATGTCACAGGTTGCAGAATTGGGCTGAGAGGTGGCAAATGGAGTTCAATGCAGCTAAATGTGAGGTGATGCACTTTGGGAAGAATAACAGGATGGCAGAGTATTGGGTCAATGGAAAGATTCTTGGTAGTATGGATGTGCAGAGGGATCTTGGAGTCCATGTGCATAGATCACTGAAAGTCACCACCCAGGTGAATATGCTGTTAAGAATGCATACGGTGTGTTAGGTTTCATTGGTAGAGGGATTGAGTTCCAGAACCACAATATATTGTATAGGTGTTCTTCTTCCGCTTTTTGGCGAATATACAATG
Organism: Hemiscyllium ocellatum; assembly: GCF_020745735.1. Lineage (NCBI taxonomy): Eukaryota > Metazoa > Chordata > Chondrichthyes > Orectolobiformes > Hemiscylliidae > Hemiscyllium > Hemiscyllium ocellatum. The sequence goes on along the minus strand of NC_083406.1, from coordinate 50,841,650 downwards.
TATTTGCCAAAAACGGATACCCGCGCAATTTCATCGACAGATGCTTAGGGAAAGACAACGGAACGAGGATGTGCCACAACCCAAAGGACTAGCCACACTACCATACATCAAGAGCATTTCCGAACTGAAAGCCAGACTACCGTGACCACTAGGACTCATAACAGCACACAAACCAACAGCCACTCTCAGACAACAACTCACCAGAACGAAGGGCTCGATACCTAGCATGAGCAAAACCAATGTAGTGTACAAAATAGGAGAAAGTGAGGACTGCAGATGCTGGAGATCAGAGCTGAAAATGTGTTGCTGGAAAAGCGCAGCAGGTCAGGCAGCATCCAAGGAGCAGGAGAGTCGACACTTTGGGCATGAGCCCTTCTTCAGGAATCAAAATCCCATGCAAGGACTGCACAAAACACCACATAGGACAAACAGGAGGACAGCTAACGATCTGCATCCATGAATACCAACTAGCCACGAAACGACACTACTAGCTATCCTTAGTAGTCACACACGCAGATGACAAGCAACATGAGTTCGACTGGGACAACACTACTATTATAGGACAAGCCAAACAGAGAACTGCCATGGAATTCCTAGCGGCATGGCACTCATCCACAGATTCAATCAATAACCACATCGATCTGGACCCAATATACCGGCCACTGCAACGGACAGCTGGAACTGACAACCAGAAGCTACAGATTCAAACCACTACAAATGCCGGAGGAAAGATCACAGAATCACTTCACAGGAGGCTCCCAAGCACTGAGGATGTCACCTAGACAGGGGACAAAATGTCTGCAACACAAATTCCCAGATCGGCGAACAGAACCACAACAACGAACACCCGAGCTACAAATCTTTTCACAAAGTTTAATCGCATTATGATTGCCCTTACACCATCGATAACTCTTGACCCATGGCATATCCCTATCCCTTTCCATCGCTAAACTAAACTTAACTGAATTATGGTCACTCTCTCCAAAGTGCTCACCTACAACTAAATCAAAAACCTGGCCTGGTTCATTACCAAGCACCAGATCCAGTGTGGCCTCCCCTCTTGTCGGTCCTTCAACGTACTGTGTCAGGAAACCCTCCTGTACACATTGGACAAAAACTAATCCATCCGACATACGAGAGCTACAAGATTTCCACTCAATGTTCGGGAAGTTAAAGTGCTCCATAATAACCACCCCGTTCCTTTCACTCCTACCCAAGTCTGCAAATGACGTAAGACTGAGTATGTAGACAATGCTCACTATCAATAATTTGCAAATACTCCAGTGAGAGGGAACTATAAAAGGTCTATGAAGTTGCTGGACGTTGTATGTTTCTCTTCCACTCGTCTCACCAAAATGACACCTCATGCCCAAATTCCAGAAGATTCAAGGAGTTACTGCATTTATGCATTACTTGCTTGTCAAACTCGCCACAGAAAGTAAACCCTAGCAATTATCAACATCAGTATCCTATGAAACAATGTAATAAATTCTGATTACATACAACTGGCTGAGAGGAGACCTGACAGAAGTTCATAAAATTATGAGATGCATAGATAGAGTTGACAGTCAGATTCACTCCCCCCAGAGTTGAAATGTCTAATATCAGGGAGCATGTATTTAAGATAAGAGGGGGAAAAGTTCAAAGGAAATAGGAGGGACAGGTGTTTTTTTTAAAAACACAGCGAGGTAGGAGTCTAGAACACACTGCTGGGGTAGTGGTGGAGGCAGATACAATAAGGACATTTAAGGGAATTTTAGATAAGCACAAGAATGGAGGGATATGGACTAAGGGCAGGCAGAAGGGAGTAGTTTCATTTGGCATCATGTTCAACACAACATCGTGTACCTGTTCCTGTGCTGTACAGCTCTATGTTCTATATTCTAATTGAACTGTCCTCCAAACCTAGAGCTGGGTAAACAGTTCCAGTCCATGTAATCTCCTTAGAGGCTACCAAAGAAAGGAGAATTGCACGTTTAGCATTATTTTGAGTAAAAGCTGTTGGCCAAACATTTAATTTCCAATTCCTTTTTCTTTCCAGTTCTTTGAGGTGTTAAGACAGGTTGATGACAGTTGAGCAGTGGATGTGGTGTATACGGACTTCAGCAAGGCATTTGATACGGTTCCCCATGGTCGGCTAATTCATAAAGTCAGGAAGTAAGGGATAAAGGAAGATTTGGCTATCTGGATTCAGAATTGGCTGGTTGACAGAAGGTAGAGAGTGGTTGTAGATGGAAAGTATTCTGCCTCACCAAAATGACACCTCGTGTATTGAGTGGGGTCCCGCAGGGCTCTGTTCTTGGGCATCTGCTCTTTGTAGTTTTTATAAATGACATGGATGAGAAGGTTGAGGGGTGGGTTAGTAAATTTGCAGATGACACAAAGGTTGAAGGTGTCGTCGATAATATAGAGGGCTACTGCAGGCTGCAACGCGACACAGAAAGGATGCAGAGTTGGGCTGAGAAATGGCAGATGGGGTTCAACCTGGATAAATGCGAAGTTATGCAGTTTGGAAGGTCGAACTCAAATGCTGAATATAGGATTAAAGACAGAATTCTTGGCAGTGTGGAGAAACAGAAGGATCTGGATGTGCAAGTACACAGATCCCTCAAAGTTGCCACCCAAGTGGATAGGGTTGTTAAGAAAGCTCGGGGGATTGAGTTTAAGAGCCGCGAGGCTTTGCTGCAGCTCTACAAGTCTCTGGTGAGACCACATTTGGAATATTGTGTCCAGCTCTAGTTGCCCTACTATAGGAAAAATGCAGGGGCTTTGGAGAGGATGCAAAGAAGGTTTACCAGGATGCTGCCTGGACTGGAGGGCTTGCCTCGAAGAAAGGTTGAATAAGTTTGGACTTTTCTCTCCGGAGAGAAGGAGGAAGAGAGGAGACCTGATCGAGGTGTACAAAATAATGAGAGGAATAGATAGAGTCAATAGCCAGAGACTTTTCCCCAGGACAGGATTGACTGGTACAAGAAGTCATTATTTGAAGATATTAGGAGGAAGTTATAAAGGAGACATCAGAGGTAGGTTCTGTATGCAGAGAGTTGTGAATGCATGGAATGCGTTGCCAGCTGTGGTGATAGAAGCAGAGTCATTAGGGACATTTAAGCGACTGTTGGACATGCAAGTGGATAGCAGTGATTGAGGGGTGTGTAGGTTAAGTTATTATAGCTTACATTTGGATTAAGTCTCAGCACAACATCATGGGCCAAAGGGCCTGTTCTGTGCTGTACTTTTCTATAAGACCATAAGACATAGGAGTGGAAGTAAGGCCATTCGGCCCATCGAGTCTACTCTGCCATTCAATCATGGCTGATGGGCATTTCAACTCCACTTACCAGCATTCTCCCCATAGCCCTTAATTCCTTGTAACATCAAGATATGCTCTATGTTCTTTCACTTAGGCAATCTTTATCATTCCTCACACTACCATAGTGGTATTGAATGGTTATGAACATGCTTCATAAGTACAAGTCTTTGTATTTACGGCATATTCTAAATAATTCAATCGAATAAAGTCAATTCCATGCAGCAGTTGTTGTATCATTATTTAAAATGATTACTGATCACTGACGCCTATTGTACACATGGGACCCTTGAGCCTGCTCAGCCATTCAATAAGGTCATAGCTGATCTGATTGTGGCTTTAATTTAACTTTCTTTCCTGATCTCAATGACATCGCCTCTTTATGGGTCAAGTCTCTAACTCAGACTTGAATATATTCAGTGACCTAGCTGCCCCTGCTCTCTGGGAAAGAGAATTCCAAAACTAACAAACCACCAATGAGACAAAATTCTTATTTACTACCATCTAAAATGGGAGATCATATATTTTGAAACTGTGCCCCATTTTTGTAGATTCTGTCATGAGGGGAATCACCCTCTCAACATCCGCCTTGTCAAACCCTTCAAAGTCTGACATTTCAATAAGATCAGCCCTCATATCAATCTCTCACTCACAGTAAGTATCACATCCAGTCAGGTTGCGAATTGTTGGTAGTCTTAAAAACATCAAAATTTAAATTGAATATTTTCCCTCTTATCTTTCCTTTCTCTCAATCCAATATTTCTTGATAGTTTTCTTTTAGCCCAAAATTTGGGTTTAAATTCTCTATATCTTCTCGATCTCAGCTCTTTTGTTTGAAAGGAGTTAATAAAGTTCATATATTGACATTTCTCCATCAAGTTTCTGTTCAAAGGCTGAGAATATCCATTTTAATTGCATTAAAACATTCAATAGGAATTTGAGGTTAACAGACAGAAGCATTCAGCTGCAAGTCAAATGCTTATCTCAACCATCACCTGCAAAACAAACACCAAGGACGCATTTGCATGAAGCAAGTGTCAACTTCTGGACCTCAAATTAAATCAACAGTTGAGGTACGGTAAGGTAGGGCCAGAATTTAAGTTACGGGAGTAATCAGATGAGATATCATTGAAATCTATGGAGTGTAAGATAAATCATAAGTGTAAGATTTAGGAAGTGAGTTAGAATCTGACAAAGCCTGATCACACATTAACCTATTAATGTAAAACCTGGAACACGTTAATTCTGGCTATGGATCTGAAGTATGATACCAAACACTAATCAATCATGGGTAAGAAATGTGAATGTAATTCCTATAAAAGCCAATAAATACCTTTGAATCCTATTAGAACATAAAACATAACAGGCCCTTCGGCCCTCACTTCCCTGTGAAACCAACCTGAAGCCCATCTAACCTATAGTATTCCATTCTTGTCCATATGCCTCTCTAATGACCATTTCAATGTCTGTAAGGTTGGTGAGTCGATAACTGTTGCAGGCAGTTTACTACTCGGAGTAAAGAAACTACCTTTGACATTTGTCCTACATCCATCACCCCTCAGTTTAAAGTTATGCTCCCTCGTGTTAGCCATCACCATTCTCAGAAAAAGGCTCTCACTATCCACCCGATCTAACCCTCTGATTATCTTATATGTCTCAATTAAGTCACCTTTCAACCTTCTTCGCTCTAATAAAAACAGCTTCAAGTCCCTCAATCTTTCCTTGTAAAATCTTCCCTCCATACCAAGCAACATCATGGTAAATCTCCTCTGAACCTTTCCAAAACTTTCACATCCTTTCTACAACGCGGTGACCAGAACTGCATGCAATACTCCAAGTGTAGCCACACCAGAGTTTTGTACAGTTGCATCATGACCTCAATAAAAGCTAACACACCATATACCTTCTTGACAACCCTATCAACCTGGCTGGCAACTTTCAGGGTTCTATGTACATGCACACTGAGATCTCTGCTCATCTACACTACCAAGAAATTTACTGTATTATTCTTTTTGAGGAGACTCTTATCAAACTCTCTAGTTCTCACACTTGATGTTCTCACCCCTCCCCATGCCCCATCCATGCTAACCTATTCTCCCCACACAACCCCAAAATCCCCTCAGGACTTTCCATACACACCTCCACAGCCTCTGTAATCCCATACCAACTCATAGTAACCTACTCAATGACCTTGAAGATCCTACATACTGACATAGCTAGTATGTTCCACGGGTGTGTCTCAGGCACTATGTTGAGACATTCCTGATTCCTGGATATGTAGGAATATTCAGGACTGAATAAGGAAAGGCAGGCTTTTAGCAAGTACAAAAAGGGAGCAAATCAATAATGGAATATAGTAAATGCAGGGTATAACTTAAGAAAGCAATTTGGAGAGCAAAGAAGAGGGATGAAAAAACATTGGCAAGTAAAATTAGGGAGAAACCAAAGATATTCGATATGCAAAGAGGATAACCTTAGGAAGGGTAGGGCCTGCTAGGGATCAAGGAGGCAATCTTTTCTTGAGCACAGAGGGCACTGGCAGGCTGCGAAAGGGCTGGAAAGTCAGATTAGGTTGGATAGGTCAGCGCAGACTTGATAGACTGAAGGGCCTCTTCTGTGCTATGTGACTGGATGATTAAGTTTAAAACATCTATTATAATTTTACTACATTAAAATAGCTCCCATTCACGAAAGCCTATTCTTAAATCTCTTATGAAAAAAAAGTATGCTCATTTCCACACATCCCAACAACTACTAATCTCTGTGAGGTATTAATCAAACTGTGAATTTAGAAACCTTATTGGGATCATAGAATAATACAATACAGAAAAGACACTTCAGCCGATCAAGTCTGTACTGCCGAAAGTGCTAAATCTAAACTAATGCCACTTGCCCTCACTAAGCCCCATAAGCCTTGAACGTAGTAATGTTTCAAGGGCTCATCCAAGTAGTTTTTAAACTGCTTTATCTACCCTCCCTGGCAGCGCATTCAGAACCCTCACTTCTTTACACCCTTTCCTCAAATCCTGCATAAACTTCCTGTCCTTCACCTTAAAATTATGCCCCTTTGTTGTTGGTTAAGGGGAATAGCTGCTTTCTATTTGCCCCCTCCATGCCCTTCATAACCTTGGACTCCTCTATCAGGTCCCCTACAATCTTCTCTGCTCCAACAAAAACAATCCAAACTTATCGAGAAGCAAAGTACTGCAGATGCTGAAATCTGTAGATGACTCTTCACCCAAGCCTATTATACAGTCTCTCTTCATGGCTAAAGTGCTCCATCCCAGGCAATATTCTGACGCATTTCTTCCCCCTAAAGTGCAATCCAATCTTCCAAAAGCATGGAGACCAGATTCGCACATGGTCAAACTTTTATATGTACAGAGTAATCTCTCCGTTCTTACGTTTGCCTCAACTGACAAAGATGTGTCCATATATCTTAACTACATTATCAACCTGCCCTGCCACCTTAAGGGATCTATCGTCAAACACCCGAAGATCCCTTTGTTCCTCTGAGCTTCCGTGTGTCCTGCCATTCACCAACTATGCTTTATTTTCTAAAGAGCAACTCCTCAAACTTATCAGCGTTAAATTTCTTCTGCCACTATTTTCCCATCTGACCAACCCATTTATATCCTCCTGCAACCACCCAGCCCATCACTGTGATGTGTTTCTAACATGGATCAGGAGAAACTATTCTCGTTGATGGAAGTAGAGAGAACAGAGTTAAAGTAAAGTAATTTATCAGAAACAGCAATGGTGACAGAGGAGAAACATTTCCATGCACTGAGTATGACTGTAGTCTGGAATGCACTGCCCAAGAGCACAGTGGAGACAGATTTAATTTAAGTGTTCACAAGGGAATTGGATAATCAACATAAAAAGAACAACATGCAGGGTGACAGGCAGAAAGCAAGGATGTGGCTTGAGTAAATAACACCTACAGCACTGGCATGGACATGACAGGCTGAGTGACCTCCCTCTGTGTTGTAAACAGGGAATGGTTCGAAAATTGCTCAGAGAAAGTGAGAGAAAGACTAGACAAAGTACAGCATATTGTGAAATCATGGCTAGGGCAGGGGACCCCAGTGAGAAATGCAGATGCTGGAGATCAGAGTCGAGTGAGTGTTGCTGGAAAAGCACAGCAGGTCAGGCAGCATCCGACGAGCAGGAGAATTGACATTTCAGGCAGGAATGATGAAGGCTCTGGCCCGAAACATTTTTTTAGATTAGATTGCTTAGTGTGGAAACAGGCCCTTCGGCCCAACAAGTCCACACCGAGCCGCCCCCACCCAGACCCAGTCCCCTACACCACAGGCAATTTAGCATGACCAATTCACCTGACCTGCACATTATTGGACTGTGGGAGGAAACCGGGGCACTCGGAGAAAACCCACGCAGGAGAATGTGCAAACTCCACACAGTCAGTCACCTGAGGTGGGAATTGAACCCAGGTCTCTGATGCTGTGAGGCAGCAGTGCTAACCACTATGCCACTCAAATTGATTCTCCTACTCCTCGGATGCTGCCTGACCTGCTGTGCTTTTCCAGCACACGTGTTCGACGTGTGACCCTAGTGGACTAGTGAAGGTTGGAATAAAAAAGAAATAGCAGATGGAACTAATTAGGTAGCTTTAATCTTCAATGGTAAGATATCAGATCTATGATTTCATCCACTTCCTGAAAGGGGGCAGGAAGTTTCAGAATACAACTTGCAGCAAATGAAAAAGGTAGTCTGCAATAGTGAGCTGTATGGGCAGAGAAGACCATAATAATGCACTGTGTGGTGCAGCCAAACCTAGCTGTGAATTGACTAAACCTATGACACACCACACCTAAGTAAGCCTACTTCCCTTGGACTAAAGGAAGCAAAGGCATGGGTTGTACTAGGGGTGTAAGTAGGGTAACAAAAGTCACATTCCATAGTACCAAATATGGTGGAGTGAGTTGTGCAAATCAATAGCAACAGAAATAATGCAATAAACAAATGATTCCAGCCTGAGTGTTGGAACTTGGAGAGTTTTTTCCAAGGAGCAGCACAGAGAAAAAGGAGGGGGTGAACAGGATGTCTGAGAAGACTGGTTGACAGTAATCAGAGATGGCCAATAAGCAGTGAGGCTGTGCGAGATAATGAGGTCATAGAATAGTTGCAAAAATTACCCAGTGAGTTTATGTAGAACAGAGGGATTGAAGAAAGATAATGAGCAATGAGTGGAAGGAATGCAGAATTATGAGATAGAGGATATAATCACAGTGACTGAGATATCATTTCAAGCTGATGGTGTAGGCAAATTTTAAAGTCAAGACAAAGGGTGAGGAAAACAGAAGGTGCTCAAAAGAAGTGAATAGACCAAGGTTACATCAACACAATGCCTCCTGGGTACTAGCCAAGAATTCAGTAGCTTGGGCTGACAGTAACAGTTAAAATCAACTAGGCGAAAGTGAGGACTGCAGATGCTGGAGATCAGAGTCAAGATTTGAGTGGTGCTGGAAAAACACAGCAGGTCAGGCAGTATCCGAGGATCAGGAGAATCGACGTTTCGGCCAAAAGCCCTTGAAACCCTGGTTAAACCAGTTGTAGTGAGGTCATACAAATTCCTCTGGGTTTTCTGCTGGTTATTCACTGGTTACAATAGTTATTGTCTAGGGTGGTGAACATTACAGGTTAAGATTAAGGTTACCTCTTCGTCTCACTCCCCACCCACGTCCCTTCCCTAACCACCCCTGTCCGCTTGCGTACTGACCAAAGGTTCAGTCTCCGGACGGTGTCCAAATCAGGAGCCCGAGCTCGCGACAGAACCAACTTCTTACTGAGCATGATGGCGGCGTCACTATGGCAATGACCCGACCTCTAACGGGGAGGAGCTTATCCGACATTAAAGGCGCGGCGACGACATGACAAATTAAAAGGCGGCGACAGTAAAGTGTAACGCGCGGTTCGTGGAGCAGATTGTTAAAGGGACAAACGTGATTTTAAGAGAGGTCAAGCACGGGCTTGATCATTAAATAGATAGGAACGCTGCATTCGGTTTAAATAAACTTCCCATTTTGTTTTGATTTGATCAATTATTGTCACATGTACAGTCATAGTGATAAGTATTATTTTGTGTGCTATCCAGACAAATCATACTTTCCATTAGTGCATATGAGTAATAGTACAGAATGCAGAATACAGTGTTACAGCTACAGTGAAAGTGCAGCGAAAGATCAATTCTAATGTATGAAAGGTCTTTTCATTAGTCTGTTCACAGCAGAGAAGAAGCTGTCTATGAATCTATTGGTGCATGTTTTCAAATTTTTGTATTTTCTGTTAGATGGAAGATGGTGGACGACAGTATGACTTGGGTGGGAAGGACTTTCGTTATGTTGGCTACTTTCCCAAGATTGTAGGAAGTATAGATGGAGTCAATGGAAGAAAAGCTGGTTTTCATAATGGACTGGTCTGTGTTCACAACTCTCTGTAATTGCTTGTCGAGAGCAGTCACTATATCAAGTTGTGATGCATTTGAGTAGGATGTTTTCTCTGCTGCATCTATAAAAATTGGTAAGTGGCATTGTAGAAATGCCAAATTTCTTCAGTCTTCTCAAGCAGTAGAGGCATCGACATGCTTTCTTGGATATAGCATCAGTAGGATGGACCAGGACAGATTGTTGGTGAAAACTCTCGATATTCTCCACTTCATCACCATTGGTATGGACAAGGCCGTGTCCTCCACTCTGCTTTCTAAAGTTGATAACCAGCTTCTTCGTTTTACAGACATTGAAAGAAAGGTTGTTATCCTCTCTACCTTTTATCTTAGCCTGCTGGACACACTATCCTCATTCCTGAAGAAGGGCTTATGCCCGAAACGTCGATTCTCCTGTTCATTGGATGCTGCCTGACCTGCTGCGCTTTTCCAGCAACACATTTTCAGCAGTTGTTATCTTTACACATTGCTATTAAGATCGCTAACTCTTTCCTGAAATCTGTCTCATCATTGAGAGCCAACCCATGACAGTGGTGTCACCAGCAAATTTGCAAATGGAGTTAGAGCTTAATTTGGCCACACAATCATGAGTGGATAAAGAGTATATTAAGGGGCTGAGAACACAGCCTTGCAGGATACAGATGTTGAGAACTATCATGGAGGAGGTGCTGTCTGCAGGTCAGGAAGTCAAGGATACAATTGCAAAGGCAGAAAGCAGAGTTCTAGATCTTAAGAATTTGGAGATGAGTTGGAGCTATGGTGTTGAAGGTGAAGCTAAAGAATAAATAGGAGTATTTATTACCCAGATGTTCCAGGCATAAGGGTCAGGCCAGGGAGATGGTGTCTGCCATGGATCTATTGCAACAGTAAGTGAATTGTAGTGGAACAAGGCAATCTGGAAGGCTGGAGTTGGTGTGTGCTATTACTTAACTTCTCAAAGTACTTCATAATAATGGATATCAGAGCCACCAGATGGTAGTCATTAAGGCATGTTGCTGAAATTTTCTTTGGCACTGGGGTGATAGTAGTCTTCTTAGAGCAGGTGCGAACCTCGCATTAGAGTAAGCAGAGGTAAAGATGTCTGAATATTCCTGCCAGTTGGTCCACACAGGATCTGAATGCACAACTGTGGAATCCATCCAAGCCAATCAATTTCTGAGTTCATTCTCAGGAAGGCCGATCTGACATCTGTATGTGTGATGACTGTGGGTACAGGTGGACCTGCAGTTGTCAGGGCAAGTAACATCATTTCACTGACTTTCTGTTCAAAATGAGCATAGAATACATTGAGATCATCAGAAAGGGATGCATTATTGTCAGCAATTCTATTCAACTTTGCTATGTAGCCCATCATATCGTGGAAGCCTTGCCACTATCGACATGTATTTGCGTGGTTAGTCTGGGATTCTAGTTTAGACTGGAATTGCCTCTTGACATCCCTGATGGCTTTGTGAAGATTGTACCTAGATTTCCTGTCAAGGTCATGGTCACCTGACTTGAACACCTCAGACCTGGACTTGAGTAGGAAGTGATCTCCTGGTTTATCTATGGTTTCCAGTTTCACACACTGTCCTCTCTACACTTACTAAGGAAGTCTGTGATTATTGTGTCATTCTCATTTAGCTTGGCCACTAAGTTCTTGAATATGGACCAGTCTACCGACTCCAAGCAGTCACATAGGAGCTCATTCATTAACTCAGACCATTATGAAATGATTTTCTGCATCAGGTCCCCACACTTCAATTTCTGCTTATAAGCCAGGAGGAGGAACACAGCCTTATGGTCTGATTTCCCAAAATGTTGGTGGTGAATGGAGTGGTGGTTTATTTGATGGTACATTTACCTTTAGGAACAGGGATTTGATATGATTTAATTTGATTAATTATGATTTATATTAGAACTTTCACTTTCACTGTCTTTGACACCACTTGTTCTTTTCCTACAATATATCCTAGTTAAGTTAGTCTTGTTTTCCCAAATTCACCTTTGGTTAAATTTGTTACTCAGTCAGATGACTGTAATTGCTTAAACAAGTCTTCTACTCATCTTAAATGCTTTTCCCATGTGCTACTGTATGCTATAACATCAATTCAATAAACTAAAGCATTACTAAAAACAACCACAACTTTACTCAAAGGCTTCTGCAATGTAGCTGTGGCATTCTTCAACCAAAATGGCATCATTCAACAATGTTATCCATTGGTATAACAAAAGTATTTTGCCTTTGATGTCAGCACTATTACTCCCTCAATAGATCACTCTTAGATTCCTATCAATGCAATCTTCCATTCATAGAATTGGGTACAAATCTGCCTTCATGACTGCATTCATCTCTCTATACTCTATATAGAGTCTAGTTGACCATCCAGTTTGGGAATCAGTATTATTGGTTAACTCCAGCTGCTCTGATTTCATTCAATCAGCATTGAAACATTGAAATTCAGAACCGAAGTAGGCTATTTGACCCTCTGAGCCTGGTCCACCATTCAGAACAATCATGGCTGATCATCCAACTCAGTATTCCATTCCCGCTTTCTCCTACCCTTTGTTCCTTTAGCCTGAAGAACTATATTCTTTCTTGAAAACATTCATTACTTTGACCGCAACCACATTCTGTGGCAGAGAATTTCACATGGCCTATCTGCATCCTGTGACCTGGTTCTGGAGTCTCTGATAATTGGAAACATCTTTCCTGTACTTATCCTGACTCGTCTTGTTTCTGTAGATGGGGCTTTATTCTCTGGAGTGTTGGACACTGAGGGGTGACTTTATCAAGGTTTATAAAGTCTTTTTCCCAGCACAGGAGAGTTTAAAACTGGAGGGCAGAGGTAGGAGAAAGACTTAAAAGAGACCTGAGGGGCAGCTTTTACATTCAGAGGGTGGTGCGTGTATGGAACAAGTTTGCCAGAGGTGGTGGTGGAAATGGGTACAATTACAATATTTTGAAGACAGGGTTAAGAAGGATATGGGCCAAATGTTGGCAAATGGGGCTAGGTCAGTTTGGGATGTCTGGTTGGTGTAAACAAGTTGACCAAGAGTCAGTTTCCATGCTGTATGACTTTATCACTTTATAATTGTAAAATCATTCAGTATAGAAGAGGTCCTTTAGCCTATCATGTCTGTACTTCCAAAAATATAGTACTACGTACAGGAGTCACACTTTCCAGCAATAGTCTTGAATGTTTTCCCCCTTCAAGTGCTCATCCAAGTACTTTTTTTAAAAGTTGTGAGGTTTCCAACCTCAAATATCCTCCCAGGCAATATATTTCAGGCCCTTTTAATTATCTGGGTGAAAAATAATTTCCTCAAATCTTCTCTGAAGCTCCAGCATTTAATTTTAAAATTAAGACCTCTTGTTATTGACCTTTCAGCTAAGGAGAACAGTTTTTAGATTAGATTCCCTACAGTATGGAAACAGGCCCTTTGGCCCAACAAGTCTACACCGACCCTCCGAAGAGAAACCCACCCAAATCCATTTGCCCACCTCTGACTAATGCACCTAACATTTTTGGGCAATTTAGAATGATCAGTTCACCTGACCTGCATGTCTTTGGATTGTGGGAGGAAACACACACAGACACAGACATTCACCCAAGGCGGAAATCGATCCCAGATTCCTGGTGCTGTGAGGCAGCAGTGCTAACCACTGAGCTACCATGCTGCCCCTTTTTATTCACTGTACCCTTACCCTTCATAATCTTCATAATCTTATATACTGCTATAAGGTACTCCCTCAACATTCTCTGCTTCAAAGAAAGCAATCCAAGCATATTCAGACTGTCATCTTAGCTGAAATGCTCCACCCCGGACAATGTCATGGTGAACTTCCTCTGAATCCCCTTCAGTGAAATCATATCTTTCCTGTCATGTGGTGATCAGAACTGCACGCAACATTCCAGCTGTGGCTTAACCAATCAGCTCCAAACTGACATTTTATGATCTTTGCTAAGACTGATAAAGATCAGAAGTCACATGGCATCAGGTTATTGTCCAACAGGTTTATTTAAAATCAGAAGCTTTCAGAGCGTTGCTCCTTCACTTCACCTCACAAAGGAGCAATGCTTCGAAAGCTTGTGATTTCAAATAAATCTGTTGGACTATAACCAGATGTCATAGAGTCATACAGCACAGAAACAGACCCCTAGGTCCAAACAATCCATGCTGAATATATTCCCAAACTAAACCATTCCCACATACCTGCTCCTGGCCCATATCCCTCCAAACCTTTCCGAACTTATCCACCCCCTTTTAATACCATGTAGGCATCACAAATGCCTTCTTTTAATTTGTCCTATCACTTTCAGGGACCTGTGGACAAGCAACCCAAGATTCATCTGTTCCTCTGAGCTTTCTTGTGTCCTGCCATCCATTTTGTCCTGTTATGATCTCATGAGATATTGTGTTATAGGCTATCTTTAATGACTCACTCACATCACATCACATCACATCACATCACACTAATCTCATCACATCACATCACACTAATTTCACCACATCACACTAATCTCATCACATCACATCACACTAATCTCATCACATCATATCACACTAATTTCACCACATCACATCAAACTAATCTCATCACATCATACTAATCCCATCACATCACACTAATCTCATCACATCACGTCACATCACATCACATCACATCACATCACACTAATCTCATCACATCACATCACATTAATCTCATCACATCACATCACATCACACTAATCTCTTCACATCACGTCACATCACATTACACTAATCTCATCACATCACACTCATCTCATCAGATCACATCACATCACACCATTCTCATCACATCATGTTGCATCACACGAATCTCATCACATCACATCACACTAATCTGATCATATGACACTAATCTGATCACATCACACTAATTTCATCACATCAAAACCCATCACATCATATACCATCACATCACATCACACTAATCTCATCACATCACATCACACTAATCTCACTACATCACATTAATTTCATCACATCACATCACATCACACTAATCGCATCAAATCACGTCACATCACATCACACTAATCTCATCACATCACATCACATCACATTGCTCTAATCTCATCACATCACATCACACTAATCTCACTACATCACATTAATCTCATTCTATCACATCACAATAATCTCATCTCATCACACTAATCTCATCACACTAATCTACTCACATCACATCACATCACACTAATCTCATCACATCACATCACATCACACTAATCTCATCAAATCACGTCACATCACATCACATCACATTGCTCTAATCTCATCACATCGCATCACACTAATCTCATCACATCAGATCAGAGTAATCTCACTACGTGACACTAATCTCATTACATCACCTCACATCATAATAATCTCATCACGTCACCTCACATCACATCACATCACATCACACTAATCTCATCACATCACATCACATCACACTAATCTCATCACATCACATCAAATCACATCACATCACGTCACATCACATCACAGTAATCTCATCACATCACATCACACTAATCTCATCACATCACATCACATCACACTAATCTCACTACATCACATTAATCTCATCACATCACATCATATCACATCACACTGATCTCATCACATCACATCACAACACATCACATTAATCTCATCACACTACTCTCATCACACTAACCTCCTCACATCATATCACATCACACTAATCTCATCACATCACATTTCATCACACTAATCACATCACATCATACTAATCTCATCACATCACACCAGTCTCATCACATCACACTAATTTCATTGCATCACGTCACATCACATTGCTCTAATCTCATCACATTACATCACACTAATCTCACTACATCACATTAATCTCATTATATCACATCACAATAATCTCATCTCATCACACTAATCTCATCACACTAATCTACTCACATCACATCACATCACACTAATCTCATCACATCACATCACACTAATCTCATCAAATCACGTCACATCACATCACATCACATTGCTCTAATCTCATCACATCACATCGCATCACACTAATCTCATCACATCAGATCAGAGTAATCTCACTACATCACACTAATCTCATTACATCACATCACATCATAATAATCTCATCACGTCACCTCACATCACATCACATCACACTAATCTCATCACATCACATCACATCACACTGATCTCATCACATCACATCAAATCACATCACATCACGTCACATCACATCACAGTAATCTCATCACATCACATCACACTAATCTCATCACATCACAACACATCACACTAATCTCACTACATCACATTAATCTCATCACATCACATCATATCACATCACACTAATCTCATCACATCACATCACAACACATCACATTAATCTCATCACACTAATCTCATTACACTAACCTCCTCACATCACATCACATCACACTAATCTCATCACATCACATTTCATCACACTAATCACATCACATCACACTAATCTCATCACATCACACCAGTCTCATCACATCACACTAATCTCATTCGATCACATCACATGACACCAATCTCATTACATCACACCACATCACATCACATTGCTCTAATCTCATCACATCACATCACACCACATCACACTAATATCATCACATCACACAAATCTCATCACATCACATCATATCACACTAATCTCATCACACCACACTAATCTCATCACATCACATCACATCACATAGCTCTCATCTCATCGCATCACACTAATCTCATCACATCAGATCAGAGTAATCTCACTACATCACACTAATCTCATTACATCACATCACATCATACTAATCTCATCACGTCACCTCACATCACATCACACTTATCTCATCACATCACATCTCATCACATCACATCACATCACATCACACTAATCACAACACACTAATCTCTTCAAACTAATCTCATCACACTAATCTCCTCACATCACATCACATCACATCACACTCATCTCATCACATCACATCACACTAATATCATCACATCACATCACATTGCTCTAATCTCATCACAGCACATCGCATCACACTAATCTCATCACATCAGATCAGAGTAATCTCACTACATCACACTAATCTCATTACATCACATCATATCATACTAATCTCATCACATCACATTTCATCTCACTAATCTCATCACATCACATCACATCATACTAATCTCATCATATCACACTAATCTCATCACATCACATCACATCACACTAATATCATCATATCACATCACATCGCACTAATATCATCACATCACGTCACGTCACATCACATCACAGTAATCTCATCACACTAATCCCATCACACTAATGTCATCACATCACATCACACTAATCTCATCACATCTCATCACATCACACTAATCTCATCACATCACCTCACATCACACTAATCTCATCACATCACACTAATCTCATCATGTCACATCACACTAATCTCATCACATCACACTAATCACATCACATCAAATCACATCACATCACGTCACATCACATCACACTAATTTCATCACACCATCTCCCATCACATCACACTAATCTCATCACACTAATCCCATCACACTAATGTCATCACATCACATCACACTAATCTCTTCACATCATATCACACTAATCTCATCACATCTCATCACATTACACTAATCTCATCACATCACATCACACTAATCTCCTCACATCACATCACACTAATTTCACCACATCACACGAATCTCATCACATCACATCACATCACACTAATCTGATCTAATGACACTAATCTGATCACATCACACTAATCTCATCACATCAAAACCCATCACATCACATCACACTAATCTCATCACATCACATCACATCACACGAATCTCATCACATCACATCACATTAATCTCATCAAATCACATCACACTAATCTCATCACATCACATCACACTAATCTCATCACATCACATCACACTAATCTCACTACATCACATTAATCTCATCACATCACATCATATCACATCACACTAATCTCATCACATCACATCACACTAATCTCATCACATCACATCACACTAATCTCATCACATCACACTAATCTCATCACATCACACTAATCTCATCACATCACGTCACATCACATCACATCACATCACACTAAACTCATCACATCAGATCAGAGTAATCTCACTACATTTCACTAATCTCATCACATCACCTCACATCATATTAATCTCATCACGTCATCTCAGATCACATCACACTAATCTCATCACAACACATCACAACACACTAATCTCATCACATCACATTACATCACACTAAACTCATAACATCTCATCACATCACATCACATCACATCACATCATACTAATCTCATCACATCACACTAATTTCATCACATCACATCACACTAATCTCATTCCATCACATCACATCCCACTAATCTCATCACATCACCACACATCACATCACATCAGACTAATCTCATCACGTCACATCACACTAATCTGATCACATCACACTAATCTCATCAGATCACATCAAATCACATCACATTACGTCACATCACATCACAATAATCTCATCACATCGCCATAATCTCATCACACTAATCCCATCACACTAATCTCATCACATCACATCACACTAATCTCATCACATCATTTCACACTAATCTCATCACATCACATCACATCACATTAATCTCATCACATCACATCACATCACACTAATCTCATCTCATCACACTAATCTCATTCCATCACATCACATCACACCAATCTCACCACATCACACAAATCTCATCACATCACAACACATCCCATCACACTAATATCATCACATCACACTAATCTCACTACATCACATTAAACTCATCACATCACATCATATCACATCACACTAATCTCATCACATCACATCACAACACATCACATTAATCTCATCACACTAATCTCATTACACTAATCTCCTCACATCACATCACATCACACTAATCTCATCACATCACATTTCATCACACTAATCACATCACATCACACTAATCTCATCACATCACATCAACTAATTTCATCACACCATCTCACACCACATCACACTAATCTCATCACATCACATCACATCACACTAATCTCATCACATCACATCACACTAATCAGATCACATCACATTAATCTCATGACATCTCATCACATCACTCTAATCTTTTCGCATCTCATCATACTAATCTCATCACATCACACTCATCTCATCAGATCACATCACATCACATCACATCACACCATTCTCATCACATCATGTTGCATCACACGAATCTCATCACATCAAACTAATCTGATCATATGACACTAATCTGATCACATCACACTAATGTCATCACATCAAAACCCATCACATCATATACCATCACATCATATCACACTAATCTCATCACATCACACTAATCTCATCACATCACATCAAATCACATAATGTCACGTCACATCACATCGCAGTAATCTCATCACATCACATCACACCAATTTCATCACACCATATCAGATCACATCACACTAATCTCATCACACTAATCCCATCACACTAATGTCATCACATCCCATCACACTAATCTGATCACATCACATCACATTAATCTCATCACATCTCATCACATCACACTAATCTCTTCACATCACATCACATCACATCACATTATACTAATCTCATCACATCACACTCACCTCATCAGATCACATCACATCACACCATTCTCATCACATCATGTTGCATCACACGAATCTCATCACATCACATCACATCACACTAATCTGATCATATGACACTAATCTGATCACATCACACTAATGTCATCACATCAAAACCCATCACATCATGTAGCATCACATCACATCACACTAATCTCATCACATCACATCACACGAATCTCATCACATCACATCACATCACACGAATCTCATCACATCACATCACACTAATCTCACTACATCACTTTAATCTCATCACATCGCATCATATCACATCACAGTAATCTCATCACATCACATCACACTAATCTCATCACATCACACTAATCTCATCACATCACACTAATCTCATTACATCACGTCACATCACATCACATCACATCACACTAATCACATCACTTCACTCAAATCTCATCACATCACATCACATCACACTAATCTCCTCACATCACATCACATCACATCACACTAATCGCAACACATTACATCACATCACACAAATCTCATCATATCACTTCACATTGCTCTAATCTCACCACATCACATCATATCACACTGCTCCAATCTCATCACATCACATCGCAACACAATAATCTCCTGACATCAGATCAGAGTAATCTCACTACATCACACTAATCTCATCACATCACCTCACATCATATTAATCTCATCACGTCACCACACATCACATCACACTAATCTCATCACATCACATCACATCACACTAATCTCATCACACTAATCTCCTCACATCACATCACATCACACTAATCCCATCACATCACATTACATCACACTGATCTCATCGCATCTCATCACATCACATCATATCACATCACACTAATCTCATCACATCACATCACACTAATCTCATTCCATCACATCACATCACACTAATCTCACCACATCACACTAATTTCATCACATCACAACACATCACATCACATCACACTAATCTAATCACATCACATCACATCACATCACACTAATCTGATCATATGACACTAATCTGATCACATCACACTAATGTCATCACATCAAAACCCATCACATCATATACCATCACATCATATCATACTAATCTCATCACATCACACTAATCTCATCGCACCACATCAAATCACATAACGTCACGTCACATCACATCGCAGTAATCTCATCACATCACATCACACCAATTTCATCACACCATATCAGATCACATCACACTAATCTCATCACACTAATCCCATCACACTAATCCCATCACACTAATGTCATCACATCACATCACACTAATCTGATCACATCACATCACATTAATCTCATCACATCTCATCACATCACACTAATCTCTTCACATCACATCACATCACATCACATTAATCTCATCACACTCATCTCATCAGATCACATCACATCACATCACATCACACCATTCTCATCACATCATGTTGCATCACACGAATCTCATCACATCACATCACATCAAACTAATCTGATCATATGACACCACTCTGATCACATCACACTAATGTCATCACATCAAAACCCATCACATCATATACCATCACATCATATCACACTAATCTCATCACATCACACTAATCTCATCGCACCACATCAAATCACATAACGTCACGTCACATCACATCGCAGTAATCTCATCACATCACATCACACCAATTTCATCACACCATATCAGATCACATCACACTAATCTCATCACACTAATCCCATCACACTAATGTCATCACATCACACTAATCTGATCACATCACATTACATTAATCTCATCACATCTCATCACATCACACTAATCTCTTCACATCACATCACATTATACTAATCTCATCACATCACACTCATCTCATCAGATCACATCACACCACACCATTCTCATCACATCATGTTGCATCACACGAATCTCATCACATCACAACACATCACACAAATCTGATCATATGACACTAATCTGATCACATCACACTAATGTCATCACATCAAAACCCATCACATCATGTAGCATCACATCACATCACACTAATCTCATCACATCACATCACACTAATCTCATCACATCACATCACATCACACGAATCTCATCACATCACATCACATCACATCATACTAATCTCATCACATCACACTCATCTCATCACATCACATCACATCACATCACATCACACCATTCTCATCACATCATGTTGCATCACACGAATCTCATCACATCTCATCACATCAAACTAATCTGATCATATGACACTAATCTGATCACATCACACTAATGTCATCACATCAAAACCCATCACATCATATACCATCACATCACATCACACTAATCTCATCACATCACACTAATCTCATCGCACCACATCAAATCACATAACGTCACGTCACATCACATCGCAGTAATCTCATCACATCACATCACACCAATTTCATCACACCATATCAGATCACATCACACTAATCTCATCACACTAATCCCATCACACAAATGTCATCACATCACATCACACTAATCTGATCACATCACATCACATTAATCTCATCACATCTCATCACATCACACTAATCTCTTCACATCTCATCACATTATATTAATCTCATCACATCACATCACACCATTCTCATCACATCATGTTGCATCACACGAATCTCATCACATCACAACACATCACACTAATCTGATCATATGACACTAATCTGATCACATTACACTAATGTTATCACATCAAAACCCATCACATCATGTAGCATCACATCACATCACACTAATCTCATCACATCACATCACATCACACGAATCTCATCACATCACATCACACTAATCTCATCACATCACATCACACTAATCTCACTACATCACTTTAATCTCATCACATCGCATCATATCACATCACACTAATCTCATCACATCACATCACATCACACTAATCTCATCACATCACGTCACATCACATCACATCACACTAATCACATCACTTCACTCTAATCTCATCACATCACATCGCATCACACTAATCTCATCACATCACATCACACTAATTTCACCACATCACACTAATCTCATCACATCACATCACATCCCATCACATCACACTAATCTCATCACATCACATCATATCACACTGCTCTAATCTCATCACATCACATCGCAACACAATAATCTCATGACATCAGATCAGAGTAATCTCACTACATCACACTAATCTCATCACATCACCTCACATCATATTAATCTCATCACGTCACCTCACATCACATCACACTAATCTCATCACATCACATCACATCACACTAATCTCATCACACTAATCTCCTCACATCACATCACATCACACTAATCCCATCACATCACATTACATCACACTAATCTCATCACATCTCATCACATCACATCATATCACATCACACTAATCTCATCACATCACATCACACTAATCTCATTCCATCACATCACATCACACTAATCTCATCACATCACACTAATTTCATCACATCACAACACATCACATCACATCACACTAATCTCATCACATCACACTAATTTCATCACATCACAACACATCACATCACATCACACTAATCTCATCACATCACATCACATCACACTAATCTCATCACATCACACTAATCTCATCACATCACATCACACTAATCTCATCACATCACACTAATCACATCACATCAAATCACATCACATCACGTCACATCACATCACACTAATTTCATCACACCATCTCCCATCACATCACACTAATCTCATCACACTAATCCCATCACACTAATGTCATCACATCACATCACACTAATCTCTTCACATCACATCACACTAATCTCATCACATCTCATCACATTACACTAATCTCATCACATCACATCACACAAATCTCCTCACATCACATCACACTAATTTCACCACATCACACGAATCTCATCACATCACATCACATCACACTAATCTGATCTAATGACACTAATCTGATCACATCACACTAATGTCATCACATCAAAACCCATCACATCACATCACACTAATCTCATCACATCACATCACATCACATCACATCACACCATTCTCATCACATCATGTTGCATCACACGAATCTCATCACATCTCATCACATCAAACTAATCTGATCATATGACACTAATCTGATCACATCACACTAATGTCATCACATCAAAACCCATCACATCATATACCATCACATCATATCACACTAATCTCATCACATCACACTAATCTCATCGCACCACATCAAATCACATAACGTCACGTCACATCACATCGCAGTAATCTCATCACATCACATCACACCAATTTCATCACACCATATCAGATCACATCACACTAATCTCATCACACTAATCCCATCACACTAATGTCATCACATCACATCACACTAATCTGATCACATCACATCACATTAATCTCATCACATCTCATCACATCACACTAATCTCTTCACATCTCATCACATTATATTAATCTCATCACATCACATCACACCATTCTCATCACATCATGTTGCATCACACGAATCTCATCACATCACAACACATCACACTAATCTGATCATATGACACTAATCTGATCACATCACACTAATGTCATCACATCAAAACCCATCACATCATGTAGCATCACATCACATCACACTAATCTCATCACATCACATCACATCACACGAATCTCATCACATCACATCACACTAATCTCATCACATCACATCACACTAATCTCACTACATCACTTTAATCTCATCACATCACATCATATCACATCACACTAATCTCATCACATCACATCACATCACACTAATCTCATTACATCACGTCACATCACATCACATCACACTAATCACATCACTTCACTCTAATCTCATCACATCACATCGCATCACACTAATCTCATCACATCACATCATATCACACTGCTCTAATCTCATCACATCACATCGCAACACAATAATCTCATGACATCAGATCAGAGTAATCTCACTACATCACACTAATCTCATCACATCACCTCACATCATATTAATCTCATCACGTCACCTCACATCACATCACACTAATCTCATCACATCACATCACATCACACTAATCTCATCACACTAATCTCCTCACATCACATCACATCACACTAATCCCATCACATCACATTACATCACACTAATCTCATCACATCTCATCACATCACATCATATCACATCACACTAATCTCATCACATCACATCACACTAATCTCATTCCATCACATCACATCACACTAATCTCATCACATCACACTAATCTCATCACATCACAACACATCACATCACATCACACTAATCTCATCACATCACACTAATTTCATCACATCACAACACATCACATCACATCACACTAATATCATCATATCACATCACATCACACTAATATCATCACATCACGTCACGTCACATCACATCACAGTAATCTCATCACACTAATCCCATCACACTAATGTCATCACATCACACCACACTAATCTCATCACATCTCATCACATCACACTAATCTCTTCACATCACCTCACATCACACTAATCTCATCACATCACACTAATCTCATCATGTCACATCACACTAATCTCATCACATCACACTAATCACATCACATCACGTCACATCACATCACACTAATTTCATCACACCATCTCCCATCACATCACACTAATCTCATCACACTAATCCCATCACACTAATGTCATCACATCACATCACACTAATCTCTTCACATCACATCACACTAATCTCATCACATCTCATCACATTACACTAATCTCATCACATCACATCACACTAATCTCCTCACATCACATCACACTAATTTCACCACATCACACGAATCTCATCACATCACAACACATCACACTAATCTGATCTAATGACACTAATCTGATCACATCACACTAATGTCATCACATCAAATCTCATCACATCACATCACACTAATCTCATCACATCACATCACATCACACGAATCTCATCACATCACATCACATTAATCTCATCAAATCACATCACACTAATCTCATCACATCACATCACACTAATCTCACTACATCACATTAATCTCATCACATCACATCATATCACATCACCCTAATCTCATCACATCACATCACACTAATCTCATCACATCACATCACACTAATCTCATCACATCACACTAATCTCATCACATCACACTAATCTCATTACATCACGTCACATCACATCACATCACATCACACTAAACTCATCACATCAGATCAGAGTAATCTCACTACATTTCACTAATCTCATCACATCACATCACATCATATTAATCTCATCACGTCATCTCAGATCACATCACACTAATCTCATCACAACACATCACAACACACTAATCTCATCACATCACATTACATCACACTAAACTCATAACATCTCATCACATCACATCACATCACATCACATCATACTAATCTCATCACATCACACTAAGTTCATCACATCACATCACACTAATCTCATTCCATCACATCACATCCCACTAATCTCATCACATCACCACACATCACATCACATCAGACTAATCTCATCACGTCACATCACACTAATCTGATCACATCACACTAATCTCATCAGATCACATCAAATCATATCACATTACGTCACATCACATCACAATAATCTCATCACATCGCCATAATCTCATCACACTAATCCCATCACACTAATCTCATCACATCACATCACACTAATCTCATCACATCATTTCACACTAATCTCATCACATCACATCACATCACATTAATCTCATCACATCACATCACATCACACTAATCTCATCTCATCACACTAATCTCATTCCATCACATCACATCACACCAATCTCACCACATCACACAAATCTCATCACATCACATCCCATCACACTAATATCATCACATCACACTAATCTCACTACATCACATTAAACTCATCACGTCACATCATATCACATCACACTAATCTCATCACATCACATCACAACACATCACATTAATCTCATCACACTAATCTCATCACACTAACCTCCTCACATCACATCACATCACACTAATCTCATCACATCACATTTCATCACACTAATCACATCACATCACACTAATCTCATCACATCACATCAACTAATTTCATCACACCATCTCACACCACATCACACTAATCTCATCACACTAATCCCATCACACGAATCTCATCACATCACATCACACTAATCTCATCACATCACATCACACTAATCTGATCACATCACATTACATTAATCTCATCACATCTCATCACATCACACTAATCTCATCACATCACACTCATCTCATCAGATCACATCACATCACACCATTCTCATCACATCATGTTGCATCACACGAATCTCATCACATCACATCACATCAAACTAATCTGATCATATGACACTAATCTGATCACATCATACTAATGTCATCACATCAAAACCCATCACATCATATACCATCACATCATATCACACTAATCTCATCACATCACACTAATCTCATCGCACCACATCAAATCACATAACGTCACGTCACATCACATCGCAGTAATCTCATCACATCACATCACACCAATTTCATCACACCATATCAGATCACATCACACTAATCTCATCACACTAATCCCATCACACTAATGTCATCACATCACATCACACTAATCTGATCACATCACATCACATTAATCTCATCACATCTCATCACATCACACTAATCTCTTCACATCACATCACATCACATCACACTAATCTCATCACATCACACTCATCTCATCAGATCACATCACATCACACCATTCACATCACATCATG
Source organism: Hemiscyllium ocellatum (assembly GCF_020745735.1). NCBI lineage: Eukaryota > Metazoa > Chordata > Chondrichthyes > Orectolobiformes > Hemiscylliidae > Hemiscyllium > Hemiscyllium ocellatum. Next base: position 50,814,294 of record NC_083406.1, on the reverse strand, counting down.
TTGCATCACACGAATCTCATCACATCACAACACATCACACTAATCTGATCATATGACACTAATCTGATCACATCACACTAATGTCATCACATCAAAACCCATCACATCATGTAGCATCACATCACATCACACTAATCTCATCACATCACATCACACTAATCTCATCACATCACATCACATCACACGAATCTCATCACATCACATCACACTAATCTCATCACATCACATCACACTAATCTCATCACATCACATCACACTAATCTCACTACATCAGATTAATCTCATCACATCGCATCATATCACATCACACTAATCTCATCACATCACATCACACTAATCTCATCACATCACACTAATCTCATCACATCACACTAATCTCATCACATCACGTCACATCACATCACATCACATCACACTAATCACATCACTTCACTCAAATCTCATCACATCACATCACATCACACTAATCTCCTCACATCACATCACATCACATCACACTAATCGCAACACATTACATCACATCACACAAATCTCATCATATCACTTCACATTGCTCTAATCTCACCACATCACATCATATCACACTGCTCTAATCTCATCACATCACATCGCAACACAATAATCTCATGACATCAGATCAGAGTAATCTCACTACATCACACTAATCTCATCACATCACATCACATCATATTAATCTCATCACGTCACCTCACATCACATCACACTAATCTCATCACATCACATCACATCACATCACACTAATCTCATCACACTAATCTCCTCACATCACATCACATCACACTAATCCCATCACATCACATTACATCACACTAATCTCATCACATCTCATCATATCACATCACACTAATCTCATCACATCACATCACACTAATCTCATTCCATCACATCACATCACACTAATCTCACCACATCACACTAATCTCATCACATCACAACACATCACATCACATCACACTAATCTCATCACATCACATCACATCACACTAATCTCATCACATCACACTAATCTCATCACATCACATCACACTAATCTCATCACATCACACTAATCACATCACATCAAATCACATCACATCACGTCACATCACATCACACTAATTTCATCACACCATCTCCCATCACATCACACTAATCTCATCACACTAATCCCATCACACTAATGTCATCACATCACATCACACTAATCTCTTCACATCATATCACACTAATCTCATCACGTCTCATCACATCACACTAATCTCATCACATCACATCACACTAATCTCCTCACATCACATCACACTAATTTCACCACATCACACGAATCTCATCACATCACAACACATCACACTAATCTGATCTAATGACACTAATCTGATCACATCACACTCATGTCATCACATCAAAACCCATCACATCACATCACACGAATCTCATTACATCACATCTCATCACATCACACGAATCTCATCACATCACATCACACTAATCTCATCACATCACATCACACTAATCTCACTACATCACATTA